>NC_092047.1:54272853-54601038 GCF_003086295.3 Arachis hypogaea
TTAGTTATCCCTCTCAACAATAATGAAGTTGAATCTAAATTCCACTTAGTTAACCTTTACTAAAGCAAAGGAAAGTCAAGGGACTAATTAGTTTGACCTTCAAATCCTATTTAATTCCTAAGAAAAAGTTGGGATTATTGAAGTTCAGTTCAATTAGCAAGATAGCGATTATCAGTTATGTTGAGTTTGACAACTGTTGAGTTACTGATTCCTTAACCAAGACCAAAAGGGAAAAAATAAAATTGCTGGAATAAAAATATCCTTAGATGGAAAGCAATGGTAACACAAATTAAAGAGAAAGCAATCAATAACTGAAATACCTCAAATATCATTAATTCAAATAACAATCTGTAATATGGAATAATTCATAAATTAAATTATAAAAGTAAATAATCAACTCAAGTGCTGGAATAAATAAATAAAAGTGAAAAGAAAAGCTTAAAACAAAGAAACATAAAACCTGGATCGAGAGTCACTCTTACAAGCTAAGAGAAGTCCTAAATCCTAAGAGAGAGAGGAGAGAACCTCTCTCAAACTAAATCTAAATCATGGAAAGTAGAAAAAAATGCGAGCTCCCTTTTGAATGGATGCATTCCCCCACTTTATAGCCTCTAGTCTGTGTGTTCTGTACTTGGATCTGGGCCAAAAGGGCTTCAGAAATCGCTGGGGGCGTATTCTATAAATTCTGATACAGGCCTCTGTCACGCATCCGCGTGGGTCACGCGGTCGCGTCATCTGGAGCTTTTCCTTGCCACGTGGTCGCGTCAGTCACGCGTCCACGTCGTATGCGTTCTACTTAAGATGCGCGGTCGCGTCAGTCATGCGGCCGTCGCTGCTTCTTCGCCTCTGGCACGCGATCGCGTTGTCCATGCGATCGCGTGGATACCAGTTTCTTCAAAAACTCCGTTTTGCACTTTTCCTTCCATTTTTGTACGTTTCCTTTTCCATCCTTTAAGTCATTCTGCCTTGAAAATCTGAAACTACTCAACACACTAATCACGGCATCGAATGGAAGTAAAGGTAATTAAAATAATTAATTTTAAAGCTTAGGAAACATGTTTTTCACATACATCACATAATAAGGAAGGGAAAGTAAAACCATGCAATTAATATGAATAAGTGGGTGAAGGATTGAATAAATCACTCAAACTAAGCACAAAATAACTCATGAAATATGGGTTTATCATAGCCGCTAGAGTGTTATCTTCTTGGAGACTTGGACATTCGTCCGTGTAGTGGGAGTAGCATGAGCAAATGCCACACACTTTTTGGGGGACCAATTGTTGGCATTGTTGGTTTTGAGGAGAGGGTGAGTGTTGTCGAGGTGGAGGTTGTTGTTGATTCACTTGGAGTTGCTTTAGGAGGCTTGTCATCTCACACAAGGTCTTAGTAAGGGTAGCAGTCTCACCACTAGAAGAAACTTCATTCACAGCCTTTGGGCGGTTGACTCTCCGTCTAGCATGTTGAGTGGACTCAGCCAAGTTGGTAATAAGTTGCCATGCCTCCTCCACCGTCCTATACATTCACAATGAACCGTTGCTTGAAGCATCCAATAAATTCTTATCTTGTTCTCTCATGCCTTGGCTAACATAGCTAAGCAATACTTGAGTGTCAATCATGTGGTTGGAACATGAGTTAAGAAGTTTGCAGAACCGCTCCCAATATTCATATAAAGTTTCCATCTCACCTTGTACAATACATGAGATCTCCTTCCTTAGCTTGTCTGTCATTTCTACGGGCATGAATTTATCAAGGAATTCTCTTCTAAGCAAGTCCCAATCGGACACAACATCACTCTGCAAGGTATAAAACCATTCCTTGGCTCTTCCCTCAAGAGAGAAAGGGAAGGCAAATAACCATATAGCCACTTCATCGGATCCTTCCTGCCTAGTAGTCGAGCATACACCATGAAAGTCCTTGAGGTGTCTAATTGGATCTTGTGCGGGAAGTCCATGGAACTTTGGTAAGAGATTGATGAGAGCGGTCTTGAGTTCAAAGTTTGCATTCAAGTTGGGATGAAGCACATGAAGAGGTTGGAGAACAAAATCCGGTGCACCCGCTTCCTTGAGAGTAACTCTCCTTAGAGCGGCCATGTTGTCAAAACCTAGATCAAAAGAAGAACTATTTGTAGTATCAACGGAAAAATAATTCGTGCCTTCGTTGGATGACGATGATATGGTTGGTGAATTGGTAAGAACCTTTTCACCTTCCTCAAAGGCTAACCGCCTCCGAGCTTGCCTAATATGAAGCAAAGTTCTCTAAATTTCTGAATCAAATGACGCTAAGCTCAAATTTGGTAGTGATCGCGTCATACAATGAAGGGGGAAAGAAGCTCATGACATCAATTGGTATCTAAGCAAAAACTAATCCTATCTAACGATCAAACAAACAATCAATCAAGAGAGAAATACAAATATTCACATACTAACATATTCACACTAACCAATAGAATGGCACACATAAGCAATTCCCCGGCAACGGCGCCATTTTGATGAACCAAATATTCTTATGCCGGTTAGACCTAATAAAGTCAATCGTAGTATAGTCTAACCAACACGCAAATATCGCATCAAATAATTCTAAAATCTATGACCGAGAGTGTTGATCCCGGGTCGTTCTCCCTAGGAATTGCCTTAGAATGCACATCTTTGATTAGGAAAGCTTTTGTGGTTTTGAGAGTTGGTGCAAGAATGTAAGCTAATCAAGCAAACAACAATTAATTGAGATAAAAGCCTTGGCTAAGGGTAAGTATTGGAAGTTCCATCATTATTGCCTCCTTCAATTATGATAAGAATTGATTGTTGCTTCACTTAGTTAACCCCCTAAGAATGGAGAAAAGTCAAGTGAGAGTAACTAACTTGAGTCACAAGTCCTAGTCTCACCCTAGGGAAGTCTGGCTTTAGTCCACTCCAAGTTAATTAGCAATTCTCAATTCCTAGTCAACAATTGATATCCACTACTCAAGTGTCTCTAATAACTCAACCCCTAAGCCAAGTTGAGAAATCTACTCCATAACTAGGGTTGTCATTATCACAAATAATTGGTAGGCAATCATAGAAGACATGATGTAATTGAGAGATGAAAATTGAATTAAAGCTATCTAATCCACACAATCATCAACAATCAAGCAATTGAATGAAATGACACAATTCATTAATCCAAATCCAAAGTAACAAAATCAAACAAATCTAGATCTAAGAGATTGAATAAAAAGAGCACCAATTGAGAGTAGAAGAAGAGTAGATCTACAACTTGTATCAAAGTAAAAGTGAATTAGCAATGGATCTCACCAAGAAATCCAAGGAGAATTGCAATGGAGGAAGTGAAAACCTAGAGAGAAGTTGGAGTTTCTCTCTCTAAAAACCAAATGTAACTAACTCCCTAAAATATCTAGAATTATGACTAATTGTCCTAACACACATAACCCTTAGTCTTCTTAAGCTTTTCCCTCCAAACTTCTGCTCCAAAACAGGGCTGATGAGCGGATAATTTATACACTTTTTGGCATTGTTTTTAGTATATTTTTAGTATATTTTAATTAGTTTTTATTATATTTTTATTAGTTTTTAAATAAAAATTACTCTTCTAGACTTTACTATGAGTTGGGTGTTTTTCTGTGATTTCAGGTATTTCTGGCTAAAATTGACGGACCTGAGCAAAAATCTGATTCAGAGGCTGAAAAAGGACTGCAGATGTGTTGGATTTTGACCTCCCTGCACTCAAAGTGGATTTTCTGAACTACAGAAACTCAATTGGCGCACTCTCAATTGCGTTGGAAAGTAACATCCTGGGTTTCTAGCAATATATAATAGTCCATACTTTGCTTGAGATTTGATGGCCCAAACAGGCGTTCCAAGTCAGCTCAAGAATTCTGGCGTTTAACTCCAAAACTGGCACAAAAGCTGGAGTTAAACGCCCAAACTGGCACAAAAGCTGGCGTTTAACTCCAAGAAAAGTCTCTACACATGAAATCTTCAATGCTCAGCCCAAGCACACACCAAGTGGGCCCGGAAGAAGATTTCTGCATTAATTACTGATTTCTGTAAACCCTAGGCTACTAGTTTTCTATAAATAGGACCTTTTGCTATTGTATTTTACATCTTGGGACGTTTAGTCCTTAGACCTTTGAGGCTGGCCATTCGGCCAGGCTTACACTATTTGTTCTTATGTATTTTCAATGGTGGAGTTTCTACACACCATAGATTAAGGTGTGGAGTTCTGCTGTTTTCATGAATTAATACAAAGTACTATTATTTTTCTATTCAACTCAAGTTATTTCTTCTCCAAGATATTCATTCGTTCTTCAACTTGATGAATGTGATGATCCGTGACACTCATCATCATTCTCACCTATGAACATGTGCCTGACAACCACCTCTGTTCTACTAGCAATGGCTTGAATGCGTATCTCTTGGGTTTCTAATCTAAGATTGGAACCTTCGTGGTATAGGCTAGAATTATTGGCGGCCATTCTTGAGATCCGGAAAGTCTAAACCTTGTCTGTGGTATTCCGAGTAGGATCTCGGAAGGGATGACTGTGACGAGCTTCAAACTCGCGATTGTGGGGCGTGTGACAGACACAAAAGGATCAATGGATCCTATTCCGACATGATCAAGAACCGACAGCTGATTAGCCGATGTTGTGACAGAGCATCAGGACCATTTCCACTGAGAGGACGGGATGTAGCCATTGACAATGGTGATGCCCAACATAAAGCTTGCCATGGAAAGGAGTATGAATGATTGGAAGAAGGCAATAGGAAAGCAGAGGTTCAAGGGGAACAAAGCATCTTCATACGCTTATCTGAAATCCACCAATGAATTACATAAGTATTCTATCTTTATTTTATGTTTATTTTCATCACCTTAAACTCCATAACTATTTGAATCCGCCTGACTGAGATTTACAAGATGACCATAGCTTGATTCAAGCCGACAATCTCCGTGGGATCGACCCTTACTCACGTAAAGTTTATTACTTGGATGACCCAGTGCACTTGCTCGTTAGTTGTGCGGAATTGTGACAAAGTGTGATTCACGTTTAAGAGCTCCAAGTCTTTGGCGCCATTGTTGATGATCACAATTTCGTGCACCAAGTTTTTGGCGCCGTTGCCGGGGATTGTTCGAGTTTGGACAACTGACGGTTCATCTTGTTGCTTAGATTAGGTATCTTTTCTTCAGAATTTTTAAGAATGAAGTATAGAGTTTCAAGGTGATTTTCCCACCATCACAAAAGCTGATTGATTCTCATCAATTTAGCTATTGAATGTAATGTCCTGCTGAAGCTTGGCCAAACATGTCTAATCTTTTTAGACTGAAGCTTTAGACTAACATTGCATGATTCCTGGAATTCTTATTAAAAGTTCCGAAAATCACAAAAAAAATTTATAAAACCATAAAAATAAAAAATATTTTATGTTTCTTGTTTGAGTCTAGTATCAATTTTTAAGTTTGGTGTTAATTGCATGTTTTTATTCTTCTTGCATTTTTCGAATACATGCAATATGTTCTTCATTGATCTTCAAGTTGTTCTTGATGATTTCAGTGCTCTGATCTTTAAATTCTCTTTTTTGTGTGTTTTGTTGTTTCTCATATGCATTCTCAATTTGTTAGTGTCTCTTATATGAAAATTTTTAAGTTTGGTGTCCTGCATGCATTGTTTGATTTGAGTTTCCTAAGATTAGTTGTATTTTGATTGTTTCTCATCCTTGAAAAATTCAAAAAAAAAAATTTCAAAACTATGTCTTTTGAAGTCAATAATACAGAGAATTGAAGATTCAGAACATTCAGCAGAGGAATCAAACAAAAAAAGCTGGGCATTCAAAATGCCCAGTGAAGAAGGAAAACTGGCATTTAAACGCCAGCCAGGTGCTGGCTGGGCGTTTAACACCCAAAAAGGTAGAGATTTGGGCGTTAAACGCCAGAATGGGCCCATTCTGGCGTTTAACGCCAGGATGACACAAGAGGGAAGATTTTGTTTTTAATTCACATTTTTTTTCAAGTTTTCATAATTTTTCAAAATCAAATCTTTTTCAAATCATATCTTTTCAATCATATCTCTTTCAAAATCAATTTCTTTCCATTTTATATTTATTTTTACTATTTTCAAAAATCCTTGCTATAATTAAAGATTTACTTCAAAATTTCAAGTTGTTACTTGCCTATTAAGAAAGGATCAAACTTTAAATTTTAAAATCATATCTTTTAATTTCTTGATAGTCAAGTAATCAACTTTAATTTTAAAAATTTTCTTTTTCTAAATTGATTTTCAATCATATATTTTCAAACATATCTTTTCAATCACATCTTTTTCAAAATTAATTTTTTCAATCATATCTTTTTCTAATTTCAAAATCTTTTTCAAAAATCACTTTATTTTTTCCCAATATTAGTTTTCAAAAATCTCAATCAAATTTTCAAATTTCTTTTTAAAATCTTTTAATTAATTTTCGAAAATTCTTCCCCTCTTCTCACATCCTTCTATTTAAGGGACTAAGACTCCTCCTCAAGGTACAATTCGAACTCCCTCCTTCTGTATATGTTCGAATTCTCCTCCATCTACCACCTCCTTCTATTCTTCCTTTCTTCTGACACTTCAAGGAATCTCTATACTGTGACATAGAGAATTCCATACTTTCTTGTTCTCTTCTCTTTCATATGAGCAGGAACAAAGATAAAGGCATACTTGTTCAAGCTGATCCTGAACCTGAAAGGACCTTGAAGAGAAAGCTAAGAGAAGCTAAAGAACAATTCTCTTTAGAGGGCCTAACAGAACTCTTCAAAGAAGAAGAAACATGGCAGCCGAAAATAACAATGCCAACAATGCAAGGAAGGTGCTTGGTGACTTTACTGCACCTATTCCTGATTTCTATGGGAGAAGCATCTCTATCCCTGCCATTGGAGCAAACAACTTTGAGCTTAAGCCTCAATTAGTTTCTCTAATGCAACAGAATTGCAAGTTTCATGGACTTCCATTGGAAGATCCTCATCAGTTCTTAGCTGAGTTCTTGTAAATCTGTGACACTGTCAAGACCAATGGGGTTGACCCTGAAGTCTACAGACTTATGCTCTTTCCTTTTGCTGTAAGAGACAGAGCTAGAACATGGTCGAACTCACAACCTAAAGAAAGCCTGAACTCTTGGGAAAATCTAGTCAATGCCTTCTTGGCAAAGTTCTTTCCACCTCAAAAATTAAGCAAGCTTAGAGTGGAAGTCCAAACCTTCAGACAGAAGGAAGGTGAATCCCTCTATGAAGCTTGGGAAAGATACAAGCAATTGATCAGAAGATGTCCTTCTGACATGCTTTCTGAATGAAGAGCAAGTTGCTAAGTACCTTGGAGCAATCATGAAGCTAAATGCCAAGTTATTTGGTAATGAGACTTGGGAGGATGAACCTCCATTGCTCATCAAAGAACTGAAAGACCTGACTAGGCAGAGATTACCTCAAAAGAGACAGGACCCTGGAAAGTTCTCAATCCCTTGTACCAAAGGCACCATGACCTTTGAGAAGGCTCTATGTGACCTAGGGTCAAGCATGAACCTTATGCCTCTCTCTGTAATGGAGAAGCTAGGGATCATTGAGGTACAAGCTGCAAGAATCTCACTTGAGATGGCAGACAATTCAAAGAAACAGGCTTATGGACTTGTAGAGGATGTCTTGGTAAAGGTTGAAGACCATTACAACCCTGCTGATTTCATAATCCTAGAGACTGGGAAGTGTATGGATGAATCCATCATCCTTGGCAGACCCTTCCTAGCCACAGCAAAAGCTGTGATTGAAAGCTCAAGGATATCTCTTGTGTTTAAAGCTCAAGGATATCCCTCTGTCACCATGGAGAGGAAGCACGAAGAGCTTCTCTCAATACAGAGTCAAATAGAGCCCCCACAGTCAAACTCTAAGTTTGGTGTTGGGAAGCCACAACCAAACTCTAAGTTTGGTGTTGAACCTCCACATTCAAACTCTAAGTTTGGTGTTGGGAGGTTCCAACATTGCTCTGAACATCTGTGAGGCTCCATGAGAGCCCACTATCAAGCTATTGACATTAAAGAAGCGCTTGTTGGGAGGCAACCCAATCGTTACTATTCTATGATAATTTTCTATTTTCTATTTTCTATTTTCTATTTTCTATTTTATGTTTTCTGTAGGTTGATGATCATGTGAAGTCACAAAAACAATTGAAAAAGCAAAAACAGAAGGAAAAACAAAATGAAAAACAGAACACCCTGGAGGAGAAACTTACTGGCGTTTAAACGCCAGTAAAGGTAGCAGAATGGGTGTTAAACGCCCAGTCTGGCACTATTCTGGGCGTTTAACGCCAGAAAAGGGTACCAGACTGGCGTTTAACGCCAGGAATGGGCAAGAAGATGGCGTTAAACGCCAGAAATGGGCAGCAGTCTGGCGTTTAATGCCAGGATTGGCAGAAAGGGGCGTTTTGCATGCCACTTGGTGCAGGGATGAGATATCCTTGACACCTTAGGATCTGTGGACCCCACAGGATCCCCACCTACCCCACCACTCTCTCTCTTCTTCATCCATTCACCAATCACCTCAATAACTCTTCCCCAAAAACCCCTCACCTATCAAATCCCACCATTCTCTTCACCACTCACATCCATCCTTCATAAAACCCCACATACCTCACCATTCAAATCCAAACCACTTCCCCTCCCAAACCCACCCTCTATAGCCGAACCATACACACCCCTCTCACCCCTATATAAACCCATCTTCACTCCTTCATTTTCACACAACCTAAACACCACTTCTCCCCCTTGGCCAAAACACAAGCCCACTCCATCTCCTCTATTTCTTCTTCTTCTACTCTCTTCTTTCTTCTTTTGCTCGAGACGAGCAACCTTCTAAGTTTGGTGTGGTAAAAGCTAAAGCTTTTTGTTTTTCCATAACCATTTATGGCACCAAAGACCGGAGAAACCTCTAGAAAGAGGAAAGGGAAGGCAAAAGCTTCCACCTCCGAGTCATGGGAGATGGAGAGATTCCTCTCAAGGGTGCATCAAGACCACTTCTATGAAGTTGTGGCCAAGAAGAAGGTGATCCCCGAGGTCCCTTTTAAGATCAAAAAGGGAGAATATCTGGAGATCCGACATGAGATCTAAAGAAGAGGTTGGGAAGTTCTCACCAACCCCATTCAACAAGTCGGAATCTTAATGGTTCAAGAGTTCTATGCCAATGCATGGATCACCAAGAACCATGATCAAAGTGTGAACCCGGACCCCAAGAATTGGCTTACAATGGTCCGAGGGAAATACTTGGATTTTGGTCCGGAAAATGTAAGGTTGGCATTCAACTTGCCCATGAAGCAAGGAGATGCACACCCCTACATTAGAAGGGTCAACTTTGATCAAAGGTTGGACCAAGTCCTCATGGACATATGTGAAGAGGGCGCTCAACGGAAGAGAGATTCAAGAGGGAAGCCAGTTCAACTAAGAAGGCATGACCTCAAGCCCGTGGCTAGGGGATAGTTGGAGTTCATCCAATGCTCAATCATTCCCACTAGCAACCGGTCCGAAGCTACTATAGACCGGGCTATCATGATACATAGCATCATGATTGGAGAGGAAGTGGAAGTTCATGAGGTTATATCCCAAGAACTCTACAAGGTGGTGGACAAGTCCTCCACTGTGGTAAGGTTAGCTTTCCCTCATCTCATTTGTCACCTCTGCAATTCGGCTGGAATTGACATAGAGGAAGACATCCTCATAGATGAGGACAAGCCCATCACTAAGAAAAGGATGGAGCAAACAAGAGATCCCACTCATGGACAAGAGCATGAGGAAACTCTTCATCATGAAATCCCTGAGAAGCCTCAAGGGTTGCATCTTCCTCCACAAAACTATTGGGAGTAAATCAACACCTCCCTAGGAGAATTAAGTTCCAACAAGGGACAACTAAGGGTAGAGCGCCAAGAGCATTCCATCCTCCTCCATGAAATTAGAGAAGATCAAAGAACCATGAGAGAGGAGTAACAAAGGCAAGGAAGAGACATTGAGGAGTGGTATGCGAAATTGTTACTCAGGTTGTGAATTATTGTTCGAAATTGATTCCCTGGCGATGGCACCAAAAACGGATGCACAGAACCATGGTCTAAACATATCTTCACAACATCGCATAACTAACCAGCAAGTGCACTGGGTCGTCCAAGTAATACCTTACGTGAGTAAGGGTTGAATCCCACGGAGATTGTTGGTGTTGAGCAAGCTATGGTCACCTTGTAAATCTCAGTCAGGCGGATATAAAATAGTTATATAGTTTTCGAAATTTAGTAATAAAAGAAGGATAGAAATACTTATGTAGATCATTGGTGAGAATTTCAGATAAGCGTATGGAGATGCATTCGTTCCTCTGAACCTCCACTTTCCTGCTGTCTTCATCCAATCCGTCTCACTCCTTTCTATGGCTGGCTTTGTGTAAGGATGTCACTGGTGCCAATGGCTACTTTCAATCCTCTCGGGAAAATGGTCCAAATGCTCTGTCACAGCACGGCTAATCGTCTGGAGGCATCACCCTTGTCGTTGGTTGCATCCTATTCCTCTTTGTGAAAATGGTCCGATGCGCTGTCACTGCATGGCTAATCATCTTGGAGGTTCTCGATCATACTGGAATAGGATTTACTATCCTTTTGCGTCTGTCACTACGCCCAGCACTTGCGAGTTTGGAGTTCGTCACAGTCATTCAATCCCAGAGTCCTACTCGGAATACCACGGACAAGGTTTAGACTTTCCGAACTCTCATGAATGCCGCCATCAATCTAGCTTATACCACGAAGATTCTGATTAAGAGATCTTAGAGATACTCATTCATTCTAATGTAGAACGGAAGTGGTTGTCAGGCACGCGTTCATAGGGAATGATGATGATTGTCACGTTCATCACATTCAGGTTAAAGTGCGAATGAATATCATAGAAGCGAAATAAGATGAATTGAATAGAAAACAGTAGTACTTTGCATTAATCTTTGAAGAACAGCAGAGCTCCACACCTTAATCTATGGAGTGCAGAAACTCTACCGTTGAAAATACATAAGTGATAATGGAGTTCATTGGTCTCGGCCCCAGAGGGTAACCGGAGTAACCAAGACTACGAATACAATGATAAAAAGTTCTATTTATAATAAACTAGTCACTAGGGTTTACAGAAGTAAGTAATTGATGCATAAATCGACTTCCGGGGCCCACTTGGTGTGTGGTTGGGCTGAGCTTGAAGTCTACACATGGAGAGGTCATTCTGGGAGTTGAACGCCAGCTTTTGTGCCAGTTTGGGCGTTGAACTCCACTTTGCAACTTGTTTCTGGCGCTGGACGCCAGAATTGGGCAGAGAGCTGGCGTTGAACGCCAGTTTGCGTCGTCTAAACCTGGGCAAAGTATGAACTATTATACATTGCTGGAAAGCCCTGGATGTCTACTTTCCAACGCAATTGGAAGCGTGCCATTTTGAGTTCTGTAGCTCCAGAAAATCCATTTTGAGTGCAGGGAGCTCAGAATCCAACAGCATCAGCAGTCCTTCTTCAACCTCTGAATCTGATTTTTGCTCAAGTCCCTCGATTTTAGCCAGAAAATACCTGAAATCACAGAAAAACACACAAACTCATAGTAAAGTCCAGAAATGTGAATTTAACATAAAAACTAATGAAAACATCCCTAAAAGTAACTAGATTCTACTAAAAACATACTAAAAATAATGCCAAAAAGCGTATAAATTATCCGCTCATCACAACACCAAACTTAAATTGTTGCTTGTCCCCAAGCAACTGAAAATCAAATAGGATAAAAAGAAGAGAATATACTATAAATTCCAAACTATCAATGAAACATAGCTCCAATCAGATGAGCGGGACTTGTAGCTTTTTGCCTCTTGAATAGTTTTGGCATCTCACTTTATCCATTGAAGTTCAGAATGATTGGCTTCTCTAGGAACTCAGAGTTTAGATAGTGTTATTGACTCTCCTAGTTCAGTATGATGATTCTTGAACACAGCTATTTTATGAGTCTTGGCCGTGGCCCTAAGCACTTTGTTTTCCAGTATTACCACCGGATACATAAATGCCACAGACACATAATTGGGTGAACCTTTTCAGATTGTGATTCAGCTTTGCTAAAGTCCCCAATTAGAGGTGTCCAGGGTTCTTAAGCACACTCTTTTTTTTTGCTTTGGACCTTGACTTTAACCGCTCAGTCTCAAGTTTTCACTTGACACCTTCATGCCACAAGCACATGGTTAGGGACAGCTTGGTTTAGCCGCTTAGGCCAGGATTTTATTCCTTTAGGCCCTCCTATCCACTGATGCTCAAAGCCTTGGGATCCTTTTTATTTACCCTTGCCTTTTGGTTTTAAGGGCTATTGGCTTTTTGCTCTTGCCTCTTGATTTTAACAGCTTTTGGCTTTTTCTGCTTGCTTTTTCTTTCCATTTTTTTTCGCCTATTTTTTTTTTCTGCAAGCTTTGTTCTTTGCTGCTTTTTCTTGCTTCAAGAATCATTTTTATGATTTTTCAGATTATCAAATAACATGTCTCCTTGTCATCATTCTTTCAAGAGCCAACATATTTAACATTCTTAAACAACAACTTCAAAAGACATATGCACTGTTCAAGCATTCATTCAGAAAACAATATAATTAAACTAAGTTCAAGGATAAATTCAAAACTCATGCACTTCTTGTTCTTTTGAATTAAAACATTTTTCATTTAAGAGAGGTGATGGATTCATAGGACATTCATAACTTTAAGACAAAGTTACTAACTACTAATGATCATGTAATGAAGACACAAACATAGATAAGCATTTAACATAGAGAAAACGAAAAACAGAAGAAATAAGAACAAGGAATGAATCCACCTTAGTGATGGTGGCGTTTCCTTCTTGAGGAACCAATGATGTCCTTGAGCTCTTCTATGTCTCTTCCTTGTCTTTGTTGCTCCTCCCTCATTGCTTTTTGATCTTCTCTAATTTCATGAAGGATGATGGAGTGCTCTTGATGTTCCACCCTTAATTATCCCATGTTGGAACTTAATTCTCCTAGGGAGGTGTTGATTTGCTCCCAATAGTTTTGTGGAGGAAAATGCATTTGAGGCATCTCCGGGATCTCATGGTGATGAGCTTCATACGCCTCTTGAGCTCCATGAATGGGCTCTCTTGCTTGCTCCATCTTTTTCTTAGTGATGGGTTTTTCTTCCTCAATGTGAATGTCTCCTTCTATGGAAGCTCCAGCTGAGTAACATAGATGGCAGATAAGATGAGGAAAAGCTAGCCTTGCCCCAGGAGAGGGCTTTTCGGCTATTTTGTAGAGTTCAAGGGAGATGACTTCATGAACCTCTACTTCTTCTCCAATCATGATGCTATGGATCATGATGGCCCGATCCACAGTAACTTCAGATCGGTTGCTAGTGGGGATGATAGAGCGTTGGATGAACTCCAACCATCCTCTAGCCACAGGCTTGAGGTCCAATCTTCTTAGTTGAACCGGCTTGCCTTTGGAGTCAATCTTCCATTGAGCTCCTTCCACACATATGTCCATGAGGACTTGGTCCAACCTTTGATTAAAGTTGACCCTTCTAGTGTAGGGGCGCTCATCTCCTTGCATCATAGGCAAGTTGAACGCCAACCTCACATTCTCCGGACTAAAATCTAAGTATTTCCCCCGAACCATTGTAACATAATTCTTTGGATTCGGGTTCTTACTTTGATCATGGTTCCTAGTGATCCATGCATTGGCATAGAACTCTTGAACCATTAGGATGCTAACTTGTTGGATGGGGTTTGTTAGGACTTCCCAACCTCTTCTTTGGATTTCATGTCGGATCTCCGGATACTCATTTCTCTTGAGCTTGAAAGGGACCTCAGGGATCACCTTCTTCTTGGCCACAACATCATAGAAGTGGTCTTGATGAGCTTTGGAGATGAATCTTTCCATCTCCCATGACTCGGAGGTGGAAGCTTTTTGTCTTCCCTTTTCCTTTTCTAGAGGATTCTCCGGTTTTAGGTGCCATCAATGGTAATGGAAAAATAAAAAGCTTATGCTTTTTCCACACCAAACTTAGAATTTTTGCTCGCCCTCGAGCAAGAGAAGAAAGAATTAGATGAAGAAGAAGAAGAAAAGATGGAGAAGAGGGGGGAGGTGTGTTTCGGCCAAGAAGAGAGGAGAGGGTTGTGTTGTGTGAAAATGAGGAAGAATGGAGGGCTTTATATAGGGAAGGGAGGGGGGGTTAAGGTTCGGCCATATGGGTGGGTTTGGGTGGGAAATTGATTTGAATTTTGAAGGTAGGTGGAGTTTATTGGGTAGGTTTATGGGAAAGAGTGGGTGGATGTGAGTGGTGAAGGGTTAATAGGGAAGAGAGATGGAGGTGATAGGTGAAGGGTTTTGGGGAAGAGTGTTTATTGGGAATAGAGGATGATTGAGAAGAGAGAAGAGAGTGAGTGGAGGTAGGTGGGGATCCTGTGGGGTCCACAGATCCTGAGATGATCTTGCGGGGTCCACAGATCCTGAGGTGTTCAAGGATTTACAACCTTGCACCAAATTAGGCATGTAAAATGCCCTTGCACACAACTCTGGGCATTCAGCGCCAGGTTGGTGCCCATTTTGGGCGTTCAACGCCCATTTGTTACCCATTTCTGGCGTTGAACGCCAGAACCATGCTTGTTCTGGGCGTTCAGCGCCAGCTCCTTTCCAGGGTGCAATTCTGGCGTTCAGCGCCCAGTTGATGCCCATTTTGGGCGTTCAGCGCCCAGATACTACCCATTTTGGGCGTTCAGCGCCAGAACCATGCTCTGTTCTTGCGTTGAACGCCAGGCAGGTGCTTCCTCCAGGGTGTGATTTTTCTTCCGCTGTTTTTGATTCTGTTTCTAAATTTTTCGTTTATTTTGTGACTCCACATGATCATGAACCTAAGAAAAGATGAAAAACAAAAATAAAATTAGATAAATAAACATTGGGTTGCCTCCCAACAAGTGCTTCTTTAATGTCAATAGCTTGACAGTGGGCTCTCATGGAGCCTCACAGATGTGCAGAGCTTTGTTGAGACCTCCCAACACCAAACTTAGAGTTTGGATATGGGGGTTTGACACCAAACTTAGAGTTTGGTTGTGGCCTCCCAACACCAAACTTAGAGTTTGACTGTTAGGGCTTTGGTTGACTCTACTTTGAGAGAAGCTTTTTCTGCTTCCTCTCCATGGATGCAGAGAGAGATCCTTGAGTTGTAAACACAAGGTTGTCCTTATTTAATTGAAGGATCAATTCTCCTCTGTCCACATCAATCACAGCTCTTGCTGTGGCTAGGAAAGGCCTTCCTAGGATGATGGATTCATCCTCTTCCTTTCCAGTATCCAAGACTATGAAATCAGTAGGGATGTAAAGGCCTTCAACCTTCACTAACACGTCCTCTACTTGTCCATAAGCCTGTTTTCTTGAATTGTCTGCCATCTCTAGTGAGATTTTAGCAGCTTGCACCCCATAGATTCCCAGTTTCTCTATTACAGAGAGGGGCATGAGGTTTATCCCTGAACCAAGGTCACACAGAGCCTTAAAGATCATGGTGCCTATGGTACAAGGTATTATGAACTTTCCAGGATCCTGTTTCTTCTGAGGCAATGTCAGTTGATCCAGATCACTTAGTTCATTGGTGAACAAGGGAGGTTCATCTTCCCAAGTTTCAATACCAAATAATTTGGCATTCAGCTTCATGATTACACCGAGGAACTTGGCAGCTTGCTCTTTAGTAACATCCTCATCCTCTTCAAAAGAGGAATACTCATCAGAGCTCATGAATGGCATAAGGAGGTTTAATAGAATCTCTATGGTCTCTAGATGAGTCTCTGATTCCTTTGGTTCCTCAGAGGGAAGCTCCTTATTGATCACTGGACGTCCCAGGAGGTCTTCCTCCTTGGGATTCACGTCTTCCTCTCCCTCTTTGGGTTCGGCCATTTTGGTTATGTCAATGGCCTTGCACTCTCCTTTTGGATTTTCTTCTGTATTACTTGGGAGAGTAGTAGGAGGGATTTCAGTGATCCTTTTACTCAGCTGGCCCACTTGTGCTTCCAAATTTCTAATGGAAGACCTTGTTTCATTCATGAAACTTACAGTGGCCTTAGATAGATTAGAGACTAAATTTGCTAAGCTAGATGGATTTTGCTCAGAATTCTCTGTCTGTTGCTGAGTGGATGATGGAAAAGGTTTATTGTTGTTAAACCTGTTTCTTCCACCATTATTAAAGCCTTTTTGAGGCCTTTGATCCTTCCATGAGAGATTTGGATGATTTCTCCATGATGGATTATAGGTGTTTCCATAAGGTTCACCTAAGTAATTCACCTCTGCTATTGCAGGGTTTTCAGGATCATAAGCTTCTTCTTCATAAGAAGCCTCTTGAGTACTGTTGGATGCAGCTTGCACTCCATTCAGACTCTGAGAAATCATATTGACTTGCTGAGTCAATATTTTGTTCTGAGCCAATATGGCACTCAGAGTATCAATTTCAAGAACTTCTTCATAGGCGTCCCATTACTCACAGGATTCCTCTCAGAAGTGTACATGAACTGGTTATTAGCAACCATGTCAATAAGTTCTTGAGCTTCTGCAGGCGTTTTCTTTAGGTGAATGGATCCACCTGCAGAAGTATCCAATGACATCTTTGATAGCTCAGATAAACCATCATAGAATATATCTAGGATGGTCTATTCTGAAAGCATGTCAGAAGGACACTTTTTGGTCAGCTGCTTGTATCTTTCCCAAGCTTCATAGAGGGATTCACCTTCCTTTTGTCTGAAGGTCTGAACATCCACTCTAAGCTTGCTCAGCTTTTGAGGAGGAAAGAACTTGGCTAAAAAAGCCGTGACCAGCTTATCCCAAGAGTTCAGGCTATCTCTGGGTTGAGAGTCCAACCACACTCTAGCTCTGTCTCTTACAGCAAAAGGGAAAAGCATGAGCCTGTAGACTTCAGGATCTACTCCATTAGTCTTAACAGTATCACAGATCTGCAGGAATTCAGTTAAGAACTGAAAAGGATCTTTAGATGGAAGTCCATGAAACTTACAGTTCTGCTGCATCAGATAAACTAGCTGAGGTTTCAGCTCAAAGTTGTTTGCTCCAATGGCAGGAATGGAGATGCTTCTTCCATGTAAATTGGAATTAGGTGCAGTAAAGTCACCGAGCATTCTCCTTGCATTATTGTTGTTGGGTTCGGCTGCCATCTCCTTTACTTCTTCGAAATTTTCAATAAGGTTGTCTCTGGATTGTTGTAATTTAGCTTCTCTTAGTTTCCTCTTCAGAGTCCTTTCAGGTTCTGGATCAGCTTCAACAAGAATGCCTTTTTCTTTGTCCCTGCTCATAAGAAAGAGAAGAGAAAAAGAAAAAAAAGAGAAATCCTCTATGTCACAGTAAAGAGGTTCCTTATTGTTAGTAGAAGAAGAAAAGGAATAGGGATGAAGAAGAATGAAGAATCCAAACACAAAGGTAATGATAGGAGCAGAGATGTGAGATGAAGAGAAGTGTTAGTAGATGAATAACTAAATAGAAGGGGATGAGAGGAGGAGAGAATTTTCGAAAATAATTTTTGAAAAAGAGTTAGTGATTTTCGAAAATAGTTTTTGAAAAAGGTTAGTAGTTTTTCGAAAATTCAAATAAAAAAATAAAATAAATAGTCTAATTAAAAAGAAATTTTGAAAAAGAGGGAAGATTTTTTTCGAAAATTAGAGAGAGAGAGAGTTAGTTAGGTAGTTTTGAAAAAGGTAAGAAACAAACAAAAAGTTAGTTAGTTAGTTGAAACAAATTTTGAAAAGATAAGAAGTTGATGCCAGGGCATCTTGGCCAGTTTCACTGACCAAGTTAACGTGAACTCTAACGTGGAGAAGAGAAGATGATCCAACGTTAGTGACACTCAACATTGTCACTAACGTTGGCAATCACTCATAAGTGGCCACGTTAGAAGCCACGTTAACCTAGTTAACGTGAACGTGGCCTCTAACGTTAAGGGGGAGGGAGAGAAGCCAACGTTAGTGACACTCAACATTGTCACTAACGTTAGCCTATGGTGCTAAGTACCACGTTAACACCCACGTTAACTTGGTTAACGTGGGAATTAACGTAGAGGATGAAGAATTGTCGACAACGTTAGTGACACTCAATATTGTCACTAACGTTGAAGCAACCACACAACCCCCAAGAGTCACGTTAACCTCCACGTTAACTTGGTTAACGTGGAAGCTAACGATGAGAAATGAAAGATGAGGCAACGTTAGTGACACTCAACATTGTCACTAACGTTGGGATGGCTAAAAGATGGCCACGTTAGAAGCCACGTTAACCTAGTTAACGTGGACTCTAACGTGAGACCCAGGGGTACATTGGAACGTTAGCGACAATGTTGAGTGTCACTAACGTTCTCGAAGGTTGGCAAGGACCACGTTAGAAGCCACGTTAGCCTAGTTAACATGGGCTTTAACGTGAAACAAGAAGGGGCACACTGGAACGTTAGTGACAATGTTGAGTCTCACTAACATTCTCGAAGGACTAACAAGGCAACGTTAAAAGCCACGTTAACCTAGTTAACGTGGGTTTTAACGTAAGGCAAAGGGGTGCACTGGAACGTTAGTGACAATGTTAAGTGTCACTAACGTTCTCGAACTCATATTCTCACTAAATATTAACACCCCTAACGTCCTGAGCTGAAGTCTCTGCCCACTTAGCACTTTCTATCTGCAAGTAAAGCCAAGCCCAAATGAAGAAAAGAACTGCTTCAAACTCAAGATCCAAAGGCCCAAGACTTGAAGAGTAAACTAGAAGCTGAGAAGAGTAGTATATATAGGAGTAACTTTAAATTGTAAAGAAGTTCTGGAGGCTGAAGAACCACTCTCTGTATTTACTTTCTTTGCAATTTCTAGTTTTATGATGTATTCTCCATCTTTGTTTTCATTTTCAAGAGCTATGAACAACTAAACCCCTTTCATTTGGTTAGGGAGCTCTGTTGTAATTTGATGGATCAATACTAATTTTCATTGTTCTTCTTCTATCTTTCCTCTTGATTTTACTTGAAAGCTTTCGATCTTCATCCAATTGAGTAGTTATCTTGGAAGAGAAGCTATTCAAACTTGGATCTCTTTTGAACCTTGGAAAAGGAATGAAGAGATTAAGCTAGAAATGCTTTCTTATGCTGGACCAAATTGGGTTTGGATGGGTATGTGACTGTAACCCTCTCAATACTTGGTTTGGGAAATGCATGTGGTATAATCAGTGACCATACTTCATCTCTTCTCATGAGCAATTGACCAAGGAATTGGCTATTGATCAAGATTTGAGAGATTGAATTGCAAGGAATTGTAATTCAATCACTTATGATTGCCAAGGAGATCAATGAGTGCATTGATTGAGGAAGAGATGAAAATGAACTTGATCCAGAGAATTGCAACATCTCCTAAGCCCAATGAACTCCCCATCTCTAATCTTACCCATTCTCTTTAATTTCTGCGATTTACTTTTATGAGCAATTCCCCCATTCCCATTTACAATTCTGCAATTTATTTTCAGTCATTTACTTCCAGTCCTTTAATTCTAGCATTTACTTTTCTGTTATTTACATTCCCGCCATTTTATTTTCTGCAACTCTCAACCCAAATTCAGGATTCGCTCAACTAGAACATTCTTCTAATTAAAGTTGCTTGATCAATCAATCCGTGTGGGATTCGACCTCACTGTATTGTGAGTTTTTACTTGACGACAACTTCGGTACACTTGCCGAAGGGAGATTTGTTGAGAGACAAGTTTTCCACTCATCAAGTTTATGGCGCCGTTGCCGGGGATTGATTGTGCATCAACAATGATTAGATTGGAAGATCACTAGATTGAGCATTTTATTTTGTGTATTTTATTTTCTGTTTGATTGATTTGCTTTTTGTTTTAGTTAAACTTCTTCCCTTCTCCATCTACTCTTTTGTTTTTCTTTGTTATTTTCAATTCTGTTTGCTAACCCACTAACTGTTTGATATATTACATCACCCACAACTAACATCAATTCTGACATAAATACTGTCTGCACCTATCTTCTCTGCTTGTACTTGTGGGTTGTATGACAGGGAGAAGAAGCGGGGCTTCAACTTCCTTTGATTCTAAACCAGAGAGAACCTTCCTTAGACTAAGAAGGGAGGCAAGAGGAAAACGAGTAGTTGGTGCTGAAGAAGAGGAGGAACAGTTTGAGGAATACTTTGAACCAAACATGGAAGAAAACATGGAAAATCATCATGAAGAAGAGACTCACAACCATGGCAGAGGAGGTGGAGCAAATCATGCTGGGGAGGATAGAAGAGTTTTGGGCTCTTACATTAATCCAAACCCAGGCAATTGTGGAAGTAGCATCCAAAAGCTAACAATCCATGCCAACAACTTTGAACTTAAACCACAGCTCATCACCCTTGTTCAGAACAACTGTTCATTTGGAGGAGGTGTTCAAGAAGATCCCAACCAACATTTGACCACCTTCCTGAGAATATGTGACATAGTGAAACTAATGGTGTTCATCCTGACGCCTATAGATTGCTCTTATTTCCCTTCTCACTCAGAGACAAGGCAGCCAAGTGGCTGGAATCCTTCCCAAGGGAGAGCTTGACAACTTGGGAAGATGTGGTGAACAAATTGTTAGCAAGATTCTACCCTCCTCAACGAATCAATAGGCTGAGAGCTGTGGTTCAAAACTTCAGGCAACAGGATGGTGAGACTCTGTATGAAGCATGGGAGAGGTTCAAAGACTTAACAAGGAGGTGTCCACCTGACATGTTCAACGAATGGGTCCAGCTGCACATTTTCTATGAAGGGCTCTCTTATGAGTCAAAGAAGGCAGTAGATCATTCATCTGGAGGGTCTTTGAATAAGAAGAAGACCATTGAGGAAGCTATAGATGTTATTGAAACAGTAGCAGAAAACGACTACTTCTATGCTTCCGAAAGAGGGAACACAAGGGGAGTGATGGAGCTAAACAATGTAGATGCTCTGTTGGCCCAAAACAAACTCATTACTCAGCAGCTGGCTGACCTCACCAAGAAGATGGAGATGAACCAAGTAGCAGCAATCTCCACTTCATCAACAACATAAGAAGGAGTAAACCAAGAAGCAGAAGGGAGTCAGGAACAAGCCAACTACATTGGGAATTCACCAAGGAAGAACTATGATCCATACTCCAAGACTTACAACCCTGGATGGAGAAATCACCCGAACTTTGGGTGGGAAAGTGAGCAAGATCAAAACCAAGACCAGAGGCGTTACAATTCCAACAACAATGCGGCTCACCAACAATTCACCCAGTGGACATCTCAACACCCCCACAACAACAACTCTCCACACACTTATCAAAACCAAAACAGCACATCAGCTCCGAACCACTCATCAATTGATGACAGGCTCTCTAAGATTGAAGCCTTACTTGAAGGAATAAGCCAAGAGATTCAAGAAAATAAGGTATTCAAAGAGGAGGTGCGAGCCAATATTAAGAACCAGGGAGAAACCATTAGGAAGATGGAATTCCAGGTAGGATATTTAGCTGAGAAGATTCCCAAACCTACTGATAGCTTCCAAGTGACACTGAGAAAAACCCCAAGGGAGAAGCAAAGAAAGTAAGATGGGAAGATTGCAAAATGGTCACTACAAGCGATCAAGAGATTGAAGACAAGCAAGGCAAAATGTGCAAACAACTGAAGACAACTCAACAAAGGAGGAGGATAGAGATCACAAAGAACCAGAAATCTCACAACAAGAGCTGCTGAAGCTCTATGCACCATTCCCTCAACTGCTCAATGGTGCTGTGGGAAAAAGAATATACTCAAGGTTCCTAGACTTGTTGGCATCTCTACATGTGAACATACCATTCATCAAAGCAATTCAACAAATGCCTGCATTCATCAAATATATGAAGGAACTTCTTCCCAGGAAAAGCTCACTCAAGGGAGGGCAGACTATAGTGATGAACAAGGAATGTAGTGCCCTTATTCAACCTGAGTTACCTACAAAAGAAGAGACCCAGGAAGTTTTCATATCCCTTGTGCCATAGGTGAAACTATGTTCGACAGAGCACTATGTGATCTAGGGACCAGCATCAACTTACTGCCCTTATCCCTGGTGAAGAGGCTGCAGATCAATGAGATAATGCCTACAGATGTCATTATCAGACTGGCTGACAAAACTCAAAAGCAAGCAATAGGAGTGGTGGAAAATGTGTTGCTAAAGGTTGGGAAGTACTTTCTCCAAACAGACTTTGTCATTCTGGACATGGAAGAAAGTCACACTCACCCAATCATATTGGGAAGACCATTTCTAGCTACGGCCAGAGCACTTATCGATGTAGAGAAAGGGGAGCTAATATTGAGAATCCATGATGAACGACTCAGCTTCAATGTTTTCAAACTCTCACAAGAAACAAACCATGAGGACAAGGAACTAAGCACAAATGACAATGAGACACTGAAGGACGAAACAAGCACTGAAGCACAGTCGATTCACTCTGAGACCCCCTTAACTGACAAACAAGGAAAACAGCAATTGCCACAGCTCAAGGAGAAGTTGGAGGAACCAAAACCTCTAGAGGCAGGTGAAGACAGCATCACAATTCCTTGGAGAAAAGAGGTCACCAAGGGGAAGGCAACCTCAAAAGAAATAAAAAAGAAGGTACTAAGGAGATGGAGGAACAAGAAGATCCCTACGGAAGATTTCTCTCTAGGGGATAGAGTTGTCTCAGCTTACTTCCCAGATATTCCCCCTAATCTCCCTACTGTACCATCTCAATTACCCAAGGTCTTCACTATCAATAGAGTTCTTTCTCTGGAACATATGGAGATCATTGATCCAACCAATGGATACAAGTCCACAGCAAGAGGGAAGACTTTAAGCACTACCAACCACCATGATGAAGGAAAAATGTCAAGCTAGTGACACTAAAGAAGCGCTTCATGGGAGGCAACCCATGTTTTATATGCTTTCAAATGATAATGAATAAGTCAATCTTTATGAGCTTCAATCCAAACTTAACAAACAATTGGTGAAAATCCTCTTATGCAGAATATAGTGAGGAACAAGTTTGGTGTTCAAAGCAAACCAAGTTGCATGCTAGCCTTGGAAGCTTTGAACACAAAACCTTCATCACAGTGCCTCAAACTAAGTTTGGTGTCACCCCATGGTGCCACCAAAATGCATATAAGGAACCACCAATAGTTAGTTCGTTAGTTGAAATTCATAAACAAACAATCAAATCCTTTCTTTAATTTATTCTAGCCGTAGAGTTTTAATTTTCTTATATATTAATTCCCTTATTTCAAATCTTTATAGGAAAAGAAAAGAAGCATGAAAAGGGATTGATTGGACAATTAAATGAGGGAGATTTCGCCACTTAATGAAGAGCACTACACACATGTCTCAAGAGGGAACGCATGGGGAAACGCTGCCATGCAACATTGGAGAAAGAAGAACCTTGGAGACCGAACCAATCACTCTCATTAAAGTGATGATCCTTGTCTTCCCTTCATAAACAACCCCATCCGTTCATCTAGTAAACATTCATGCAATCCACACCATTCATCCACTCATGATTTTCTTATATAAGTGAACCGTAGTGCATGCTCACTCCTCACATTCAAATCCCCACTCTCCACACTTCAATTGGCACACTAAACCCTTCATCACAAATTGCTTTAACCAACCCTCTCTTCATCTATCCGAAGCCTCAAACCCCCTCAAACAACAATTCAAGTCATGGCATCATCAAGCTCAAAGAGGCAAAAGAGGAAGGGGCCTATGGAGAGTGCTCCTTTTGATGACAAGAGATTCAAGACTGCCTTTCATGAGCATGAATTTGAGCGGATAAGTGCCAGAAGGATATTGCCAGAATTAATCTTCCAAATCAATGCCAATGAATCACCACAGATTTGGAGAAAAATCGAACAGAGGGGGTGGCAATTGCTCACCAGTCCAGAGGGAAGATCAATGGAAACCTCATCAAAGAATTCTATAAAATGCAGTTAGAGATGATAAGACCCAAGCCCCAACCTTCAAAAGTTATGTGAGAGGAAGGGAGGTGGACTTCAGCCCAAATGCCATCACAAGAGCTCTTCAATTGAAATCACCTCATTTTGATGAGGAGAGTTATCAGGCAAGGATAAGTAGAAACCCCGATAAGGATGAGCTCTCAGATATAGCATCAGATATCTGTGTCATAGCCGCTGACTGGGAGAGGTACCCAGATGGGAGACCAAAATTCATAAAAAGGGGGGACCTTCACCCTGAAGCCAAAGGGTGGTTTGAGCTTGTAAGGAGGTCCATCCTATCAGCCGCTAACAATTCGGAAGTTAACATCAATCGAGCCACTATGGTACAATGCTTAGTACAAGGTGGGGAAATCAAGGTGCATGAGCTCATTGCCGAAGGGATTCAAGAGTCAGCTGAGAAAGCTGACTCAGGAGCCAGACTTTGGTACCCCAGCACCATTCTCCGCTTGTGCAACAAGGCCAAGGTAGTATTTGAGGACAGCAGCCCAGACTGGGTAAACCCAGGGAGGCCAGTCACACTTGAGCGAATGGTCTATACCACACCGGCTCAGCAACTAAGAAGGCCACATATAGGAAGGCAAAGGACCCAGGAAGAAGCTCATCAAGAGGAATACCATCAGGAAGAACATCAACAAGAAGAGTATCATGATCCAGCCAACTTGAATATGACTCACCTTCTAAGAGCCATTGAGGATTTAGGACAGAGACATATGGAAGGACAAGAGCAATTACTGAACCGGCTGAACCAACAGGAAGCATGGCAAAAACAACAAATGGAGCACAGCAGGAACACTACTCTCAGCTCACTCAAGCCATCAACCAAGTGAATGAAAGACAAGAGCTTTAAGAGAAGCACTTGCAAGAGCTCAACCAGCGGCAGATAGCCCAAATGAAAACTTTCAATGAATTCAGTGTACTCAATAAAGGAAGGCAACTACATAGAGAGGAGTTCTATGTAAACACTCAAGCCGAGTTGAACTACATGACCAGTAATATGAATCATCTACACTATACCATCCCTGCATATGATGAAGTTCAAAAAGAATTTGTAGAACAAGAAGAGAGAAAAGTGAAACAACAAAAGGAGGCACTCAAGAAGAAGATGGAAGATAGTGGTTTCTGGAGAAAGCTGCTTGGAAAAGGCAAAGGAAGTGGAAGTACAAGTACTCAAGAGAGACACAATGAGGATAAACAAGGATGGAGCATGGACATCCACATGAATGAAAGGTGGTGGAGTTCTTTTTAGTCCATCTTTTCTATGCTTTAAATAAGGAAGATCTTGTATGAAATAGAACATGCTTCCATGTTATGTTTAAATTTTGTTTTTAATTCTGTCTTTTAAGGTTTTCCTTCTGAAGAGGTCCATGATTTCTGGTTTAAATGTCACTGCACCATCACTTAACCTACTTGTAAGCTTATCCCTTTAAATAAATAAAAAGAGAATGAGTATAGTTGTAAAAGACTAGAGTGAAGTTTATATTGTGGAAGTGCATTCATGAATCCTTGGGGTAGTCATAAGTTAGCTAAGTTGGTTCAACCACAAGGCTAGGAGGACAACTATCTATCCTGAATACTTTGCTTTGGATACACTCATAAGACTAAGTTAATAACAAGATCCTAATAAGAGAAAAGGGAAAGAACAATGGAAGTGAAAAACAAAAGAAAAAGAGTAAGCAATAAGGCTAGGCATCAATGGTTTTAAGCTTGAGGCAAGTGTCTGTGGTGCCCCTGTGTGAGGGATCTACTTGGATGAATAAGCTCTTAGGGGTGCTTTATCACTTGGTAACTTGGGTTAACTAACCCGGGATTATCAGCTGAAAATCCACTATCAAGAGTAACCCTCATACAGAGCATTTAGTAACCCAAAGAGGTGCTGGACACCAAGGTCTTAAGAAAAGAAAATAAATAAACTATATGCCTGTGGTTTGTATGTATGGGGGAGAGACTTGAGGGAGTAAGTCCTTAGGGGTGTTTCAACACCTAGCACCTTGAACCAACTGGTTCGAGAGTGTTGGCTAAATGCTTATCTTAAAGAGTTGCCCCCTTACAGAGCACTTAGCCTAAATAACACAAATAACCCTTGAAACAACAATAAAAGGATCAATGAATAAAAGTCTCATGAGATATAAACAAAGTAAGTGTTTAGGGACATGATAAAGGTCTGAAAGCCAGTAATGGAATGAACCTAAGTTGCTATGCATGAAACCACCATAAAATCAGTAATATGACTTCCACAAGAATGACTCATTCCCCTGGATATTCCATTCATCATTCTCTTGTTCCAGTACTTGCTTAGGGACAAGCAAGCTTTAAGTTTGGTGTTGTGATGCCAGGGCATCTTGGCCAGTTTCACTGACCTTTTCTTTACTGTTTTTAGGTTAGTTTCATGCATTTCTTTAGGAAATAAGCTAGTTTTGGGTAAATATTCACTTATGCCTTGACTCAAGCACACATTGTGCATTTTACATGATTTCATGAGGATTTTACATAAGTTTAGTGACAAATATTATGTTGCATTACTCATGACTTGGACTGGAGCTTTGATGCACTTTGTTGCTTGATTTCAGGACCAAAAAGGAGCAAGAAAGGGAGGTAACTTGCAAGGATTAATGAGAAAAGTGATTGCCAATAACACTCTCAAAGAAAGCCATCAATGCCCACGTTAGAGAGTCACGTTAACCAAGTTAACGTGAACTCTAACGTGGAGAAGAGAAGATGAGCCAACATTAGTGAACTCAACATTGTCACTAACGTTGGCAATCACTCATAAGTGGCCACGTTAGAAGCCACGTTAACCTAGTTAACGTGGCCTCTAACGTTAAGGGGGAGGGAGAGAAGCCAACGTTAGTGACACTCAACATTGTCACTAACGTTGGCCTATGGTTAACTCCCATGTTAACTTGGTTAACGTGGGAATTAACGTAGAGCATGAAGAATTGTCGACAACCTTAGTGACACTCAACATTGTCACTAACGTTGAAGCAACCACACAACCCCCAAGAGTCACGTTAACCTCCACGTTAACCTGGTTAACGTGGAAGCTAACGACGAGAAATGAAGGATGAGCCAACGTTAGTGACACTCAACATTGTCACTAAAGTTGGGATGGCTAAAAGATGGCCACGTTAGAAGCCACGTTAACCTAGTTAACGTGGACTCTAACATGAGACCCAGGGGCACATTGGAACGTTAGTGACAATGTTGAGTGTCACTAACGTTCTCGAAGGTTGGCAAGGACCACGTTAGAAGCCACGTTAGCCTAGTTAACGTGGGCTTTAACGTGAAACAAGAAGGGGCACACTGGAACGTTAGTGACAATGTTGAGTGTCACTAACGTTCTCGAAGGACTAACAAGGCAACGTTAAAAGCCACGTTAACCTAGTTAACGTGGGTTTTAACGTAACACAAAGGGGTGCACTGGAACGTTAGTGACAATGTTAAGTGTCACTAACGTTCTCGAACTCATATTCTCACTAAATATTAACACCCCTAACGTCCTGAGCTGAAGTCTCTGCCCACTTAGCACTTTCTCTCTGAAAGTAAAGCCAAGCCCAAATGAAGAAAATTACTGCTTCAAACTCAAGATCCAAAGGCCCAAGACTTGAAGAGTAAACTAGAAGCTGAGAAGAGTAGTATATATAGGAGTAACTTTGAATTGTAAAGAAGTTCTGAAGGCTGAAGAACCACTCTCTGTATTTACTTTCTTTGCAATTTCTAGTTTTATGATGTATTCTCCATCTTTGTTTTCATTTTCAAGAGCTATGAACAACTAAACCCCTTTCATTGGGTTAGGGAGCTCTGTTGTAATTTGATAGATCAATACTAATTTTCATTGTTCTTCTTCTATCTTTCCTCTTGATTTTACTTGAAAGCTTTCGATCTTCATCCAATTGAGTAGTTATCTTGGAAGAGAAGCTATTCAAACTTGGATCTCTTTTGAACCTTGGAAGAGGAATGAAGAGATCAAGCTAGAAATGCTTTCTCATGCTGGACCAAATTGGGTTTGGATGGGTATGTGACTGTAACCCTCTCAATACTTGGTTTGGGAAATGCATGTGGTATAATCAGTGACCATACTTCATCTCTTCTCATGAGCAATTGACCAAGGAATTGGCTATTGATCAAGATTTGAGAGATTGAATTGCAAGGAATTGTAATTCAATCACTTAAGATTGCCAAGGAGATCAATGAGTGCATTGATTGAGGAAGAGATGAAAATGAACTTGATCCGGAGAATTGCAACATCTCCTAAGCCCAATGAACTCCCCATCTCTAATCTTACCCATTCTCTTTAATTTCTGCGATTTACTTTTATGAGCAATTCCCCCATTCCCATTTACAATTCTGCAATTTATTTTCAGTCATTTACTTCCAGTCCTTTAATTCTAGCATTTACTTTTCTGTTATTTACATTCCGCCATTTTATTTTCTGCAACTCTCAACCCAAATTCTGGATTCGCTCAACTAGAACATTCTTCTAATTAAAGTTGCTTGATCAATCAATCCCTGTGGGATTCGACCTCACTCTATTGTGAGTTTTTACTTGACGACAACTTCGGTACACTTGCCGAAGGGAGATTTGTTGAGAGACAAGTTTTCCACGCATCAGAAGTTAGGAAGTTAGAAAAGATATTTTGCAATCACTTTTTTTGAAAAAGGTAAGATAAGAAGATGTTTTTGAAAAGATATGATAGAAATTAGTTTTTGAAAAAGATTTGATTTTTAAAATCTCAATTAATGTCTTGATTCAGAAGAAATCACAAGATATGATTCTAGAACTTAAAGTTTGAATCTTTCTTAATAAGTAAGTAACAAACTTGAAATTTTTGAATCAAAACATTAATTGATGATGTTATTTTCGAAAATATGATGTAAAATTAAGAAAAAGATTTTTGAAAAATATTTTTGAAATTTTGAAAATAATTAAAAAAAATTAAAAAGGATTTGATTTTTGAAAAAGATTTTGAAAAAGATAAGATTTTTTTTTTAAATTGGAAATTTGATTTGACTCATGAAAACAACTAGATTTTAAAAATTTTTGAAAAAGTCAAATCTAATTTTCGAAATTTTCAGAGAGAAAAAGGGAAAGATATTTTTTGATTTTTGAATTTTTATGATGAGAGAGAAAAACAAGAAAAATGATGCAATGCATGAAAGTTATGGATCAAAACAATGAATGCATGCAAGAATGTTATGAATGTCAAGATGAACACCAAGAACACTATGAAGATCATGATGAACATCAAGAACACATTTTTGGAAAAAATTTTTTTAATGCAAAGAAAACATGCAAGACACCAAACTTAGAATTCTTTAATGCTTAGACATAAAGAATTCAGGAATGCATATGAAAAACAAGAAAAGACACAACATGCAAATGCAAAGATCAAACAAGAAGACTTACCAAGAACAACTTGAAGATCATGAAGAACACTATGAATGCATGAATTTTTCAAAAAATGCAAGATGAATATGCAATTTACACCAAACTTATAACATGACTCAAGACTCAAACAAGAAACACAAAAAATATTTTTGATTTTTACGATTTTCTAATTTTTTTTGTATTTTTTTAGAAAATTATTTGAAAAATAAAAATAAGGATTCCAAAATTTTTAATATGAATTCCAGGACTCTAGCATTCTTAGTCTAAAGCTCCAATCTGAGGGTCAGGCATGGCTTAATAGCCAGCAAGCTTTAGTAAAAATATGAGTGTAATTCACTCAATTT
Organism: Arachis hypogaea; assembly: GCF_003086295.3. Lineage (NCBI taxonomy): Eukaryota > Viridiplantae > Streptophyta > Magnoliopsida > Fabales > Fabaceae > Arachis > Arachis hypogaea. Next base: position 54,302,602 of record NC_092047.1, read on the forward strand.
TAAGCCAAGACCTCAGTCCAAAAGAATTTAGACATGGCTTTACAGCCAGCCAGGCTTTAGCATGCTTCATGAAACACTAGAATTCATTCTTAAAAATTCTGAAGAAAAATTATATTTTTGAAAACATTTTTATTTAAAAAATTTTTTTTTTCGAAAACAAAGGAGACATTTTTGAAAGATTTTTGAAAAATTTTTTTTGAAAATAAAACAAAAAGAAAATTACCTAATATGAGCAACAAGATGAACCGTCAATTGTCCAAACTCGAACAATCCCCGGCAACGGCGCCAAAAACTTGGTATGCGAAATTGTTACTCAGGTTGTGAATTATTGTTCGAAATTGATTCCCCGGCGATGGTACCAAAAACGGATGCACAGAACCATGGTCTAAACATATCTTCACAACTTCGCATAACTAACCAACAAGTGCACTGGGTCGTCCAAGTAATACCTTACGTGAGTAAGGGTCGAATCCCACGGAGATTGTTGGTGTGAAGCAAGCTATGGTCACCTTGTAAATCTCAGTCAGGCGGATATAAAATAGTTATGTAGTTTTCGAAATTTAGTAATAAAAGAAGGATAGAAATACTTATGTAGATCATTGGTGAGAATTTCAGATAAGCGTATGGAGATGCATTCGTTCCTCTGAACCTCCGCTTTCCTGCTGTCTTCATCCAATCCGTCTTACTCCTTTCTATGGCTGGCTTTGTGTAAGGATGTCACCGGTGCCAATGGCTACTTTCAATCCTCTCAGGAAAATGGTCCAAATACTCTGTCACAGCACGGCTAATCGTCTGGAGGCATCACCCTTGTCGTTGGTTGCATCCTATTCCTCTCTGTGAAAATGGTCCGATGCGCTGTCACTGCATGGCTAATCATCTTGGAGGTTCTCGATCATACTGGAATAGGATTTACTATCCTTTTGCGTCTGTCACTATGCCCAGCACTCGCGAGTTTGGAGTTCGTCACAGTCATTCAATCCCAGAGTCCTACTAGAATACCACGGACAAGGTTTAGACTTTCCGGACTCTCATGAATGCCGCCATCAATCTAGCTTATACCATGAAGATTCTGATTAAGAGATCTAAGAATACTCATTCATTCTAATGTACAACGGAAGTGGTTGTCAGGCACGCGTTCATAGGGAATGATGATGATTGTCACGTTCATCACATTCAGGTTGAAGTGTGAATGAATATCTTAGAAGCGAAATAAGATGAATTGAATAGAAAATAGTAGTACTTTGCATTAATCTTTGAGGAACAGCAGAGCTCCACACCTTAATCTATGGAGTGCAGAAACTCTACCGTTGAAAATACATAAGTGATAATGGAGTTCATTGGTCTCGGCCCCAGAGGGGAACCGGAGTAACCAAGACTACGAATACAATGATAAAAAGTTCTATTTATAATAAACTAGTACTAGGGTTTACAAAAGTAAGTAATTGATGCATAAATCCACTTCCGGGGCCCACTTGGTGTGGCTTGGGCTGAGCTTGAAGTCTACACGTGGAGAGGTCATTCTTGGAGTTGAACGCCAGCTTTTGTGCCAGTTTGGGCATTGAACTCCACTTTGCAACTTGTTTCTGGCGCTGGACGCCAGAATTGGGCAGAGAGCTAGCGTTGAACGCTAGTTTGCGTCGTCTAAACTTGGGCAAAGTATGGACTATTATACATTGCTGGAAAGCCCTGGATGTCTACTTTCCAACGCAATTAGAAACGCGCCATTTTCAGTTCTTTAGCTCCAGAAAATCTATTTTGAGTGCAGGGAGGTCAGAATCCAACAACATCAGCAGTCCTTCTTCAACCTCTGAATCTGATTTTTGCTCAAGTCCCTCAATTTCAGCCAGAAAATACCTGAAATCATAGAAAAACACAAAAACTCATAGTAAAGTCCAGAAATGTGAATTTAACATAAAAAACTAATGAAAACATCCCTAAAAGTAACTAAATTCTACTAAAAATATACTAAAAACAATGCCAAAAAGCGTATAAATTATCCGCTCATCAAGGAGCTTAAGCCCTCCATAAGATCTTCAAGAGGAAGAACAAGCCGCCATCACTAAGTTGGACCCGTTCTTTAACTTCCTTGTTCTTTATTTTCCTGTTTTCGAAAATTATGCTTTATGTTTATCTATGTTTGTGTCTTTATTACATGATCATTACTGTCTATGCTTTAAAGCTATGAGAATGAATCCATCACCTTTCTTAAATGAAAAATGTTTTCAATTGAAAAAGAAAAAGAAGTGCATGAATTTCAAATTTTAAAACAGTTTAATTATTTTGATGTGGCGGCAATACTATTGTCTTTCTGAATGAATGCTTGAACAGTGCATATTTTTGAATTTGTTTGTTTATGAATGTTAAAATTGTTGGCTCTTGAAAGAATGAAAGGAAAAGGAGAAATGTTATCTGATGATCTGAAAAATCATAAAATTGATTCTTGAAGCAAGAAAAAGCAGTGAAAAGCTTACAACAAAAAAAAAGCAAGCAGAAAAAGCCAATACCCCTTTAAACCAAACGGCAAGGGTGATAAAAAGGATCCAAGGCTTTGAGCATCAGTGGATAGGAGGGCCCACAAGAATAAAATCCTGGCCTAAGCGGCTAAACCAAGTTGTCCCTAACCATGTGCTTGTGGCGTGAAGGTGTCAAGTGAAACTGAGACGGTTAAAGTCGAGGTCCAAAGCAAAAAGAAGAGTGTGCTTAAGAACCCTGGACACCTCTAATTGGGGACTCTAGCAAAGCTGAGTCACAATCTGAAAAGGTTCACCCAGTTATGTGTCTGTGGCATTTATGTATCCGGTGGTAATACTGGAAAACAAAGTGCTTAGGGCCACGGCCAAGACTCATAAAGTAGCTGTGTTCAACAATCAACATACTTAACTAGGAGAATCAATAACACTATCTGGATTCTGAGTTCCTATAGATGCCAATCATTCTGAACTTCAAAGGAAAAAGTGAGATGCCAAAACTGTTCAGAAGCAAAAAGCTAAAAGCCCCGCTCATTTAATTAACATTGATCTTCATAGATATTTTTGGAATTCATTGTATGTTCTCTTCTTTTTATCCTATTTGATTTTCAGTTGCTTGGGGACAAGCAACAATTTAAGTTTGGTGTTGTGATGAGCGGATAATTTATACGCTTTTTGGCATTATTTTTAGTATGTTTTTAGTATATTTTAATTAGTTTTTATTATATTTTTATTGTTTTTAAATAAAAATTACCTTCTGACTTTACTATGAGTTTGTTTATTTTTCTGTGATTTCAGGTATTTTCTGGCTGAAATTGAGGGACCTGAGCAAAAATCTGATTCAGAGGCTGAAAAAGGACTCAGATGCTGTTGGATTCTAACCTCCCTGCACTCAAAGTGGATTTTCTGGGCTACAGAAGCCCAATTGGCACGCTCTTAATTGCGTTGTAAGTAGACATCCTGGGCTTTCTAGCAATATATAATAGTCCATACTTTGCCTGAGATTTGATGTCCCAAATAGGCGTTCCAAGTCAGCTCAAGAATTCTGGCGTTTAACTCAAAAACTGGCACAAAAGCTGGAGTTAAACGCCCAAACTGGCACAAAATCTGGCGTTTAACTCCAGAAAAAGTCTCTACACATGAAAGCTTCAATGCTCAGCCCAAGCACACACCAAGTGGGCCGGAAGAAGATTTCTGCATTAATTACTGATTTCTGTAAACCCTAGGCTACTAGTTTTCTATAAATAGGACCTTTTGCTATTGTATTTTACATTTTGGGACATTTAGTCCTTAGACCTTTGAGGCTGGCCATTCGGCCATGCTTACACTATTTGTTCTTATGTATTTTCAATGGTGGAGTTTCTACACACCATAGATTAAGGTGTGGAGCTCTGCTGTTCTTCATGAATTAATACAAAGTACTATTGTTTTTCTATTCAACTCAAGTCTATTTCTTCTCCAAGATATTCATTTGTTCTTCAACTTGATGAATGTGATGATCTGTGACACTCATCATCATTCTCACCTATGAACATGGCCTGACAACCACCTCTTTCTACTAGCAATGGCTTGAATGCGTATCTCTTGGGTTTCTAATCTAAGATTGGAACCTTCGTGGTATAGGCTAGAATTATTGGCGGCCATTCCTGAGATCCGGAAAGTCTAAACCTTTTCTGTGGTATTCGAGTAGGATTGGGAAGGGATGACTATGACGAGCTTCAAACTCGCGACTGTGGGGCGTGTGACAGACGCAAAAGGATCAATGGATCCTATTCCGACATGATCGAGAACCGACAGTGATTAGCCGATGTTGTGACAGAGCATCAGGACCATTTTCACTGAGAGGACGGGATGTAGCCATTGACAACGGTGATGCCCAACATAAAGCTTGCCATGGAAATGAGTATGAATGATTGGAAGAAGACAATAGGAAAGCAGAGGTTCAAGGGGAACAAAGCATCTTCATACGCTTATCTGAAATCCACCAATGAATTACATAAGTATCTCTATCTTTATTTTATGTTTATTTTCATCACCTTCAACTCCATAACCATTTGAATCCGCCTGACTGAGATTTACAAGATGACCATAGCTTGCTTCAAGCCAACAAGCTCCGTGGGATCGACCCTTACTCACGTAAGGTTTATTACTTGGACGACCCAGTGCACTTATTGGTTAGTTGTGCGGAATTGTGACAAAGTGTGATTCACGTTTAAGAGCTCCAAGTCTTTGGCGCCATTGTTGATGATCATAATTTCGTGCACCAAGGGCCTGGAACTCCTTGAAATCGCTGGTCACATATTTTGATTAAAAAATTACGTGCGTCCATCGACGCGTACGTGCACGACACGCGTACGCGTTCCTGGGGTCTTTTTGCGATCTGCGCGCAGATGTATGGTGTGCGCGGGCGTCATGGGAAATATGGCTCAGCCATATAGACGCGTCGTCTCTTCGCTCGGCTCCACTGCGCTGGCTCTGGGTGTATGCATCCACGCTTACGTGCACGGTGCGCATGCGCGTGCATGTGCAAACTTCAAATCTTTAATTTATTCCATGCTCCTTCCATTCATGCATGCTTCCTTCGTTCCTCTTAGCCATTTTTGCCCTATAACTTCTGAAACCACTTAACAAACGGATCAAGGCATCGAATGGTAATAGAGGAGGATTACAATATATCAATTTTGATGCAAACGAAGCATATTTTTATCTATGAGGCAAAATAGGGAAAGGAACACAAAATCATGCAGTTTTATATGAATAAGTGTGGAAGATTATTGATAAAACTCTTAAATCTATGCATGATAAACCCTAAAAACGGGGTTTATCACAATCTCCGTGGGATCGACCCTTACTCATGTAAGGTATTATTTGAACGACCAAGTGCACTTGCTGGTTAGTTGTGCGGAGTTGTGAAAAGTGTGAATCACAATTTCCGTGCACTAGAAACATATAAACTATTATATATTTCTAGAAAGCCCTGGATGTTAGCTTTCCAAAACTATTAAGAGCGTGCCATTTGGACTTATGTAGCTCCAGAAATGCACCTTCGAATCCACGGAGGTCAGATCCTGACAGCATCTGCAGTCCTTTCTCTGTCTCTGAATCAAACTTTTTCCAAAGCTCCTCAATTTCAGCCAGAAAATACCTGAAATGATCATAAAACACAAACTCAAAGTGGAATCAAAAAATATGAATTTTTCACAAAAACCTATGAAAATATAATAAAACTTAAACAAAACATAACAAAAACTATATGAAAATGATGCCAAAAAGCGTTTAAAATATCTGCTCATCAGAGTTATATTCATCTCTTTATGGATTATTTATCCAAGTGTTTATTTTATTTTGAGGTTTATGCTTTGATCAAGTTCATGATTGAGTTTTTGCTCTTCATTCCTAAAGATTATAATTGTTTGAAAGCATTCTAACTTTGTTTTGGATTCTAGTATTACTTTGGAAAATTTAATATTGGAATTTCCTTGAAAACTCTTTCCCATGACTTTTTAATATTGACTAGGAATAGTGTTTTAAAAAGTGTGCAACTTTATAATTCTCATAATCTTCAATTGAATTAGAACTAGTTTGAATAAGTGACATATAATTCAACTTAGGATCACTCTTGAATTTTATGCGAATATAAATCATAATTGTGCTTCACCTCTTTTCTTAAGTAATTGAATAAGAAATTAGTGATTAATTAGGTAAAACAGAAATTGAATTACCAAGGAATTAGAATTTAATTACTTATGATTTGTTCTTAATTGATCTCTATATGCCTCAAATAAATAAAGACAAGGATTGTTTTTCTAAGAGTGAATATTTCTGAAACCTTAACATTCTTATCATCATTATTTTCATTCACTCCTTTGCTATTTGTTTTGCCTCAGCTCACATTTAATTCCTTCACTCAAAATTTTAGTTTGTCTAAATAGAAGCGATAAATTAATCATTGTTGATTAGTCTATTGACCCTTGTGGGAACGACAACTCACTCACCATGGTATTACTTGATACGATTCGATGCACTTGCCGAGTTGGTTTTATGACCATTATTCACACCGCAACAAGAGAGAAAATCCTTCATCCTCAACTTGTGTAGATATTTTATACACTTCATGGCATCATTTTCATATAGTTTTTAGCAGGTTTTATTTAATTTTTATTAAGTTTTCATAAGTTTTAGTGTTAAATTCACATTTTTGGATTCTACTATGAGTTTATATATTTTTATGCAATTTCAAGTATTTTCTAGCGGAAATTGAGGGGCTGGAGAAAAAGTTAGCAATAGTCTGATTCAAAGACAGAGAAAGCACTGCAGATGCTGTCCAGATCTGACCTCCTTGCACTCGAAAGAGATTTCCTAGAGCTACAGATAGCCAAATGGAGCGTTCTCAATGGATATGGGAATCTGACTTCCAGAGCTTTCCAACAATATATAATAGTTCATACTTTTCTTCAGATTAGAAGGCCCAAAACTGGCTTCCAACGCTAGCCTCCTGCCCCATCCAGGCGTCCAGGGCCCTATGGAGGAGACCAGCGTCCAAACACCCAAAGAGGATCCCCTAGCCGGCGTTCAACACCCTAGAGGCCTCCTAGCACATGGATCTCATCAAAGCTCATCCCAAACACTCACCAAGTGGGCTCTGGAAGTGGATCTTAGCACTAAAAAGACTATTTTACCCTTCTTATTAATTCTTAGTCGTTAGTTTAGTATTTAAGGGATTTTTTACATAATCATATAGAGATTTTATGCCATATTTTTGTTTATCATTGTGTTTTCTATCAGTATGAGCTTTTAAACCTCCTAGGTTGAGGTGAGGAGCCCTGCTGTATTTTAGGGATTAATAAAAGTATTATTGTTTCTCGTCAATACGTGTTGATTTAATTCTAAGATATATTTTTGTTCTTCAACATGATGAACGGGATGACCCGTGACAATCATCTTCGTTCTTTATACTAAGACCGCATGCCTGATAACCACCCGTGTTCTTCTTAGGTTCATGTGAATACTTAAGTGGAAAGCATTGAACCGCCAGCTTGACTATACATCTCTTAGATGGCTAATCCACGACTTCGTTGGGGACTTCTCAAGATACCAGTTCAGCCGAGGTATGGGAGATTAGGGTCTTGTGGTAGAGGCTAGAACCAAGGCACAGCACCTCTGATCCAGAATATTTGACCTTGTCTGTGGCATTTTGAGTAGGATTACCAAAGAGAATGAACTGCAGGAACTTCACCCTCAATCATAATGGATCCGCACTAACCCTGGAGTTCAGATCTGGAGGAGTATTGGCGGCTGCTCAAACCAGCGTCAATCACATATAGCCTGCCATAGAAGAAATCATTCAGAATTGAAGAAGACAGTAATACCAGAGTTAATCCAGAAGGACAAAGCATCTCCAAGCCTTAACCACCTTCTTATCATAGTTTACACAACTTCTGAGTTCTGATTACCCTTTTTCATTCCTTTTATGCTTTTAACCAAATTCAAACCAATAACTCTTTTACCTGCCTAACTAAGATCTGCAAGAAAATCATAGCTTACTTTAAACCACAATCCTCGTGGGATCGACCCTGACTCGATCAGGTATTACTTGGACGACCCAATACACTTGCTGGTTCAGCTATACGAAGCGTGGGGATTCGTGCACCAAGTTTTTGGCGCCGTTACTGGGGATTGTTCGAGTTTGGACAACTGACGGATTATCTTGTTCCTTAGATTAGGTATTGTCTTTAATTTTGTTAGCTTCTTTTATTTTTTATTTTCTTCTTTTCTTTTTGAAAAACATTTAAAAATTTTTCAAAAAAAATTTTTTTTTTCTTTTCTTTGTTTAATCTTTGTTCTTGCTTTGAGTCTTTTGTTTTTGTTCTTGTTGAAATTTTCGAAATTTTGAGTCTTTCTTTCTAAAAATTTTCAAAAATAGTTTCTTTGTTTAAATCGTATGTCAATCTTTAAGTTTAGTGTCTTCTTGTATTTTTCTTTTATAATTTTTGAAAATTTTGTGTTTGGTTTTCAAAATTTTTATGTTTGGTGTCTTTTGCGTGTTCTTATGTTCTTTGAATTCTTTGAGTTTTGTTCTTGATATTCTTCTTGATCTTCAAAGTGTTCTTTTTTTATTTTTATTTTGATCTTAAAAATTTTAAGTTTGGTATCTTTTTGGTGTTTGTCTTCAAATTTTCGAAAACTTTGGGTCCTAGATCTAAAATTTTTAAGTTTTGTGTCTTTTACTTGTTTTTCTCTTTTTTCATTAAATTCAAAAATAAAAAAATAAACTCTCTTTTCTTCTCTTTAATTAATTTTCAAAAATCTTAAATAAAAATTCATATTTTAATTTTAAATTTTTATCTTACCTTATCTTAGTTTTCAAATTTCAAAATTAAATCTTTTCAAAAATCATATATTTTTCAAAATCTTATCCTAGCTTTTTAGCTTTCTTTAAAATTCAAAAATTTAAAATTCAAAATTCAAAAATCTTATCTTATCTTATTTCAAATTTTAAAAAATTAAACCTTTTTCAAAATTTAAATATTTTTCAAATCCTTTTTAAATCAAATTTCAGTGCCTATCTTTTTAAAAAAAATTTCCAAAAGAGAGAGAAGACAAGTAACTATCTTTTCAAAATTAATTTTCAAATCTTTTTAATTTAGATCACATCTTTCTTAACCTCTTTTCAATTCTTTATCTTATTTTTCTCTCTCTTCTTTTTCAAAACTTCCTAACTAATTCTTATCTCTCCTAATTTTCAAAATTTCATCTTCTATTTCACTTTTTTCTTTTTCGAAAATTTACCATTTAATTTTCAAATCATTTTAATTTATTAACCTTAATTTTCGAATTGCATTATTAAATAAAACAAAAAGAAAAATATTTCAATTCTTGTTTATCTTTTCTATTTCTAATTTTTTTCCTCTCTACTTCTATTTATTCGAACTCTTCTTCTACTTCTTCTATCATCATTTTTCTATCTTTCTCTTATTTTTTCACATCTCACTGGGAGCTCTCTATACTCAAATCAGACATAGAAGCTTCCTTTCTTTCTTTCTTTCTTTTCTTCTCTTCCTGTTTATGACCAGGAACAGGGATAAAGAACCTCTCTTTAATCTTGATCCTGAACCTGAAAGGACTTTAAGGAGGAGCTTAAAATAAATTAAAGCACAACACTCCAGAAAAAACCTTTCAGAAAATCTTGAACAAGAAGCTGAAGACATGGCCGAACCTGAAGGAAAGGCCAGAAAGGTTCTTGGTGACTTCACCATGCCTACCTCTAATTTTTATGGCAGAAGCATCTCTGTACCTGCCATTGGAGCTAACAATTTTGAGCTTAAACCTTAGTTAGTCTCTCTTCTGTAACAGAATTGTAAGTTCCATGGACTTCCACTGGAAGATCCACATCAGTTCTTAGCTGAATTCTTGAATCTGTGATACTGTTAAGACTAATAGAGTGAATTCTCAGGTCTACAAACTTATGCTCTTTCCCTTTACTATAAGAGACAGAGCTAAGATATGGTTGGATTCTCAACCAAAAGAGAGTCTAAACTCTTGGGAAAAACTGGTCAATGCTTTCTTGGATAAATTCTTTCCCCTTCAAAAGATGAGCAAAATCAGAGTGGAAGTTCAAACCATCAGACAAAGAGAAGGTGAATCCCTCAATGAAGCTTGGGAAAGATACAAGCAATTGATCAGGAGGTGTCGTCTTGACATGCTCTCAGAATGGTCTATCATAGGAGTGTTCTATGATTGTCCGTCTGAGATGTCCAAAATATCATTGGATAGCTCTGCAGGTGGATCACTCAACTAGAAGAAAATGCCTGCAGAAGCAAGAGAACTTATTGAGATGGTTGCAAACAACACATTCATGTACACTTCTAAAAGAAACCGTGTAAGTAATAGGGTACTTCAGAAGAAAGGAGTCCTTGAAGTTGATACTCTGAATGCCATATTGGCTCAAAACAAAATCTTGACCCAGCAGGTCAATATGATCTCTCATCATTTGACTGGAATGCAAATTGTAGTTAGCAGTACTCAGGAAGAAGAGCTACTTCTGAAGTAGAAGCTTATGATCCTTAGCAACCCACCATGGAGGAGGTGAATTACATGGAAGGATCAATAGAAGCCTCAGCAAGCCTTCAATAATAATCAAGGTGGAAAGAACCAGAATAGGTTTAACAACAGACCACCATTCCCATCTTCTAAGGAACATATGGAAACCCCTAACCAAAACTTTTCTGACTTAGTCACTCTGGTTTCCAACCTCTCTAAGACTACTCATAGTTTCATAACTGAAAGAAGGTCCTCACTGGGCGTTCAAAACCCATCCTGGCAGCAGAGCTGGCATTGAATACCAGCCAGGGAACACTGGTTAGGCGTTCAATACCTAAACAAGCAGGAAGCTAGTGCCGAACGCCAATGAGGAAGCCTCACTGGGTGTTCAATGCCCCAACAGATAGGGAAGCCAGCCAAAACATCATTGCTGGGTGTTCAACGCCTAATATGATTGGAGAACTGGTGTTTAATGCCAGTAAGGGTATACAGCATGAGCAGATATTTTATACGCTTTTTGGCATTATTTTCATATAAATTTTAGCATGTTTTATTTAATTTTTATTAAGTTTTCATAAGTTTTAGTGTTAAATTAACATTTTTGGATTCTATTATGAGTTTGTGTGATTTTATGAACTTTCAGGTATTTTCTGACTGAAATTGAGGAGATGGAGCAAAAGTTAGCAGAAGTCTGATTAAGATGCAGCGAAAGCACTACAGATGCTGTCCAGATCTGACCTCCTTGCACTCGGAAAGTTTTTCTGGAGCTACAGAAGTCCAAATGAAACATTCTTAATGGTTATAGAAAGCTGACTTCTAGACCTTTCCAGCAATGATAATACTCTATACTTTGCTTCAGATTAGAAGTCCCAAAACTAGTGTCCAATGCAAGCCTCCTGCCCCACTCCAGGCATATAGCACCCAAAGGAAGAGACTAGCATCCAAACACCCAAATAGGACTCCCTAGCTTGTGTTCAATGCCCTAGAAGCCTCCTAGCTTGTGGATCTCATTAAATCTCACCCCAAACACTCTCCAAGTGGGCCCCGAAAGTGGATATTAGCACTAAAAATATTGTTTTACCCTTCTTATGTAATCATTAGTCATTAGTTTATTATTTAAGGGATATTTTACATAATCATAGAGAGCTTTTATGCCATATTTTCGTTTATCATTGTGTTTTCTATCAGTATGAGCTTCTAAACCTCCTAGGTTAAGGGGAGGAGCCATGCTGAGTTTTATGAATTAATAAAAGTATTACTATTTCTCTTAAATCTGTGTTTGATTTAATTCTAAGATGTATTTTCGTTCTTCAACATGATGAACGGGATGACCCGTGACAATCATCTTCGTTCTTCATACTAAGATCACATGTCTGACAACCACCCGTGTTCTTCATGCGTTCATGTGAATTCTTAAGTGGAAAGCATTGAACTGCCAGCTTGACTATACATCTCTTAGAAGGCTAATCCACGACTTCGTTGGGGACTTCTCGAGACACCAGTTCAGCGGATATATTGAGAGATTAGGGCCTCTATGGTAGAGGCTATAACCAAGGCGCAGCATCCTCTGATCCGAAAGATTCGACCTTGTCTGTGGCATTTTGAGTAGGATCACCAAAGAGAATGAACTGCAGGAACTTCCCTCAATAAGAATGGATCTGCACTAACCCTGGGGTTCATATCTGGAGGAGTATTGGCAGCTGCTCAAACCAGTGTTAATCACATACAGCCTACCATAGAAGAAATCATTCACAATTGAAGAAGACAGTAATACCATAGTTAATCCAAAAGGACAAAGCATCTCCAAGCCTTAACCACCTTCTTATCATAGTTTACACGACTTCTGAGTTCTGATTACCCTTTGTCATTCCTTTTATGCTTTTAACCAAATTCAAACCAATAACTCTTCTATCCGCCTGACTAGGATCTGCAAGATAACCATAGCTTGCTTCAAACCACAATCCTCGTGGGTTCGACCCTGACTCGCTCAGGGATTACTTGGACGACCCAGTGCACTTGCTGGTTCAGCTGTACGAATCATGGGGATTTGTGCACCAATCCTCAACTTGCCTATTCATGAGCGGGACAGTGCCACCGTCCTTACCATGGGCGGGACAAAACTACCATCCCCACAACATTTATATCTCAAAATAAGCTTCCGTAACACCCTCATATTCAAATCCTTATGCTCGAGTCATAAGTCAATGATAACAAGGTGGTACAACTCTCAAGGTGGATTAATAGTAAGAATATATGTGTGTTTAAATGAAAGAATTAATAACTAAGAAGCCTGATGAGGGGATAATTTATACGCTTTTTGGCATTGTTTTTAAGTAGTTTTTAATATAATTTAGTTAGTTTTTATTATATTTTTATTAGTTTTTAAATAAAATTCACATTTCTGGACTTTACTATGAGTTTGTGTGTTTTTTTGTGATTTCAGGTATTTTCTGGCTGAAATTGAGGGACTTGAGCAAAAATCTGATTCAGAGGCTGAAGAAGGACTGCATATGCTGTTGGATTCTGACCTCCCTGCACTCAAAGTGGATTTTCTGGAGCTGCAGGAGACCAAATGGCGCGCTCTTAATTGCGTTGGAAAGTAGACATTCAGAGCTTTCCATCAATATATAATAGTCCATACTTTTCCGAGTTTAGACGACCCAAGCTGGCGTTCAATGCCAGCTTTCTGCCCTATTCTGGAGTTGCCAGAAACAGGTTGCAAAGCAGAGTTAAATGCCAGAAATAGGTTACAAACGGGTGTTTAACCCCAAGTAAGACCTCTACACGTGAAAGCTTCAATGCTCAGTCCAAGCACACACCAAGTGGGACCGGAAGCAAATTTCTGCATCATTTACTTATCTCTGTAAACCCTAGTAACTAGTTTAGTATAAATAGGACTTTTTACTATTGTATTCACATCTATCTTTTGATCATCTTTGGATTATCTTTTGATCTTTTGATCACGTTTTGGAGGCTGGCCTCTCGGCCATGCCTAGACCTTGTTCTTATGTATTTTTAATGGTAGAGTTTCTACACACCATAGATTAAGGTGTGAATCTCTGCTGTTCCTCATGAATTAATGCAAAGTACTATTTTTTTCTATTCAACTCAAGCCTATTTCTTCTCTAAGATATGCACTCGTTCTTCAACCTGACGAATGTGATGATCCGTGACACTCATCATCATTCTCACCTACGAACGCGTGCCTGACAACCACTTCCGTTCTACTTGCAATAGCTTGAGTGTGTATCTCTTAGCCTCCTGGTTCATGACACATGGTTGCCTCGCCTGGAAACCGAGCCTTCCATTCCATGAGATCAGAGTGTTCGTGGTATAGGCTAGAATTATTGGCGGCCATTCCTGAGATCTGAAAAGTCTAAACCTTGTCTGTGGTATTCCGAGTAGGATCTGGGAAGGGATGGCTGTGACGAGCTTCAAACTCGTGAGTGCTGGGCGTAGTGACAGACGCAAAAGGATTACTGAATCCTATTCCAATATGATCGAGAACTGACAGATGATTAGCCGTGCGGTGACAGCGCATTTTGGACCATTTTCACTGAGAGGACGGGATGTAGCCATTGACAACGGTGACGCCCAACATAAACTTGCCATAGAAAGGAGTATGAATGATTGGATGAAGACAGTAGGAAAGCAGAGGTTCAGAAGGAACAAAAGCATCTCCATACGCTTATCTGAAATTCTCACCAATGAATTGCATAAGTATCTCCATCCTATTTTATATTTTATTTATCTTTTAATTATCAAATCTCCATAACCAATTGAATTCGCCTGACTGAGATTTACAGGGTGACCATAGCTTGCTTCAAGCCGACAATCTCCGTGGGATCGACCCTTACTCACGTAAGGTTTATTACTTGGACGACCAAGTGCACTTGCTGGTTAGTTGTGTGAAGTTGTGAAAAAGAATTAAGATTATGAACATGCGTATTAAGTTTTCAGCGCCGTCACCAAGGAATGAACGATCACGATTTTGTGCACCAAGTTTTTGGCGCCGTTGCTGGGGATTGTGCGAGTTTGGTTAACTGACGGTTCATCTTGTTGCTCAGATTAGGTAATTTTATTTTAATTTTAAGATTTTTATTTTTATTTTTATTTCTATTTTCGAAAAATTTTCAAAAAAAAAGAATTTATTAAATTATTCTATGTTCTTCAGAATTTTTAAGAATGAATTCTAGAGTTTCTTCATGATCTGTTGAAGCCTGGCTGGCTGTCAAGCCATGTCTAAATTTTTGGACTGAGGCTTCCACTTATCATGGCAAGAGTCCTTGGACTCTCATCTAATCAGCTGTTATATGCCTGATTTGTATCTGCTTAAAGCTTGGCTAGCCACTGGCCATGTCTAGTGTTTTGGACCGAAGCTTTCACTGAAAGCTTGGCTAGCTAGTAAGCCATGTCTAATTCCTGGACCGAAGCTTTAGACTAACATTGCATGATTCCTGGAATTCTTATTAAAAATCTTGAAATCCTTATTTTTCTTTTTCCAAATGATTTTCAAAAAATCCAAAAAAAATTTTTTAACAAAATCATAAAACCAAAAATATTTTGTGTTTCTTGTCTGAGTCTAGTGTTAAATTTTAAGTTTGGTGTCAATTGCATTCTTCTTATTTTCGAAAATTCATCATATGTTCTTCACGATCTTCAAATTGTTCTTGATGAATCTCCTTGCTTGATCTTTGCATTTTCATATTTTGTGTCTTTTCTTGTTTTTCATATGCATTTTCAATTTGTTAGTGTCTAAAGTTTGAAAATTTCTAAGTTTGGTGTCTTGAATGTTTTTCTTTTCTTAAAAATTTCTAAAAATAAGTCTTGATGTTCATCTTGATCTTCAAAGTGTTCTTGGTGTTCATCTTGGTATTCAAAGTGTTCTTGCATGTATTAGTTGTTTTGATTCATAATTTTCATGTTTTGTTTCAATTTTGTGTTTTTCTCTTTCTTCATTAAAAATTCAAAAATCAAAAAATATCTTTCCCTTATTTTGCTCATAATTCTCGAAAATTTGAATTGATTTAGTCATAAAGTTTTAAAATTCAATTGTTTCTTATTAGTCAAGTCAATTTTCAATTTAAAAATTCTATCTTTTTTCAAATCTTTTTCAAAAATCAAATCTTTTTCATTTTTTTCCAATATTTTCGAAAATTTTAAATTTTGATTTTCAAAATCTTTTTCTTATCTTTATTTCATATTTTCGAAAATCTCACTAACATTTAATGTTTTAATTCAAAAATTTTTCAAGTTGTTACTTGCCTATTAAGAAAGGTTCAATCTTTAAATTCTAGAATCAAATCTTTTAATTTCTTATTAGTCAAGTAATCAACTTTAGTTTCAAAAATCAAATCTTTTTAAATTTCTTTTCAATTTTTTTTTTCAAATTAAATTTTCAATCATATCTTTTTCAAAATCAATTTCAAAATCCTTTCTAACTTCTTATCTTTTCAAAAATTGATTTTCAAATCTTTTTCAATTAACTACTTGACTTTTTGTTTGATTTTAAAAGTTTTCTATTTCAATCATATCTTTTCCAAAACTCCTAACTACTTTTCTCTCTCCAATTTTCAAAAATCACTAACTTTTTTTTTAAATTCTTTTTAATTAACTAATTATTTTAAATTTCAATTTTATTTTATTTCTTTTTATATTTTTGAATTCTAATTAATTAATTTAATAAAAACAAAAATATTTTCCTTTTATTTTAATTTAAAATTCGAATTCTTCATCTTCTCTCTTCACCATTTTACTCTTCTATTCTTTTCTTTTTCTACTCACATAAAGGAATATCTATACTGTGATATAGAGGATTCCTCTTCTTTTCTGTTCTCTTCTTTTTCACATGAGCAGGAACAAGGATAAGAACATTCTTGTTGAAGTTGATCCTGAACCTGAAAGGACTCTGAAGAGGAAGCTAAGGGAAGCTAAAGCACAACTCTCTGGAGAAAATCTGACAGAATTTTTCAAAAAAGAAGGAGACATAGCCGAAACCAATAATAATGGTGGAGGTGCAAGGAAGATGCTTGGTGACTTTACTACACCAAATTCCAACTTACATGGAAGAAGCATCTCAATCCCTACCATTGGAGAAAACAATTTTGAGCTAAAAACTCAATTAGTTTCTCTGATGCAACAGAATTGCAAGTTTCATGGACTTCCATCAGAAGATCCTTTTCAATTTTTAACTGGATTCTTGCAGATCTGTGATATTGTTAAGACCAATGGGGTTGATCCCGAGGTCTACAGGCTTATGCTTTTCCCATTTGCTGTAAGTGACAGAGCTAGAATATGGTTGGACTCTCAACATAAAGATAGCCTGATCTCTTGGGATAAGCTAGTCACGGCTTTCTTAGCCAAGTTTTTTCCTCCTCAAAAGCTAAGTAAGCTTAAAGTGGATGTTCAAACCTTCAGACAAAAAGAAGGTGAATCCCTCTATGAAGCTTGGGAGAGATACAAGCAACTGACGAAAAAATGCCCTTTTGACATGCTTTCAGAATGGACCATCCTGGATATATTCTATGATGGTCTGTCTGAATTAGCTAAGATGTCATTGGACCATTCTACAGGTGGATCCATTCACCTAAAGAAAATGCCTGCAGAAGCTCAGGAACTCATTGACATGGTTGCAAATAACCAGTTCATGTACACTTCTGAAAGGAATCCTGTGAGTAATAGGACGCCTCAGAAGAAGGGAGTTCTTGAAATTGATGCTCTAAATGCCATATTGGCTCAGAACAAAATATTGACTCAGCAAGTCAATATGATTTTTCAGAGTCTGAATGGATTGCAAGCTGCATCCAACAATACTAAAGAAGCATCTTCTGAAGAAGAAGCTTATGATCCTGAGAATCCTGCAATAGCAGATGTGAATTACATGGGAGAACCTTATGGAAATACCTATAATCCCTCATGGAGAAATCATCCAAATTTCTCATGGAAAGATCAACAAAAGCCTCAACAAGGCTTTAATAATGGTGGAAGAAACAGGTTTAGCAATAGCAAGCCTTTTCCATCATCCACTCAACAACAGGAAGAGAATTCTGAGCATAATCCATCTAGCTTAGCAAATATAGTCTCTGATCTATCTAAGGCCACTTTAAGTTTCATGAATGCAAAAAAGGTCCTCCATTAGAAATTTGGAGGCACAAGTGGGCCAGCTGAGTAAAAGAGTCACTGAAACCCCTCCTAGTACTCTCCCAAGCAATACAGAAGAGAATCCAAAAAGAGAGTGCAAGGCCATTACCTTACTTGATGTGGCCGAACCCAAAGAGGAGGAGGAGGACGTGAATCCTAGTGAGGAAGACCTCCTAGAACGTTCACTGACCAATAAGGAGTTTTCCTTTGAGGAACCAAAGGAATCTGAGGCTCATCTAGAGACCATAGAGATTCCATTGAACCTCCTTTTACCATTCATGAGCTCTGATGACTATTCATCTTCTGAAGAAGATGAAGACATTGCTGAAGAGCAAGTTGCTCAATATTTAGGAGCAATCATGAAGCTGAATGCCAAATTATTTGGTAATGAGACTTTGGAGGATGAACCTCCGTTGCTCATCAAGGAACTAAATGCCTTGGTTCAGCAAACTCTACCTCAAAAGAAACAGGATCCTGGTAAATTCCTAATTCCCTGTAACATAGGCACCATGACCTTTAAGAAGGATCTGTGTGACCTTGGGTTAGGCATAAACTTAATGCCACTCTCTGTAATGGAGAAACTGGGAATCTTTGAGGTACAGGCTGCCAATTTCTCATTAGAGATGGCAGACAAATCCATGAAAATGGCTTATGGACAAGTAGAGGACGTGTTAGTAAAGGTTGAAGGCCTTTACATCCCTGCTGATTTCATAATCCTAGACACTGGGAAGGATGATGATGAATCCGTCATCCTTGAAAGACCCTTCCTAGTCACAGCAAAAGCTGTGATTGATATGGACAGAGGAGAGTTGGTCCTTCAACTGAATAAGGACTACCTTGTGTTTAAGAGTCAAGGTTCTCCTTCTGTAACCATGGAGAGGAAGCATGAAAAGCTTCTCTCACTACAGAGTCAACCAAAGCCCCCACAGTCAAACTCTAAGTTTGGTGTTGGGAGGCCACAACCAAACTCAAAGTTTGGTGTTGAACCCCCACATTCAAATTCTAAGTTTGGTGTTGGGAGGTTGATAAACCCATATTTCATGAGTTCTTTTGTGCTTAATTAGAGTGATTTATTCAACTCTTCACCTACTTATTCACATTAATTGCATAGTTTTACCTTCCCTTCCTTATTATGTCATATTGTGAAAAACATGTTTCCTAAGCTTTAAAAATTAATTATTTTAATTACCTTTATTTCCATTCGATGCCGTGATTAGTGTGTTGAGTAGTTTCAGATTTTCTAAGGCAGAATGACTTAAAGGATGGAAAAGGAAACATACAAAAATAGAAGGAGAAAGCAAAACAGAGCTTTGAAGGAAACTGGTATTCACGCGATCGCATGGATGACGCAATCGCGTGCCAAGCACGAATCAGCAGCGACGCGGCCGCATGACTGACGCAACCGTGCGCCTTAAGCAGAACGCACATGACGCGGTCGCATGACTGACGCGACCGCGTGGAAAGGAAAAGCTCCAAATGACGCGACCGCGTGACCCACGCGGACGCGTGATAGAGGCCACACACCAGAAATTACAGAATACGCCCCCAGTGAATTGTGAAGCCCTTTTTGGCCCAGATCCAAGTATAGACAACATAGACCAGAGGTTATAAAGTGGAGGAATGCATCCATTCAGAGAGAGCTCGCATATTTTACCTTTCAATGATTTAGATTTAGTTGATAGGGAGATCTTCTCTCTCTCTTTTAGGATTTAGGATTTCTTCTTGTTTTAAGAGTAACTCTGGATCCCAGGTTTAATGTTCTTTTATTTTAGTTTTACTTTTATTTATTCATTCCATAATTTGAATTGATTATTATAATTTGATTTAAGAATTCTTCCATGTTACAGACAGCTATTTGAATTAATGATAATTGAGGTATTTTCAGTTTATGATTGTTCTCTTTGATTTAAGTCATCATTGCTTCCTATCTAAAGATATTTTTATGATTCCAGCAATTTTACTTTTTCCCCTTTTGGTTCTGGTTAAGAATTTAGTAACTCAACAGTTATTAAACTCAACATAATTGATAATCGTTATCTTGCTAATTGAGCTGAACTTAAGCAATCCCAACCTTTTCTTAGGAAATAAATAGGACTGTTTTTATGACATTCTTTACTAGCAAAAATCCTAACGTCAAAATGGCGCCGTTGCCGGGGAACTGCTAACGTGTGCCTTATTATTTGTTATTGTAAATATTTTTCTTTTACTTGTTTATTTTTGTTTTTCCTTTTTATCTTTATTTGCTACTATGAACTCTCACCCCTCTCGCTTTGAGTTTGGTTCTAATATTGTTAAAGGAAATAGAAGTTGCAGCAGCAATGTGCATCATGGCCAGACCAATCAAGGATGGATGGAGCCAAGAGGATCTAATCAACCCTTTAGGCAGCAACACCCTCCGAGATATCCTGGACAAAGACCATTCTACAATGCATACCCAGCTGAAAGATATGGTGGACAACCTTGTAACTACCAACAAGTCCCACCCCGTGCATATGAACCATCCTTTCAACATAACCTCGAACCACCACACTCACAAGCTTCTCTTCACCATTCGCCATCATATGATCCTTCCTTATCCCAATACCAATCCAATCGTTCCCAATCATCACCACTTTCCTTTGTATCATGTCCAAGTTCGGCAAACCGCGAAGCAAAGGATCGCCTAAAAGAAACAATAATTAAATTTCAAACAACCATTCAACAACTGGAGGAAGCACTAATTCAATGGGCCACTAGGCGCTCAAATATACAAGAATCAACCACAGCTCCATGTGGACAGCCCGATGAAGAGCGTAGCATGAAAGAAATACTAGAGACTCCAGTGGACAAGACAGAGAATGAATTCGTACTAGAACAAGTGGAAGAAGCTGTCATTGTTCAAGAAGAAGAGTTGGTTGAAGATCTAGGAGATGCTGAACTTCCTTGGGAATCCAGAATTGAGGAAAACTCCGTCCAAGATGCTACAGTTGATGCTAAGGAGGATACCGTACAATCTCCAAGGCAAGTCGTTTACGAAGAATCAGATGGAATAATCCAAGAAGCAAATTTTCTTGATGATGATAGTCACAAGTCTAGTTCTCCTAGTGATGAACTTGCGTCCGCAAGTGAATTCTTTGAGATCGACGAATTTTCCCCAAGTGAATATGAAGATGATGCGGAGGTAGATTTCTCTCAACCTCCAATCTATGACTCAAGTGATGAGGAAGACATAAAAGACTTTGACCAGGATACAGATACAATTGAAGATCTTTGCAAAGAAGTGGAAGAATTCACAGAAGAGCACAAGGAAATGGAACTTGTAGAACCACCAAAAACACCTATCCCAAGGCCATTACCACCTAATACAAGCTTCAAGTGGGTACAATCCTTAACTTATAATTTTACTTATTCACTTGAATATGGTTTGCTTGAAACAGATGGCCAACTTAGAGCTCTCTGCGGCTTTAAGAGTAAGAGGGAATTGGCTCGTACTCAGAGCTGGTGCACCAGGTTCAATAAGGTTCCACGCTTCACCTCGAAGTACACGGATTGGTATAATGCTCAATTGCATGGATCACGGAGAACGTTTGGTCACCACGGTGAGATTCTACTTTTTAACCCGCCCGAATGGAAACTTACAAATCAAAACGGAGGCGGATCTAAAAACACAGCTTGGGATCATGAATTATATTCTGACATTCGTCATCCCGGGAGGCTGAATATCTGTTTGAAGCTGCTCAGAAGCTTTACATGCCTAGTTTGGGACCCCAGAGGCTATTGACATTCCAAGCACTGGTGGAAATTTTTGGACGAATTTAAACATAAGCCACCATAAAAGGATACTCTGCCAATGTCCAACTTAAGGACTTTAACTAAAAGTGCTAGGTGGGAGACAACCCACCATGGTATGGTCGCTTCTTTCTCAATCTATTTCTTGTTTATTGCTTTCAATTTACCTTTTTTTATTTTAACATTAACCTGGAATCATGCATAGCATTCATGTTAATGACTGCATCCTGCATTAAAAAAAAAGGATGCACGACGCGACCGCATGCCCCATGCGATCGCGTCATATCACGAAAAACACCACCCATGCGACCGCGTGACCCACGCGGCCGCGTGATATATATATCGGCGTAAGGATCCAACGAACAGAAAGTTAGGCTGGAATCGTGCGGCCCCTGTGCGTTTCGCCCAAATTGGCCCACGCGATCGCATGCCCCATGCGACCGCGTCACTTGCACAATACCAATCCCACGCGACCGCGTGAGCAACGCGATCGCGTCACATGGATTGCACATCACCCAAAAAGGAGACAGAGAGTTGCGCTAAAACGGCGCTGGAGTCGTGCGTTTAGCACAAATTCCAGCGATGCGATCGCGCGACCCACGCGATCGCATCACCCTTCTTCCCCCTCTCATGCGATCGCGCACCCCACGCGATCGCGTCACTCCCATCTTCGTCCCAACCACGCGACCGCGTGCCCCACGCGGCCGCGTGGATTCGAAAATATAACCCCCACAGCCTGCGAACCCTATCAGTCGCGAGCCCCCCCACCCCCAGCCCTCTCCTCCCTCTCTGATCCCTCTCCCTCCAACCACCACCCAGCACCACCCAGCCGCCACCACCGGCCACCCAAACGCCGCCACCACCCCGTACGCCGCCGCCCCAACCCCCTCCCCTCCCTTCTTCTCCCTTCCTCCTCTCTCCTCCCCTCTCCACCACTGCCTCCACGACCACCGCCCCCACCGCCAGCCACCCAGCCGCGCCCCCTCTCTCTCCGCCACCCAACCGCACCCCCCTTCTTCTATCACCAACCTAAAACCCTCGCCGCCACTGCCCCCATCAGCAGCCACCGTGACACCATGCCCCGCCACCGTGCCGGACGCCGCCGCAACCACCTTCTTCCCCGTTCCACCCCTTCCGCCTACGAGGTTCCGCAAAACGCAACCCCCTTTTATCCGTTTGTCATTTTTTCTGTACTCTTTTTTTTCGTTTCTGTTCATCATTAGGATAGATAGATATGCATGCTGTAGTGGATTTTTAGGTTGTTAGGTAGCTTAGGCTGTGGTTAGTGGATCTAGGACTATTTACTTGCACTGTTCTTACTTCTGTTTTATCCTATGTGCAAATCTGTTGCTGCTATAATCATGATTCACATGCTGCTTTCTTGTATGTTGCTGCTGTTTACATTGAGTTTTTATGTTTATTTTATATCTATGAACATGCAGCTTGATTTTTTTTTAATTCATATGAACTGATATGATTGCTGTTTATTTTCCGGGACAATCCAATTTTAGCCAGAATGCTGCCCAAATTTTTTTTGAAAATTGTTTTCATTCTTGTTTTGGTTTGGCAACTCTGTTTTACTCTGCTTCCCCCAAACCATTTCATGAATGCTAGGGCCACTTTCTTATCCTCTTTGATTTCCTGGTTCATAACCTGCATTTGTGATTCATTGATTCCAATTTCTGATTTCTTTATTTCTATTCGAATCAGCATCACCCTGTTTTCTTTATTTGATTATGAGTACTTCTATTCTTACCTGTGAATCCTTGTTATATGGAATTTTTTCTATGCCACTTACTTTCCTAACTCACTAATTTTAATTTACTAATTTCTTTTTACCATAATAACCCTCTTGATCTCTTTTCTGATCACTTTCACTTCCTCTAACTTTCTCACTATGGCATATTGAATTTTTTTCTTTCCATTTAACATTAATTCAATCACATTTCAATTACTCATTTTCCTTATTCTATTTCTCCCTTACCGCTTTGAGTTTCCTTTGTTTAAATTGCCTATTTGCTTTCCTATTTTATCCATTTCCTGGTTTTCTGTTTTTCAGAATGTCTGCCTCACAAAGGAAAGGCAAAGGCAAGGCTACTGGCAAGCGCAAGAGAGGAGATTCCTCCCAGTCCATTATTGCTCTAATGCACGATTCCTCATGGCGGGAGAAGAACTTCACACAGCAAGAAAAAGCTAACCAGCTACTCCCTTCAACTGATCCTATAAAATTTGCAAACTGGTACTGTGAGCTGAAGTACCC
Source organism: Arachis hypogaea (assembly GCF_003086295.3). Classification (NCBI taxonomy): domain Eukaryota; kingdom Viridiplantae; phylum Streptophyta; class Magnoliopsida; order Fabales; family Fabaceae; genus Arachis; species Arachis hypogaea. The sequence goes on from NC_092047.1 coordinate 54,326,278, forward strand.
GACTTTTGCAAACTCCAGAAATCTATACCTGGAACGTACCTTGAAGATTCCAGAAGCCCTCCAGCAATACACCACTGAGCAAATCAAGCAAAGGGGCTGGTTCTTTCTGGAGAAACCATTGACAGAGGTCAATGCATCTTGGGTCCGGGAATTCTATTGCAACTACTACCTTACTACCCTAGATGCAGTGAACTTGAGGGGAAAGCAAATTCTGGTCACTGAGGAGGCCATAGAGACCATTCTCCAGCTCCCAGCCAAGTCCGATCAGCCAGATGGTTATGCACAGGCTGAGGAGGACATGGGCCAGATGCAGTTTGATTGGGATGCTGTGAAGGCACGGATAGCTCTCGACCCTGCTGTTCCTTGGGAGATGGGTCAGGACACCACTATGCCTAGAGGGATCAAGAGAGTGTACTTGAATGATGAGGCTCGGCTATGGCATCAAATCTTGAGCAACTATGTGATGCCGAGTACTCATGAGACTGAGATCCCGGTTGCCATGATCACCCTCCTCTGGTGTGTGCTGGAGGGTAAGGACCTGTACTTGCCTCGTTTTATCCGGCATTATATGGCCAGGGTCCACGTCCGATGCACCCTCCCCTTTCCTTATCTGGTTACACGGCTAGGCCGTCAGGCTGATGTGCCTTGGGAGGATGCCGATGAGCGACCACCAGCAGCGGACAGCAGGAAGATCATCCCTCACAACAGGAACTTCCTTGCTTTGGGCTATAGACCACCACCTGTCACTGCTACTGATGAGACAGCCCCTCCGTATGCTGGACCCTCTTCATCCACAGCTGCCCCAGCTGCCCCTGCTGCCACCACTGCACCTCCACCCGCCTCTGAGCCGGTTTATTGCCTCGTACACCGTCTATTCCGCCAGCTTGATCAGATGGAGCGCCGTAACAGGCGCCGATATGAGAGATTGGAGCGCCGTAGCAGGCGACGTTATTCCCATCTGAAGCTGATGATCAGACAGGGCGCCGACATCCCCTCCGAGCCCGACACACCATCGGAGCCATCAGAGGAGGAGGAGGATGAGCACGAGGAGGAGCCTCATTCCCAGGCGGAGACTCATCAGCAGGCAGGCACAGAGCACGCTACACCACAGTAGGAGGCCCCACATCAGCTTGAGGCTGCAGATCCAGAGATCCCGCTCCAGTCAGTCCCCCCTCTACAGCAGCCAGACTCTCAGCCCACCACCGCCACAGAGACCCCAGCTACCATCCCTACCAGTGATGACACTCCTTCACACCCAGCTTGATTGAGCATCGGGGACGATGCTTCATTTTAAGTGTGTAGAGGTCGCCATCTCTGGCGTTTATTTTGGTGAACTACTACATACTTTTTCTTTTATTTTGGATATTTTTCTGTATTTTTCTCTTTTTCTTTCATTGTTATTTTCTGAGTACTTATACATTGCTACTTGTGTATTTTACTCTATTTTCTGCATTTTGCATTTTTTTGTTCATATTTTAGTTATTTAGTTCATTTCAGTTATTAAGTTTAGTTTGCAATTCTAACTTATTAGTGGATCAATTAGTATAGTTTACCCTTTTTACATAAGATAGCTTAGTTATAGCTTAGTTTAAATTGACAAATATAATATATATATATATATATATATATATATATATATATATATATATATATAAAAGAGTAAGCTAGGAACTTGAACATAATAGATTTAGATCCATAAACCCTTGTATATATAGCATTACATGATGTAGTTAAACTGACAATATTTCATCAAGGAGAAACATTAAAACTTCAAAAGGCTACCCTAAATTACTTTTTAAGAGAATAATGAGAATTTTTAACTAAAGCTGCATGACATACATAAGTGATAAATGATTTTTTAGCTTGAGAACGCATAGCCAGTGAGTTTTGAGCTTAACTGTATGGTTACATTCAAACCATAATTTTTATTCCTGTGTGTTCTAACCTTCTTTCTTATTCTGGTGTTCTTTACTTTGTTTTAGTCTATATGTCCGATTATAGAATATAGGTACATCTCAAAATAATGATTGAGGCCATCATTTGATTTTAGCTCACTTACCCCAAATTAGCCTACCTTTTACATCACCCTTGTTAGCCCCCTTTGAGCTTTTTTTTTTTTTAAAAAAAAACCCCCTTATTCTATTTTAGCCAAATTACTAGCCTTAAGCAGAAAAACAAAAGAAAATCCCAAGTGAATCCTTGGTAAGCTTAAGATAGAAAATTATAAATAGAGTAAAATGTGGGAAACTTATTGGGAACATAGTTGATAAAGACAAAAGGTAGAAAAATTAAAAAGAATAAAGCAACTCAAAATTTTGGGAAGCAGGCTCATGAAAATTCAAATTAATTAAAATTACCATGTGTATTCAAAAAAAAAAAATTAGTTTTCAAGCATGTAAATAAGGGGATACAAAAAAAGAACTCCCCAATGCAAAATAAAAAGCAATGCACATCGGATAAAAACAAGAATTGAAACATGAGCATGTGACATCAAAAGTGAGAAAATAGGGAAAAATAGGTAAAGAAGCATTGTTTTACTAAGTATGTATGTTAGGTGAGATCTTAATCTAATTAAGGATTCACTTATTAGCTCACTTAGCTTTATACATATATCCTTACCCTTTGCCTTGACCCCATTACAATCTTAATTAAAGACCTCATGAGTTTTGGTATGACTATGTTCTATAATTGTTGATTGGTTAGACGAAAAACAAGGTTATAGAAAGAAAGAATAAAAAGAAGAATAGAGTGATTAACCCAATAAACACTGAGTGATTAGAGAGAAAACACAAAATCCAGTGAGGGTTCAAAAGCTCATTAACATTTATCTCTGATTGTCTTGCAAGTTTTTTTTCTCTCATCTCATTTGCAAAAAGGTGCTTTATTATTTGAGGGTTAGCTATATATATATATATATATATATATATATATATATATATATATATATATATATATATATATATATATATCCTTGAGAATGTGAAATAATTTGACTACATGTAGGCTTTATATATGAGTGGATGAATTAGAATTGCATGACTCATTAGGTAGATGCATTTAGCATAGGTTGCATTTCATAACATTCCATCACTTTAACCTTAATTATTTACCTTGGATTTAGCATGAGGACATGCTAGTGTTTAAGTATGGGGAGGTTGATAAACCCATATTTCATGAGTTCTTTTGTGCTTAATTAGAGTGATTTATTCAACTCTTCACCTACTTATTCACATTAATTACATAGTTTTAGCTTCCCTTCCTTATTATGTCATATTGTGAAAAACATGTTTCCTAAGCTTTAAAAATTAATTATTTTAATTACCTTTATTTCCATTTGATGCCGTGATTACTGTGTTGAGTAGTTTCAGATTTTCTAAGGCAGAATGACTTAAAGGATGGAAAAGGAAACATACAAAAATGGAAGGAGAAAGCAAAACGGAGCTTTGAAGGAAACTGGTATTCACGCGATCGCATGGATGACGCGATCGCGTGCCAAGCACGAATCAGCAGCGACGCGGCCGCATGACTGACGCGACCGGGCGCCTTAAGCAGAACGCACATGACGCGGTCGCATGACTGACGCGACCGCGTGGAAAGGAAAAGCTCCAAATGACGCGACCGCGTGACCCACGCGGACGCGTGACAGTGGCCACGCACCAGAAATTACAAAATACGCCCCCAGCGAATTCTGAATCCCTTTTTGGCCCAGATCCAAGTACAAACAGCATAGAGCAGAGGTTATAAAGTGGAGGAATGCATCCATTCAGAGAGAGCTCGCATATTTTACCTTTCAATGATTTAGATTTAGTTGAGAGGGAGATCTTCTCTCTCTCTTTTAGGATTTAGGATTTCTTCTTGTTTTAAGAGTAACTCTGGATCCCAGGTTTAATGTTCTTTTATTTTAGTTTTACTTTTATTTATTCATTCCAACATTTGAATTGATTATTATAATTTGATTTAAGAATTCTTCCATGTTACAGACAGCTATTTGAATTAATGATAATTGAGGTATTTTCAGTTTATGATTGTTCTCTTTGATTTAAGTCACCATTGATTCCTATCTAAGGATATTTTTATTATTCCAGCAATTTTACTTTTTCCCCTTTTGGTTCTGGTTAAGAATTTAGTAACTCAACAGTTATTAAACTCAACATAATTGATAATCGTTATCTTGCTAATTGAGCTAAACTTAAGCAATCCCAACCTTTTCTTAGGAAATAAATAGGATTCAAAGGTCAATTTAATTAGTCCCCTGACTTTCCTTTGCCCTAGTAAAGGTTGACCAAGTGGAGTTTATATTCAACTTTCATTATAGTTGAGGGAGATAACTACGTTGGACCTCCGACTTCTCTTACCTTGCCGAAAGTTTGCTTTACAGTATTTATTTATTTTAATTGCCATTTACTTTACTTGTCATTTAAATTACTTGCTTCTCATCTTCTAAACCCCGATTACAACCTTTATAGCCAATAATAAGAACACACTTCTTCGCAGTTCCTTGAGAAGACAACCCGAGTTTTGAATACTTGGTTAACAATTTCTAAAGGAGTTTGTTACTTGTGACACCCAAAACGTTTGTAATAATTTCTATTCAAGAGGCAAAAAGCTACTAGTCTCGCTCATCTAGTTGGAGCTAAGTTTCATAGATATTTTGGAATTTATAATATATTCTCTTCTTTTTATCCTATTTGATTTTCAGTTGCTTGGGGACAAGCAACAATTTAAGTTTAGTGTTGTGATGAGCGGATAATTTATACGCTTTTTGGCACTATTTTTAAGTAGTTTTTAATATAATTTAGTTAGTTGTTATTATGTTTTTATTAGTTTTTAAATAAAATTCACATTTCTGGACTTTACTATGAGTTTGTGTCTTTTTCTGTGATTTCAGGTATTTTCTAGCTGAAATTGAGGGGCTTGAGCAAAAATCTGATTAAGAGGCTGAAGAAGGACTGCAGATGCTGTTGGATTCTGACCTCCTTGCACTCAAAGTGGATTTTCTGGAGCTACAGAAGTCCAAATGGCACGCTCTTAATTGCGTTGGAAATTAGACATCTAGAGCTTTCAAGAAATATATAATAGTCCATACTTTGCCCGAGTTTAGACGACGCAAACTGACATTTAACGCCAGCTTTCTGCCCTATTCTGGAGTTAAACGCCAGAAACAGGTTGCAAAGCAGAGTTAAACGCCAGAAATAGGTTACAAACTGGCGTTTAACCCCAAGGAAGACCTCTACACGTGAAAGCTTCAATGCTCAGTCTAAGCACACACCAAGTGGGCCCGGAAGCAGATTTCTACATCATTTACTTATCTTTGTAAACCCTAGTAACTAGTTTAGTATAAATAGGACTTTTTACTATTGTATTTACATCTACCTTTTGATCATCTTTGGATTATCTTTTGATCCTTTGATCACGTTTTGGAGGCTGGCCTCTCGGCCATGCCTAGACCTTGTTCTTATGTATTTTCAACGGTAGAGTTTCTACACACCATAGATTAAGGTGTGGAGTTTCTACACACCCTCTAATTCATAACTTGGCAACTATCATAGGGAATTCTAATTCTAACACAATATCCTTCATACTTCACCAGCTCCCAATCCGACTAACCAAAGAACTGAATCAAACACAAACAATACAGACAAGTAATACACAAGTAAGGCAAGTAAGTCAATTAGCAAATAATCGTGAAACATGTACAATTAGGCAAACCAAAGCAATTAAGCAAAACTAAACAATTCAAACATATGTAGATGATGTATGTCTATCCTATGGATGATGAGTCTCATCTGTTGGTTATTAAGCCAAACCCGACATGTCTGGTAGCTAATCCGGACATTGTCTCTCTGTTGCGCATCAACATAATCCGACTCATAACAAAATCCATAACCAACCATAACTCATTATCAAATACAGCCATTCGGCTCAAGGCACACACAGCACTTCCATCATCATCCTCAGTAACTTATACAATCATCATTAATCATGATTCATCATTAATTCTCTCCTTACTTCATCCACAAGTTTCTACCTTTCCTAGCTTTTTCTCATTACTAGGCATACTATTGGGATTTAGGGTTAAAAGGATGATAATAGAGGCTTAGAGGTTTATAATTTGGTTTTAAAACACAAAACTCATATTTGCTGAAAACAGGGTCACGCGTACACGTGAGTGCGTGTTCGGACCATGTCACGTATGCATCAGCCTTCCTGCGTACGCACGCCTACCAGACAAAAATGACTGGCCGTGTATGAGGGAGTTCACGTATGCAAAAACCCCCAGGTTGTGCGTACGTGGCCCATTTCGCATACACGGCTCCATTCCCACGTACGCATGCGCACTAGGAAGAAACGCATGGCCGCGTATGGTATGTATACGTACGCATACAATGCAGCAGCTTGATGATAAAAGAAATTAACTTTCCGTTTTAACTACCAGCAAGTATACCGGGTCTTATCAAGTAATAAAACTCACAAGAGTGAGGTCGATCCCACGAAGATTAAAGGATTAAGCAATCAATAGTAAGTCGATTATTCTAGTTAGACGAACATAGTTGAATGATGATTAGACAAGAAATGTCAATGACTTGAAATTAAAAGAAAGCAATAAAGAACAAGGAAAGTAGACGGCATAAATGTAAAGTGCAAGAAAAATAAAGTGCTGGAAAGTAAATTGCAAGGAATAAAAAGTACAAGAAATTAAAGTACAAGAAATTAAATGACGAGAAAGTAAATGACGGAAATTAAAGATAGAAAACATAAGGGATTGGAGATGTTAATTCCTTTTGAATCAATGAGTCTCACTCCTTCTCAATCATATGAAGTAGATCTATGGTGGATTGTAAATAACTGAGTTCTAATTCCTTGGCAACCCAGTTTCTCTTAACATAATCAATTGCCAATTCCTTGATCTAATTGTTCATGAGAAGAAGAGGTTAAGCTCAAGTTTCTAATCCATAAGCCACACAACCCTTAGGATCTCAATTCAAAGAGGTTATATGTCACGTACCAACTAAGAATGTGTTGATCAAAATAGTTATGAGGAAGAAGCTTTAAATTGAATCCTATGATCCCTTTTCCAAGGCTCACATAGAGATTTAAGTAGATCCAAACTGCCTTCTGGTAGTGAATGGATCTACGAAGCACAAAAGCTTTCCCTTAGCTATAGCAAGCAGATTGATTTCTAACCTCACACTACATAAATCCAAAGACCCCAATATTAGAGCAATTACATGTCACATACTAATCTCTAAATCAAGATCAACTTCATTATGCCAAGAGAGCTCAAACTGAACCCTATGATCCCTCTTCCGAGGCTCACAATATGATTCTAATAGATCCAAGGATCTTTGAAGAACAAAACTCTCTTGCAAGGATTCTATTAGATATCCATGAAGATAGAATGAAGAAGAAATAAACATCAATTTAATCAAAATTGAAACAGAGCTCCTTTCCCAAATGAGTGGGGGTTAGTTGATCATTGCTCTAAAAAAACTCAAAAGAAAATTAAAGTGCATGAAAGTAAAACTGAGAATTAAAGATTTATAACTAAAATGGAAGTTAAAGATTCATAAATTAAAATCAAAGATTTATAACTAAACTATTACAAAGTAAGAAATGAAGTGGAAGAGAAGAAGAGTGTATGAAGGAAGGGGTCCGAAGACCCACTACCGGTGGAGTGTGCCAATTCAAAGAATTTCGAATTGGTCTTCACTCTCTCAATGCCCCCTTTCTCTGTAAAAACTAATCCATATATATAGGCTTTTCTACAATACAAATTGAAATGAAAAGCAAACGGATTTTGATTCTCTAAAGTTTGAATTTCAATTTAGAGAATAAAGTGTGATCTCTCACCATTTATTTTATAGGTGGGACAAAGAATAAATATGAGAGAGAAACCATTCATGGGTAGAAGATCACACTTTACTCTCTAAAGTACAAATTTAAAATTTAGAATATCCAAATTCAAAGCAAATTACAATTAAATGAAAATTCCTATTCTTTATGCTTCTTGTGCCTTTGATTGAATAATATTAATGGGCTCTGCTTGCTTGAAAATTGAATGCACGCTCCAGGGGTGGATTGACGTTATCTGGGGCATTATTGGCGTTGCTAATGCTAAGAAAATGCTCCCAGACCCTTTCTGGCATTAACATGCTAATGTTGTCACTAATGCTTTCCCAGTCACGCGTACGCGTCACCCACACGTACACGTCATCACTGTTTTTGGCCATGTCACGCATACGCGTCACCCATGCATACGCATGACCTTCATCGCTGGCATTTACACTGGCGTTAGTGACATAGCATTAGCGCGTTAAAGCTCTTCTCACACATATGCATCGCCCCAGGCGTACGCGTCGCCGCCAATTTTTTTCATGCATCTGTCGAAAACGTTAGTGTGGCAACGTTAGTGTTGGCAACGCTGGACATCACGTTAGTATTGGCATTAGTGTGCTAACTTTGCCACTAACGCCACAATTCATCCTTGATCAACGTTATCCCTGGCGTTAGTATGCCAACATTGCCACTAAAGCCACCACCTCCTTGATTTCCTCTGCTTCTGCTTTGCCTATCATCAAACAAGCAAGTGCATCAATGTAACATACAAGATGATCATAATATACTAAGTGTGCTAATAATGCTCATAATCACAACTTCAGTTAGTATTATCTATTTCATCACATTTACCTTGTATATTCCTACAATTTCACTTATGCTTGAGATTTTATTTCATTCAGAGATTTTTCATGCTATTACTGTTACGACCCAACTTCCAATGCGTCATGATCGTACCAAAAGTAAGGCGTTACTGACCTGTTTTCCTTATTAACTATTTACTATTAAGCCTTTAGTTCGATATCGCGATTCAATTTTAGTAAAAATACCAGAAATTTTTGTTTTTATTAATTAAAATCATACAGCAAACATCACCAAGTAATAATAATCACATAATTATTAATAATAGTAATATTATACAAAAGAATTTAAATAAAATTCAGGTACAACTCCTATCCCTCTGCATAAAATAAAAACCTTAAGCAGTAAGGGCGAGGGAATTCTATGAAAAAAAACTCAAATCATAAACTTAACTCGTAAATAAATTCTAGAATCGCCCGCAGCTTCAAACTGAATCTTCGAACCTGCGTCACTGAAAGGGTGGAAGATTTTGGGGTGAGAACAAACCACACGTTCTCAGTAGGGAATGGGAATGCCGTAAAAGTAATGATTAACATGCAAATAATTAACTTTGCTTAATAAACATTCTTTGTCAACCCTTTGAAATACTTTTTAATCTTACTTTAGATAAATAGTTACTTTCTTTAGTTTCCTAAACCCAAAACAGATCTCAATCACAAAATTTGACATATTAAATATCTTTCAGCCACATAATTGATTCTCAGTCACAACAAACAGTTATCAATCATCTCTATACATTCACAAATTACTAGCACAAGTAAGAAACTCAATTAAACACACAAACAAATCACAATAAAACAAACAACACAATCACAGAGAAGTAATATAAGCAAACACAACCAAATGCAAATGCACAACCAATATGATGCATGTCTGTCCTAAGCAGGCCATGAGCTCACGTGTCAGTTTACACCCTACAGCCCAACATTACCTAGGAACAAGTCCCAGATATGGCTTCCCTTTGTGTCCTTAGTGCATATGTGTCGGTGGTAAGCATACCACTCCTTCGTGACTACCGGCAGTCGGCGTGAAGCCCGACCCCATTATATACGCACAAGGGGAAACAGTGATCCTCAGTTCGTGGGCGTCCCCGAGATCATTTCACAAACAAGACAGAGATCTTCAGTTCGTGGGTTATACCCGAGATCAATACACAATAACATAGTGATCTTCAGTTCGTGGGTTATACCCGAGATCAACATTCAACAATTCATGGGTTATTCCCGTAATCAATGATTATTAGTCCGTGGGTTTTTCCCGCATATAAATCAAATAACAATCTATAGGTTTCCCCGAGATCAATGATCATTCAGTTCGTGGGTACTTCCCGAATTGTACCAATTATCAATTCATGGGTTTTCCCCGTAGTTAAACAACTAACAGTTCGTGGGGTTTTCCCGTATTTTATCACTTTTTATTTTCCTTTTTAAAACACAACAATCCACATATCAATTCTTCATTCTCTCTTTCCCTTTTTGTTCTTAACATTTTTCTTTAAACCTTTCTTAACTTTCTCAGGCATTTATCCACAAAAATCTTAACCATCAAGCCAGTCATAATCTCTACTATAGCAATCTTGACTCAAGCCAACTTTAAAACTATTTTTCAGTTTGGTTTTCTATCGAAAGACTCAAGAAAAATCATTTATTTTAAATTCATTAAACACTTTTCATAACATAACCTCTCTTTGGAAATAATCGAATAGAATTCTTTCTCAAGTTCACTAACTTCACAAAGATTCAAAAATCATCTCTCTTACTATTCAAATTCAAATATTATTATTTCACTAAATTTCTAAAAAGGTAATCCTTTATTTCAAGCCCAAAACATAACTCTTTCTATTTTGAATCAAATTCAAAACATAATTTTTTCTTAAATAATTCAAGTTCGAAACATAATTCCTTTCCTTGGTAAATTGGACTCAAAATATTTTAATTCTTTTCTAAACTAAATAAAGCTCAAGTAATATAATTTTCCAAATTCAAAGCTTCTAAAATAACTTTTCAAATGAAACCTCAGATTTTTTATAAAATTTCGGCAGCACCTCCCCTAAAACTCGGACTTAGCCACCCTTACGGGTTCCCTCTTTCTCCACAAATCACCAGTCCTTTTCCCAACAAATTTCAACCAGATAATTCTCAATCAATCAGACATTCACAATTCATAATATTTAACAAATCAATCATACTCCACAATTTCTGCTAATCCATCAATCCAATCTCATCATTTCATATTTACTTTTCACTTATCATAAAATCCTTTCAAAATTAAACACAATCAATTCTCCATCCATTTATCAGCAACTTCCATAACAGATTCTCAATAATCATCTCATCATAATTCAGTTTAAGAACTAACATCCTTTCATCAATTAAAATCATAATTTCACCCAGTCATCATTTTTTCTAAAAGTAAACCAGTCTAACTTTAAAAACTCATAACTAATCTCCCAAACCAATCTTTAATCAGTCACCAACCAAATCCACTACCATTATAATATATCAAATAACCAGCACATCATTCAATCCAACATAAATCCATCCAAGAACAGAATTTCAGTCAATTTGCAACCATCAGACAAACCAGCCTATAACAACCAGCTCAACTTAATCAAATAACAGGATTCTCAGTAATTACAAACAATCAGAAAATCGGTAACAGTTACAGCCTCAAATCAAAATCAATATCATCAATTAATCACTTACAACCATGAAACCGGCCACAATCACAGCCAAGTCAGAATCAATAAATCATGACACAAAAAATTAGTCTAACCATTATAAAATTATTTATATACTCTTAAAATTTACTATGTTATTTCAGAAAATCAGGTTCTCAAGACAGTTTAATCTTTTAAGTTTTAATCCTTCAATAACCACCAAAATGAATTTCAGCCAGTCACAAGTCAAATTCACAGCCATTCATATATATCAGATAACTAAAATCAACAGCAAGCACTTATTTTCAATAATTAGAATATAGCCACATCTCAACCAATTTAGCATAATCCCCTAAAATAAGAATTTTCAATAATTACATCAAAATCAGAAAACCGATATCAATCATAGCCTCAACCAGAATTAATCTTATCAATTAATCTATCACTCACAACAAGAACACCCAATGATATTCACAGCCACACTCTAAAATCAATAAATTAGTTGAAATACTAGAAAATCATCCCAATACCAAACTTAATCCAAATTTCACAATCTCAAATCAATCAAGCTTATTTCTATCAATTAATCATAATTATGAATTATTTGCAATTACTCACTAAACCTCATTGGCATTCATAAGTTAAAACTGTTAATTTTGAAATAAATCCCCTATCTCAGAGTGTCGAAATTTACAGAAATCACTAAACACGGCAGCTTGTACCATAGCGACCCAAGCAGCGGTGGAAGCGGTCCCCCCTCCCTCTCCCGTCACGTTCTGTCTCTTCTTCCTTAGCTGGGTTCAACGGCGGAGCAAATCCAGAGCGGCGACAATGGCACGACAGCTCTAACGGTGGTTCTCTGATGACAACAGTGGCTATGTTGGTGGCTTCAACAACTGCGACGGCTGACAACGGTAGCAACGGGTCCTTTTCATCTTCCCTGTCACGAGCTTCCTTCTCTTCTCATTACTAGTGGCAGCAACCGCAACAGAATCAACTCCTCCTTCCTCCTCAGTTTGCAATTCCAACAGTAGGAGAGGTCTCCACGGCTGTGTCAGCGAGAAGCGACGGTGACGGCGTGAGATAGCATCCCTTCCTCCTCTTCTCTCGTGCTAGCTTCGATGGGTCAATAGTGACAGAGGTGCGGCGCAAGCTGTCTCTTCTTGACAACACAGCGGTGGCGACGGTTCAACCTCAGATTGATGGCATCACGGGAAGCTTCAGCGGCGGCAAATTGGTGGCGACGGCAGCGCGAAACACCTCCCTTCTCTGTCGCGCCTTTGCTCTCTTTCTCTCACTCCACTACGAACCTCCGTTTTCCCTCAGCCCGACGGCGATGGCGACGGGAGACACAGCGATGCCTTCCTCCTCCTTCTCTTGGCTCGGGCTCGTCTCCCTCCTCTGGCTCCTTCTGCGACGGCATGGCTTCAATGGCGATGCTCTCCGCGGCTCCACAAATGGCTGACAGGAGGCACTGCAGCGCGGGCAAGGCTGGGCGGCACTGGGGATGGTGGCGACGGCGTGGCAGGGCCCGACGAATGGAGGTGGCGACGGTGCCAAGCCCCCTCCGGCGATGCTCTTCCCTCTTCTCTCGGATCCCACTCTCTCTCTGTGCTTCTTTTTCAGTTCTGTGTGAATGAGTTTTGCGTTTAGGAAAGGAAAGGGGGAAACTGGGGGTGCGGCTGAGTGGGGTGAGGGAGTTAGGGTTAGGGTTTCTGGGATTTGGGAATTAGGGTTAGAAATTAGGGATTTTATAAAGTAATATAGATATATATGAATAGATATTTTGATAAAATTGAAGGGTAGAATAATTTTGAAATCAAATATACTCTATTAAAAATATTTAGGAACATTATTTATGATCATATTGCTAAGTTCAATCAATTATTTCTAATTTACATTATAAATGATGCCAGGGCATCTTGGCCAGTTTCACTGACCTTTTCTTTACTGTTTTTAGGTTAGTTTCATGCATTCCCTTAGGAAATAAGATAGTTTTGGGTATATATTCACTTGCACCTTGATTCAAGCATACATTGTGCATTTTACATTATTTCATGAGGTTTTTGCATGAGTTTAGTGACAAATCGTATGTTGCATTACCCATAACTTGGACTAGAACTTTGATGCACTCTATTGCTTGATTTCAAGACCAAAGGAAGCAAGGAATGGGAGGTAACTTGCAAAGTTAATGAGAAAAGTGATTGCCAATAACACTCTCGAAGCCATCATTGACCACGTTAAGAGTCACGTTAACTAAGTTAACGTGAACTCTAACGTGGAGAGGGGAAGTTGAGCCAACGTTAGTGACACTTAACATTGTCACTAACGTTGGCAAATGCTCATAAGTGGCCATGTTAGAGTCCACGTTAACTTAGTTAACGTGGCCTCTAACGTTAAAAGGGGGAAGAAATGCCAACATTAGTGACATTCAACATTGTCACTAACATTGGCCTAAGGAGAAACATACCACGTTAACTCTCACGTTAACTTGGTTAACGTGGGAGCTAACGTAAGAAGCAAGAGTGGTCGACAACGTTAGTGACACCCAACATTGTCACTAACGTTGGAAGCAACCACACAACCCCTCAAGGAGCCACGTTAAATTCCACGTTAACTTAGTTAACGTGGAAGCTAACGTTGATGAGTGAAAGAAACGCCAACGTTAGTGACATTCAACATTGTCACTAACGTTGAGGATGGCTAAGCATGGCCACGTTAGAAGCCACGTTAACCTAGTTAACGTGGACTCTTACGTGAGACATAGGGGCACCTTGGAATGTTAGTGACAATGTTGAGTGTCACTAACGTTCTCGAAGGATGGCATGCCCACGTTAAAGAGCCACGTTAACTAAGTTAACGTGGGCTCTAACGTGGGAACAAAGGGGGCTTTTCAAAGTTATTGGGAATGTTAAGTCTCAATAACGTGTGCGAAGGACTTAGAGGCAACGTTAGTGGCAATGTTTATGCCACTAAACGTTGAAGTTAACGTGGCTTTTACTTAGGAACGTTAGTGAGAAAGTTGATTGTCACTAACATTCTCGAACTCATATTTTCACTAAACGTTAACACCCCTAACGTCCTGAGCTAAAGTCTCTACCCACTTCACACTTTCTCTCTGTAAGTAAAGCCAAGCCCAAATGAAGAAGAGAACTGCTTCAAACTCAAGATCCAAAGGCCCAAGACTTGAAGAGCCAACTAGAAGCTGAGAAAAGTAGTATATATAGGAGTAGCTTTGAATTGTTTAAAAAAAAAGTCCTGGAAAGTTGGAAAAGATAACTACTCTCTGTATTTTACCTTCTCTGCATTTTCTAGTTTTATGATGTATTCTCCATCTTTGTTTTCATTTTCTAGAGCTATGAACAACTAAACCCCATTTCATTGGGTTAGGGAGCTCTGTTGTAATTTGATCGATCAATACTAATTTTCATTATTCTTCTTCTATCTTTTCTCTTGATTTTACTTGAAAGCTTTCGATCTTCATCCAATTGGGTAGTTATCTTGGAAAAGAAGCTATTCAAACTTGGATCTCTTCTGAACCTTGAAAGAGGAATGAAGAGATCAAGCTAGAAATGCTTTCTCATGCTAGACCAAATTAGGTTTGGATGGGTATGTGACTATAACCCTCTCAATACTTGATTTGGGAAATGCATGTGGTATAATCAGTGACCATACTTCATCTCTTCTCATGAGCAATTGACCAAGGAATTGGCTATTGATCAAGATTTGAGAGATTGAATTTGTAATTCAATCAATTAAGATTGCCAAGGAGATCAATGAGTGCATTGATTGAGGAAGAGATGAAAATGAACTTGATCCGGAGAATTGCAACATCTCCTAAGCCCAATGAACTCCCCATCTCTGATCTTACCCATTCTCTTTAATTTCTGCCATTTACTTTTATGAGCAAATCCCCCATTCCCATTTACAATTCTGCAATTTAATTTCAGTCATTTACTTCCAGTTCTTTAATTCTAGCATTTACTTTTCTGTTATTTACATTTCCGCCATTTTATTTTCTGCAATTCCCAACCCAAATTCTGGATTCGCTCAACTAGAACATTCTTCTAATTAAAGTTGCTTGATCAATCAATCCCTGTGGGATTCGACCTCACTCTATTATGAGTTTTTACTTGACGACAAATTCGGTACACTTGCCAAAGGAAATTTGTTGAGAGACAGTTTCCACCCGCATCAAGTTTATGGCGCCATTACCGGTGATTGATTGTGCATCAACAATGATTAAATTGGAAGATCACTAGATTGAGCATTTTTATTTTGTGAATTTCATTTTCTGTTTGAGTGATTTACTTTCTGTTTTAGTTAAACTTCTTCCCTTCCCCCTCTACTCTTCTATTTTTCTTTGTTATTTTCAATTCTGTTTGCTAACCCACTAACTGTTTGATATATTGCATCACCCACAACTAACAGTAATTCTGACAAAAATACTTTCTACACCTATCTTTTCTTGCTTGCACTTGATGGTTGTATGACAGGGAGAAGAAGCGGGGCTTCAACTTCCTTCGATTCTGAACCTGAGAGGACCTTCCTTAGATTAAGGAGGGAGGGCAAGAGGAAAGAAAGTGGTTGGTGCTGAGGAAGAGGAGGAATTCTTTGAACCAAACATGGAAGACAACATGGAAAACCATCATGAAGAAGAGGCTCATAACCATGGGGGAAGAGGTAGAGCAAATCATGCTGGGGAGGATAGAAGAGTTTTGGGCTCTTACATCAATCCAAACCCAGGCAATTGTGGAAGTAGCATCCAAAAGCCAACAATCCATGCCAACAACTTTGAACTTAAACCACAGCTTATCACCCTTGTTCAGAACAACTGTTCGTTTGGAGGAGGTGTTCAAGAAGACCCCAATCAACATTTAACCACCTTCCTGAGAATATGTGACACAGTGAAGTCTAATGGTGTTCATTCTGACGCCTACAGACTGCTCTTATTTCCATTCTCACTCAAGGACAAGGCAGCCAAGTGGCTGGAATCTTTCCCAAGGGAAAGCTTGACAACTTGGAAAGACGTGGTGAACAAATTCTTAGCAAGATTTTACCCTCCTCAACGAATCAATAGGCTGAGAGCTGAGGTCCAAACTTTCAGGCAACAAGATGGTGAGACTCTATATGAAGCATGGGAGAGGTTTAAAGACCTAACAAGGAGGTGCCCACCAGATATGTTCAATGAATGGGTGCAGCTGTACATTTTCTATGAAGGGCTCTCTTATGAGTCAAAGAAGGCCGTAGACCATTCATCCGGAGGATCCTTGAACAAGAAGAAAACCATTGAGGAGGCTATAGATGTCATTGAAACAGTAGCAGAGAACAACTACTTCTATGCTTCCGAAAGAGGGAACACAAGAGGAGTAATGGAGCTCAACAATGTAGATGCTCTGTTGGCCCAAAACAAGCTCATTACCCAGCAGCTGGCTAACCTCACCAAGAAGATGGAGAGGAACCAAGTAGCAGCAATCTCAACTTCATCAACAACCCAAGAAGGAGTCAATGAAGAAGCAGAGGGTAGTCAGGAGCAAGCCAACTACATTGGGAATTCACCAAGGCAAAACTATGATCTATACTCCAAGACCTACAACCCTGGATGGAGAAACCACCCAAACTTTGGGTGGAGAAGTCAGCAAGATCAAAACCAAATTATGGATTTGCTCAACTAGAAGATTCTTCTAATTAAAGTTGCTTGATCAATCAATCCCTATAGGATTCGACCTCACTCTATTGTGAGTTTTTACTTGACGACAAATTCGGTACATTTGCCGAAGGAAATTTGTTGAGAGACAGTTTCCACCCGCATCAATAAAATAAGCATATTAATCACATTTTCATAAAATATAGTTCAAACTCAATATTAATTATTCAAATTAAATGATATAACTTTTTATTATTTTTCTATCACCAAAACTTTAATTTCAAGTTATAAAATAACTAATTATAATAAAAATTGTACATACATATTAATTAACTTAAACTTAAAGTATTTATAAATATGAATCTAATTATTTCTAATAAAATAATTTCTAAGAGTTCAAGTTAATAACATAATTCATTCAAAATAGAATTTATTTAAATTAAATTATACAATTCTTCTTATTTTTCAATTATCAAAATTATGTTTCAATTATACCAAATATCTAATAAAGATTATATAAAAATTCTAATTAATTTAAACTTCAATTATCATGAAACTCCATTTAATTACCTTTAGTAAAATAATTTTCTTAAAATAAAATTATCAACAAATAAAATAAATCACAAATAACTAATTATTTGATTTTCAAAAACTAGGGTTGTTACAATTACTAATTTATTAACAAAATTTGTATTGAAACTTAACTAAAATCTACTAAAATAATATCTAAAAATGGGCAATGATGCACATGCATCACAACACCAAACTTAAACCTTTCTTGTTCTCAAGTAAGAAAAGAACTATACACAAAGAATTCTCTTTCTAGGAATGGGTTGAAAGATTGCTTATGATGCCTTAGTGAGTGAAGTGTCTAAGTGATAATGGGGTGAACTCCAATTGTATACTTATGCAAGGATTCCAGTGCTCATTAGTCTTTACATTTTGGAAGTCTTATATCTTAGGAGTGTCATTCAAATGGTATTTTAGAATTCTCTTTATGGATTATCACCTTGAAGCAGCACTTATTTATCTTGGCCTCAACTCTAGGTGTCATGTCTCAAAGTAGCCTTTTATGATAAGCTTTCGATCAATACTCCCAATCTAGTTGGGTTATGGTATTAGGTGTTGAAGCACCCCTTAGGATTTACTCACTAAAGCCTCTCTCTTTGACACAATCCACCACAAGAGTGAGGTCGATCCCACAAGAATTAAAGGATTAAGCAATCAATAGTAAGTTGATTATTCTAGTTAGACGAACATAGTTGAATGATTGACGTTAGAATTTTTGCTAGTAAAGAATGTCATAAAAATAGTCGCGTTGTAGATATAGTCTCTAAACCAACAAAAATCCCTTCGTACAAACGTTTTGGGTGTCACAAGTAACAAACCCCTTTAGAAATTATTAACCGAGTATTCAAACCTCGGGTCGTCTTCTCAAGGAACTGCGAGGAAGTGTGTTCTTATTATTGGCTATAAAGGTTGTAATCGGGGTTTAGAAGATGAGAAGCAAGTAATTTAAATGACAAGTAAAGTAAATGGCAATTAAAATAAATAAATACTGTAAAGCAAACTTTTGGCAAGGTAAGAGAAGTCGGAGGTCCAACGTAGTTATCTCTCTCAACTATAATGAAAGTTGAATCTAAACTCCACTTGGTCAACCTTTACTATGGGAAAGGAAAGTCAGGGGACTAATTAAATTGACCTTTGAATCCTATTTATTTCCTAAGAAAAGGTTGGGATTGCTTAAGTTCAGCTCAATTAGCAAGATAACGATTATCAATTATGTTGAGTTTAATAACTGTTGAGTTACTAAATTCTTAACCAGAACCAAAAGGGGAAAAAGTAAAATTGCTAGAATAATAAAAATATCCTTAGATAGGAAGCAATGGTGACTTAAATCAAAGAGAACAATCATAAACTGAAAATACCTCAATTATCATTAATTCAAATAACTGTCTGTAACATGGAATAATTCGTAAATCAAATTATAATAATCAATTCAAATGTTGGAATAAATAAATAAAATTAAAACTAAAATAAAAGAACATTAAACCTGGGATCCAGAGTTACTCTTAAAACATGAAGAAATCCTAAATCCTAAAAGAGAGAGAGAGAAGATCTCCCTCTCAACTAAATCTAAATCATTGAAAACTAAAATTATGCAAGCTCTCTTTGAATGGATGCATTCCCACACTTTATAACCTCTGGTCTATGCTGTCTGTACTTGGATCTGGGCCAAAAAGGGCTTCAGAATTCGCTGGGGGCGTATTCTGTAATTTCTGGTGCGTGACCTCTGTCACGTGTCCGCGTGGGTCACGCGGTCGCGTCATTTGGAGCTTTTCCTTTCCACGCGGTCGCGTCAGTCATGCGACCACATCATGTGCGTTCTGCTTAAGGCGCGCAGTCACGTCAGTCATGCGGCCGCGTCGCTGCTGATTCGTGCTTGACACGCGATCGCGTCATCCATGCGATCGCGTGAATACCAGTTTCCTTCAAAGCTCCGTTTTGCTTTCTCCTTCCATTTTGTATGTTTCCTTTTCCATCCTTTAAGTTATTCTGCCTTAGAAAATCTAAAACTACTCAACACACTAATCACGGCATCGAATGGAAATAAAGGTAATTAAAATAATTAATTTTTAAAGCTTAGGAAACATGTTTTTCACAATATGACATAATAAGGAAGGGAAGGTAAAACCATGCAATTAATGTGAATAAGTAGGTGAAGAGTTGAATAAATCACTCTAATTAAGCACAAAAGAACTCATGAAATATGGGTTTATCAACCTCCCCACACTTAAACACTAGCATGTCCTCATGCTAAATCCAAGGTAAATAATTAAGGTTAAAGTGATGGAATGTTATGAAATGCAACCTATGCTAAATGCATCTACCTAATGAGTCATGCAATTCTAATTCATCCACTCATATATAAAGCCTACATGTAGTCAAATTATTTCACATTCCCAAGGAGATATATATATATATATATATATATATATATATATATAGCTAACCCTCAAATAATAAAGTACCTTTTTGCAAATGAGATGAGAGAAAAAAAACTTGCAAGACAATCAGAGATAAATGTTAATGAGCTTTTGAACCCTCACTGGATTTTGTGTTTTCTCTCTAATCACTCAGTGTTTATTGGGTTAATCACTCTATTCTTCTTTTTATTCTTTCTTTCTATAACCTTGTTTTTCGTCTAACCAATCAACAATTATAGAACATAGTCATACCAAAACTCATGAGGTCTTTAATTAAGGTTGTAATGGGGTCAAGGCAAAGGGTAAAGATATATGTATAAGGCTCAGTGAGCTAATAAGTGAATCCTTAATTAGACTAAGATGTCACCTAACATACATACTTAGTAAAACAATGCTTTTTCTTGCTGTGTGAAGTTCTTCTCCCGCCATGAGGAATCGTGCATTAGAGCAATGATAGATTGGGAGGAATCTCCTCTCTTGCGCTTGCCAGTAGCCTTGCCTTTGCCTTTCCTTTGTGAGGCAGACATCCTGAAAAACAGAAAACCAGGAAATGGATAAAATAGGAAAGCAAATAGGCAATTTAAACAAAGGAAACTCAAAGCGGTAAGGGAGAAATAAAATAAGGAAAATGAGTAATTGAAATGTGATTGAATGAATGTTAAATGGAAAGAAAAAAATCAATATGCCATAGTGAGAAAGTTAGAGGAAGTGAAAGTGATCAGAAAAAAGATCAAGAGGGTTAGTATGGTAAAAAGAAATTAGTAAATTAAAATTAGTGAGTTAGGAAAGTAAGTGGCATAGAAAAAAATTCCATATAACAAGGATTCACAGGTAAGAATAGAAGTACTCATAATCGAATAAAGAAAACAGGGTGATGCTGATTCGAATAGAAAGAAAGATATCAGAAATTGGAATCAGTGACTCACAAATGCAGGTTATAAACCAGGAAATCAAAGAGGATGAGAAGTGGCCCTAGCATTCATGAAATGGTTTGGGGGAAGCAGAGTAAAACAGAGTTGCCAAACCAAAACAAGAATGAAAACAATTTTCAAAAAAATTTGGGCAGCATTTCGGCTAAAATTGGATTGTCCCGGAAAATAAACAGTAATCATATCAGTTCATATGAATTAAAAAAAAATCAAGCTGCATGTACATAGATATAAAATAAACATAAAAACTCAATGTAAACAACAGCAACATACAAGAAAGCAGCATATGAATCATGATTATACCAGCATCAGATTTGCACATAGGATAAAACAGAAGTAAGAACAGTGCAAGTAAACAGACCTAGATCCACTAACCACAGCCTAAGCTACCTAACAACCTAAAAATCCACTACAACATGCAAGTCTAGCTATCCTAATCAAGAACATAAACGGAATAAAAAACAACAGAAAAGTGACGAACGGATAAAAAGGGTTACGTGTTGCGGAACCTGGTAAGCAGAAGGGGTGGAACAGGGAAGAAGGTGGCTACGGCGGCATTCGGCGCGGTGGTGGTGCACGGCGTCGCGGTGGTGACTGAGGGGGCAGTGGCGGAGGGAGGTATTAGGGTTAGTGAGAGAGGAAGAGGATAGGGGAAGGGGGGCGGTGGTTGTTGCTGGCTGAAGGGGGTGGGTGGCGGAGGGGGGGCGGTTGGATGGCCGGCGGTGGCTGGGCAGTGCTTGCGGAGGTGGCTGTGGTGGAGAGGGGAGGAGAGAGGAAGAAGGAAGAAGAGAGAAGGGGAGGGGGTGGTACGGCGGTGGCGTCTGGGCGGCGACGGCGTCGGGGTGGTGGCGTGGTGGCTAGCCGGCGGTGGTTGGGGGAAGAGAACAGAGAAGGAGAAGAGGGTTGGGGGTGAAGGGGGGGCTGCGCGACTAATAGGGTTCGCAGGGCTGGGGGTTATATTTTCGAATCCACGCGGCCGCGTGGGGCACGCGGTCGCGTGGTTGGGGTAAAAATGGGGGGGACGCGATCGCGTGGGTCGCGCGATCGCATGAGAGGGGTGGAAAGAGGGGTGACGCGATCACGTGGGTCGCGCGATCGCGTCGCTGGAATTCGTGCTAAACGCACGACTCCAGCGCCGTTTCAGCGCAACTCTTTGTCTCCTTTTGGGGTGGTATGCAATCCATGCGACGCGATCGCGTCGCTCACGTGGTCGCGTGGGATTGGTATTGGGTAAGTGACGCGATCGCATGGGGCATGCGATCGCATGGGCTAATTTGTGCGAAACGCACAAGAGCCGCACGATTCCAGCCCAATTTTCTGTTCGTTGGATCCTTACGCCGATATATATATCACATGGCCGTGTGAGTCACGCGGTCGCATGGGTGGTGTTTTTCGCGATATGATGTGATCGCATGGGGCATGCGGTCGTGTCGTGCAACCCTTTTTTTTTTTTAACTAAAAAATGCAGGATGCAGTGATTAACATGAATGCTATGCATGATTCCAGGTTAATGTTAAAATAAAAAAAAGGGTAAATTGAAAACAATAAACAAGAAATAGATTGAGAAAGAAGCGACCATACCATGGTGGGTTGTCTCCCACCTAGCACTTTTAGTTAAAGTCCTTAAGTTGGACATTGGAAGAGTATTCTGTTATGGTGGCTTATGTTTAAATTCGTCCAAAAATTTCCACCAGTGCTTGGAATGCCAATAGCCTCCGGGGTCCCAAACTAGGCATGTAAAGCTTCTGAGCAGCTTCAAACAGATATTCAGCCTCCCGGGATGACGAATGTCAGAATATAATCCATGATCCCAAGCTGTGTTTTTAGATCCGCCTCCATTTTGATTTGTAAGTTTCCATTCGGGTGGGTTAAAAGGTAGAATCTCACCGTGGTGACCAAACGTTCTCCGCGATCCATACAATTGAGCATTATACCAATCCGTGTACTTCGAGGTGAAGCGTGGAACCTTATTGAACCTGGTGCACCAGCTCTGAGTACGAGCCAATTCCCTTTTACTCTTAAAGCCGCAGAGAGCTCTAAGTTGGCCATCTGTTTCAAGCAAACCATATTCAAGTGAATAAGTAAAATTATAAGTTAAGGATTGTACCCACTTGAAGCTTGTATTAGGTGGTAATGGCCTTGGGATAGGTGTTTTTGGTGGTTCTGCAAGTTCCGTTTCCTTGTGCTCTTCTGTGAATTCTTCCACTTCCTTACAAAGATCTTCAATTGTATCTGTATCCTGGTCAAAGTCTTCTATGTCTTCCTCATCACTTGAGTCATAGATTGGAGGTTGAAAGAAATCTACCTCCGCATCAACTTCATATTCACTTGGGGAAAATTCGTTGATCTCAGAGAATTCACTTGCGGACGCAAGTTCATCACTAGGAGAACTAGACTTGTGACTATCATCATCAAGAAAATTTGCTTCTTGGATTATTCCGTCTGATTCTTCATAAACGACTTGCCTTGGAGATTGTACGGTATCCTCCTTAGCATCAACTGTAGCATCTTGGACGGAGTTTTCCTCAATTCTGGATTCCCAAGGAAGTTCAGCATCTCCTAGATCTTCAACCAACTCTTCTTCTTGAACAATGACAGCTTCTTCCACTTGTTCTAGTACGAATTCATTCTCTGTCTTGTCCACTGGAGTCTCTAGTATTTCTTTCATGCTACGCTCTTCATTGGGCTGTCCACATGGAGCTGTGGTTGATCCTTGTATATTTGAGCGCCTAGTGGCCCATTGAATTAGTGCTTGCTCCAGTTGTTGAATGGTTGTTTGAAATCTAATTACTGTTTCTTTTAGGCGATCCTCTGCTTCGCGGTTTGCCAGACTTGGACATCATACAAAGGAAAGTGGTGATGATTGGGAACGATTGGATTGGTATTGGGGTAAGGAAGGATCATATGAGGGAGAATGGTGAAGAGAAGCTTGTGAGTGTGGTGGTTCGAGGTTATGTTGAAAGGATGGTTCATATGCACGGGGTGGGACTTGTTGGTAGTTACAAGGTTGTCCACCATATCTTTCAGCTGGGTATGCATTGTAGAATGGTCTTTGTCCAGGATATCTCGGAGGGTGCTGCTGCCTAAAGGGTTGATTAGATCCTCTTGGCTCCATCCATCCTTGATTGGTCTGACCATGATGCACATTCCTGCTGTAACTTCTATTTCCTTTAACAATATTAGAACCAAACTCAAAGCGAGAGGGGTGAGAGTTCATAATAGCAAATAAAGATAAAAAGGAAAAACAAAAATAAATAAACAAGAAAAAGAAAAATATTTACAATAACCAATAATAAGGCACACGTTAGCAGTTCCCCGGCAATGGCGCCATTTTGTCGTTAGGATTTTTGCTAGTAAAGAATGTCATAAAAACAGTCGCGTTGTAGATATAGTCTCTAAACCAACAAAAATCCCTTCGTACAAACGTTTTGGGTGTCACAAGTAACAAACCCCTTTAGAAATTGTTAACCGAGTATTCAAACCTCGGGTCGTCTTCTCAAGGAACTGCGATGAAGTGTGTTCTTATTATTGGCTATAAAGGTTGTAATCGGGGTTTAGAAGATGAGAAGCAAGTAATTTAAATGACAAGTAAAGTAAATGGCAATTAAAATAAATAAATACTGTAAAGCAAACTTTTGGCAAGGTAAGAGAAGTCGGAGGTCCAACGTAGTTATCTCTCTCAACTATAATGAAAGTTGAATCTAAACTCCACTTGGTCAACCTTTACTAGGGCAAAGGAAAGTCAGGGGACTAATTAAATTGACCTTTGAATCCTATTTATTTCCTAAGAAAAGGTTGGGATTGCTTAAGTTCAGCTCAATTAGCAAGATAATGATTATCAATTATGTTGAGTTTAATAACTGTTGAGTTACTAAATTCTTAACCAGAACCAAAAGGGAAAAAAGTAAAATTGCTGGAATAATAAAAATATCCTTAGATAGGAAGCAATGGTGACTTAAATCAAAGAGAACAATCATAAACTGAAAATACCTCAATTATCATTAATTCAAATAACTGTCTGTAACATGGAATAATTCGTAAATCAAATTATAATAATCAATTCAAATGTTGGAATAAGTAAATAAAAGTAAAACTAAAATAAAAGAACATTAAACCTGGGATCCAGAGTTACTCTTAAAACACGAAGAAATCCTAAATCCTAATAGAGAGAGAGAGAAGATCTCCCTCTCAACTAAATATAAATCTTTGAAAACTAAAATTATGCGAGCTCTCTTTGAATGGATGCATTCCCACACTTTATAACCTCTGGTCTATGCTGTCTGTACTTGGATCTGGGCCAAAAAGGGCTTCAGAATTCGCTGGGGGCGTATTCTGTAATTTCTGGTGCGTGACCTCTGTCACGCGTCCGCGTGGATCACGCCGTCGCGTCATTTGGAGCTTTTCCTTTCCACGTGGTCGCGTCAGTCATGCGATCGCGTCATGTGCGTTCTGCTTAAGGCGCGCGGTCACGTCAGTCATGCGGCCGCGTCACTACTGATTCGTGCTTGACACGCGATCGCGTCATCCATGCGATCGCGTGAATACCAGTTTCCTTCAAAGCTCCGTTTTGCTTTCTCCTTCCATTTTGTATGTTTCCTTTTCCATCCTTTAAGTTATTCTGCCATAGAAAATCTGAAAGTACTCAACACACTAATCACGGCATCAAATGGAAATAAAGGTAATTAAAATAATTAATTTTTAAAGCTTAGGAAACATGTTTTTCACAATATGACATAATAAGGAAGGGAAGGTAAAACCATGCAATTAATGTGAATAAGTAGGTGAAGAGTTGAATAAATCAATCTAATTAAGCACAAAAGAACTCATGAAATATGGGTTTATCAATGATGATTAGACAAGAAATGTAAATGACTTGAAATTAAAAGAAAGCAATAAAGAGCAAGGAAAGTAGATGTCAGAAATGTAAAGTGCAAGAAAAATAAAGTGCTAGAAAGTAAATTGCAAGGAATAGAAAGTGCAAGAAATAAAAGTACAAGGAAATAAATGACAAGAAAGTAAATGACAAAAATTAAAGATAGAAAACATAAGGGATTGGAGATGTTGATTCCTTTTGAATCAATGGGTCTCACTCCTTCTCAATCATATGAAGTAGATCTATGGCGGATTGTAAATAATTGAGTTTTGATTCCTGGGCAACCCAATTTCTCTTAACACAATCCATTGCTAATTCCTTGATCTAATTGTTCATGAGAAGAGGTTAAAGTCAAATTTCTAATCCATGAGCCACACAACCCATAGGATCTCAATTCAAAGAGGTTATATGTCATGTACCAACTAAGAATGTGTTTATCAAAATAGTTATGAGGATGAAGCTTGAAACTGAATCCTATGATCCCTTTTCCAAGGCTCACATAGAGATTCAAGTAGATCCGAACCCCCTTTCGGTAGTGAATGAATCTATGAAGCACAAAAGCTTTCCCTTAGCTACAACAAGCGGATTGATTTCTAATCTCACACTAGATAAATCCAAAGACCCCAATATTAGAGCGGTTACATGTCACATACCAATCTCTAAATCAAGATCAACTTCATTATGCCAAGAGGGCTCAAACTGAACCCTATGATCCCTCTTCCGAGGCTTACAATAGGATTCTAATGGATCCAAGGATATTTGAAGAACAAAACTATCTTGCAAGGGTTCTATTAGATATCCAAGTATGAAGATAGAATGAAGAAGAAATAAACATCAATTCAATCAAAATTGAAACAGAGCTCCTTTCCTAAATGAGTGGGGGTTAGTTGATCATTGCTCTAAAAAAACTCAAAAGAAAATTAAAGTGCATGAAAATAAAATTGAGGATTAAAGATTCATAACTAAAATGGAAGTTAAAGATTCATAAATGAAAATCAAAGATTGATAACAAAACTATTACCAAGTAAGAAACGAATTGGAAAAGAAGAAGAGTGTATGAAGGAAGGGGTCTGAAGACCCACTCCCAATGGAGTGTGCCAATTCACAGAATTTCGAATTGGTCTTCACTCTCTCAATGCCCCCTTTCTCTGTGAAAACCAATGCCTATATAGGCTTTTCTAGAATACAAATTGAAATGAAAAGTACATTACAATTAAATGAAAATTCCTATTCTAGATGCTTCTTGTGCCTTTGATTGAGTGATATTAATGGGCTCTGCTTGCTTGAAAATTGAATGCACGCTCCAGGGGTGGATTGACGTTATCGGGGGCGTTATTGGCATTGCTAACGCTAAGAAAATGCTCCCAGGTCCTTTCTGGCATTAATACTAGCGTTAACATGCTAACGTTGTCACTAACGCTTTCCCAGTCATGTGTACGCGTTGCCCACGTGTACGTGTCATCACTGTTTTTGGCCATGTCACACGTACACGTCGCCCATGCGTATGCGTAACCTTCATCGTTGGCGTTAGTGACATAGCGTTAGCACGTTAACGCTCTTCTCACACGTACGCATCGCCCCTCGCGTACGCGTCGCCGCCGATTTTTCCATGCATTTGTCGAAGACGTTAGTGTGGCAACGTTGGCGTTTGCAACGTTGGACATCATGTTAGTGCTGGCGTTAGTGTGCTAACTTTGCCACTAATGCCACAATTCATCCTTGATCAACGTTATCCCTGGCGTTAGTGTGCTAACGTTGCCACTAATGCCACCACCTCCTTGCTTTTCTCTGCTTCTGCTTTGCCTAACATCAAACAAACAAGTGCATCAAAGTAATATACAAGATGATCATAGTATACTAAGTGTGCTAATAATGCTCATAATCACAACTTCAGTTAGTATTATCTGTTTCATCACATTTTCCTTGTATATTCCTACAATTTCACTTATGCTTGAGATTTTATTTCATGCAGTGATTTTTCATGCTATTACTTATTTATTAACAAAATTTATATGGAAACTTAACTAAAATCTTCTAAAATAATAAATAAAAATGGGCAATGATGCACATGTATCACAACTCCAAAAAGCTGCTAAGCCCAAAATTTTTAGTTTGCACACCAAACTTTAATCAAGCATAACTTCCTCATTTTAAAACATTTTTCCTCTGTTTTTTGAATGACATAAATATCTCAGACCAAATATTATTTCTAGATAAGATTGACATAAATTAAAGGTTCGGAGATCAAGTTATGCTTCGCCAAATTCGGCCTAAAACATGGTTTTTGTAAAACTTTACAAAGCTTCCACTTTCAAAACAAACCAATTCCAACCCTTTTTTAAAATCAACAAAACCCTAGCCAATCAGCATCAAGCCACTCTTATCTCATATTTCAAATTCAACAATACACAATACACATTCATCATCTTACTAATTTTTTATTTTCATCAAATTTCAACCTAATACTTCCAATTTCTCAATATTCAGTATACAACATCAATTATCCATATCAAGCACAATTTCAACTTAAAGTCAACCTTTATAATTACTGTTCTGAGGGTTACCTGAAACTGTAGGTCGATCTCAGACGAGATCTTCTGCACTGGTCGGAGATGACGTGTCCGGCTGGTGGGTGGCGGCCGGAGCTGTCGTGTCCGACTTGTTGGACTGGCTGCACTGCTGATCCTTGGTCACCGGAGGGTGGGGGATACCTGCAAGAGACTCCGATGCTTAAGTTAGCATGGGTATTAAACAGGTTTTTTAGTAGAATCAGAGTATGAGTTATACCTGGGTGCTCCAGTGTATTTATAATGGTGTAGAGTGACCTTTTTAGATAAGATAAGTTAGTTATCTTATCTTATCTTATCTTTGAGTTGAGGTTAGCTTATCTTTTAAGGGAACCACCCTTATCTCTATAGGCTTGGACTGCCTTTGGATTTGGGTCGTGTTCCTCTATTTGGGCCCCTTACTGGGCTTTCCTGTCGATTCGACCGACCTCTTTGAGAAGAGGTCGGATAGCCTGACCTGAAGAGGTCGGTCGCTTTATTACTGAACATCCCGGATCTAATAGCTCGACCCAGGGTATGAACAGTGCCCCTGCTTGAGCTCGGTCTTTCTGCTTTGAGGTCGAATCTTTGACTTCGATCTTTCTCTAGTGAAGCCGAACTCGAGCATTCTGTCGATTCCTTTCTTTGTAGAACCTTTTTTTGAATGTGGTACATTTTCCTCTAAAAGCACGTGCTTTTTATATCAGCGATTTATTCTTGGGAACGTGCGAGGGTTTAATACCTTCATTAATTGGTATTAAGTGCCCCGTTTCCCTTGGCTTTTATTTTGAATTTTGCAATTAGAAACGGTTTCTCTCCTTCATTTTTCTTTGTAACTTCTCCCTCCGTTCTCTCGCTACAAGTTTTTCACCTACATTTTGCCTTTTCTTGTGTTGCGGCGTCACTCAGCGATTTTGTCGGCGATTCCGTCTTTCCATCTTCAACTCTTTTGAAGCTTTCCGCTTTTTTTCCGGGATGGTTCCATTTACAGTTTCTTCACTTTTTCGTTGCTTTGTCTTTGGTTTTTTGGTAACTGATGAGCGGATAATTTATACACTTTTTGGCATTGTTTTTACATAGTTTTTAGTATAATTTAGTTAGTTTTTAGTATATTTTTATTAGTTTTTAAATAAAAATCACATTTTTGGACTTTACTATGAGTTTGTTTATTTTTCTATGATTTCAGGTATTTTCTGGCTGAAATTGAGGGACTTGAGCAAAAATTAGATTCAGAGGTTGAGGAAGGACTGCAGATGATGTTGGATTCTGACCTACCTGCACTCAAAGTGGATTTTCTGGAGTTACAGAACTCCAAATAGTGCGCTCTCAATTGCGTTGGAAAGTAGACATCCAGGGTTTTCTAGCAATATATAATACTCCATACTTTGCTCGAGTTTAGACGATGTAAACTGGCGTTCAACGCCAGTTCCATGTTGCATTCTGGAGTTAAACACCAGAAACAGGTTGCAAAGTGGAGTTAAATGCCAAAAACAGGTTACAAACTGGCGTTCAACTCCAAGAGAAGCCTCTACATGTGTAAAGCTCAATGCTCAGCCCAAGCACACACCAAGTGGGCCCCAGAAGTGGATTTCTGCATCATTTACTCATTTCTGTAAACCCTAGTAACTAGTTTAGTATAAATAGAACTTCTTACTATTGTATTTAGGAATCTTTGGATTATATTTTGATCCTTTGATCATGTTCAAGGGGCTGGCCATTCGGCCATACCTGGATCTTGTTCTTATGTATTTTCAACGGTAGAGTTTCTACACACCATAGATTAAGGTGTGGAGCGCTGCTGTTCCTCATGAATTAATGCAAAGTACTATTGTTTTTCTATTCAATTCAAGATTATTCCTATTCTAAGATGTTCATTCGCACCCAAGAACATGATGAATGTGATGATTATGTGACGCTTATCATCATTCTCACTTACGAATGTGTGCCTGACAAACACTTCCATTCTACATGCAAACAAGCCCGAATGAGTATCTCTTAGATATCTAATACAGAGGACTGAGTCTGAGATATTAGAGTCTTCATGGTATAAGTTAGAACCCATGGATGGCCATTCCTGAGATCCGGAAAGTCTAAACCTTGTGTGTGGTATTCCAAGTAGGATCTGGGAAGGGATGGCTGTGACGAGCTTCAAACTCGCGAGTGCTGGGCATAGTGACAGACGCAAAAGGATAGTAAATCCTATTCTAGTATGATCGAGAACCGACAGATGATTAGCCATACAGTGACAGCGCATTGGACCATTTTCACAGAGAGGACGGGATGTAGCCATTGACAACGGTGATGCCCAATATAAAGCTTGCCATGGAAGGGAGTAGGAATGATTGGATGAAGACAACAGAAAAGCAGAGGTTCAGGAGGAACAAAAGCATCTCTATACGCTTATCTGAAATTCTCACCAATGAATTACATAAGTATCTCTATCTTTATTTTACGTTTTATCTATCTTTTAATTATCAAATCTCTAAAACCATTTGAATCTGCCTGACTGAGATTTACAAGGTGACCATAGCTTGCGTCAGGCCGACAATCTCCGTGGGATCGACCCTTACTCACGTAAGGTTTATCACTTGGACGACCCAGTGCACTTGCTGGTTAGTTGTGCGAAGTTGTGACAAAGTGTGATTCACGTTTGAGAGCACCAAGTCTTTGGCGCCATTGTTGATGATCACAATTTCGTGCACCAAGTTTTTGGCGCCGTTGCCGGGGATTGTTTGAGTTTGGACAGCTGACGGTTCATCTTGTTGCTCATATTAGGTAATTTTATTTTAATTTTAAGCTTTTTATTTCTTATTTTCAAAAAATACAAAAAAAAAGTTCTTTTCTTCTTTTTCGTTCTTCCCAAAATAATTTTTGAAAAAAATAAAAAAAAATTTAATAAAATCATAAAAACAAAAAATTTGATGTTTCTTGTTTGAGTCTTGTGTCAAATTTTAATTTTGGTGTCAATTGCATGTTTTTAAAATTTGTGCATTTTTCGAAAACTCATGCATTTGTTCTTCATGATCTTCAAGTTGTTCTTGATGAATTTCTTTGTTTGATCTTTAAATTTTTCTTGTTTAGTGTCTTTTCTTGTTTCTCATATGCATTTTTTAATTATTAATGTCTCAACATTGAAAATTTCTAGGTTTGGTGTCTTACATGTTTTTCTTTTCTTAAAAATTTTCAAAAATAAGTTCTTGGTGTTCATCTTGACATTCAAAGTGTTCTTGGTGTTCATCTTGACATTCATAGTGTTCTTGCATGCATCATTTGTTTTAATCCAAAATTTTCATGCATTGAGTCTTTTTGATGTTTTTCTCTTCCATCATTAAAAATTCAAAAATCAAAAAAATATCTTTCATTTTTTCTTTTCATAAAATTCAAAAATTTGAGTTGACTTTTTCAAAAATTTTTAAATTTAGTTGTTTCTTATGTGTCAAATCAAATTTTCAATTTAAAAATTCTATCTTTTTCAAATCTTTTTCAAAAATCAAATCTTTTTCATTTTTCTTTCATATTTTCCAAAATTTAATTTTGATTTTAAAAATCTTTTTCTTATTTCCATTTCATATTTTCGAAATTAGTACTAACAATTAATGTGATTGATTCAAAAAATTTTTAAGTTTGTTACTTGCCTAGTAAGAAAGGTTCAATCTTTAAATTTTAAATCATATCTTTTTGTTTCTTGTTAGTCAAGTAATCAACTTTAATTTTCAAAATCAAATCTTTTTAATTTTTTTTCAAATCTTTTTCAAAATAAGTTTTAATCACATCTTTTTCAAATTCAATTTCAAAATCTTGTCTAACTTCTCACCTTCTCAAAAATTGATTTTCAAATCTTTTTCAATTAATCTTATCTTTTTGTTTGATTCTTATCTTTTTCAAAACTACCTAACTACTTTTCTCTCTCTAATTTTCGAAAATCACCTTCCTTTTTTTCAAAAATCCTTTTTAATTAACTAATTGTTTTAACTTTTAATTTAATTTCATTTTTTTTAAATTTTCGAATTTTAATTTTAATTCTAAATAAAAAACAAAAATATTTTTCTTTTCTTTTCAATTATTTTCGAAAATTCCTCTCTCCTGTGTTTGGATTCTTATCTTTTTCTTTTTGCTACTCTTCTCTTTTTATACTTACATAAGGAATCTCTATACTGTGACATAGAGGATTCCATATTTTCCTTTGTGTTCTCTTCTTTTTCACATGAGCAGGAGCAAGGATAAGAACATTCTTATTGAAGCTGATCCGGAACCTGAAAGGACTCTGAAGAGGAAGCTAAGGGAAGCTAAAGCACAACTCTCTGGAGAAAATCTGACAGAAATTTTTGAAAAATAAGGAGACATGGCCGAAAATAAAAACAATGCAAGGAAGATGCTTGGTGACTTTACTGCACCAAATTCCAATTTACATGGAAGAAGCATCTCAATCCCTACCATTGGAGCAAACAATTTTGAGCTTAAACCTCAATTAGTTTCTCTGATGCAACAGAATTGCAAGTTTCATGGACTTCCATCAGAAGATCCTTTTCAGTTCTTAATTGAATTCTTACAGATCTGTGATACTGTTAAGACCAATGGGGTTGATCCCGAGGTCTACAGGCTTATGCTTTTCCCATTTGTTGTAAGAGACAGAGCTAGAATATGTTTAGACTCTCAACCTAAAGATAGCCTGAACTCTTGGGATAAGTTGGTCACGGCTTTCTTAGCCAAGTTCTTTCCTCCTCAAAAGTTTAGTAAGCTTAGAATGGATGTTCAAACCTTCAGACAGAAGGACGGTGAATCCCTCTATGAAGCTTGGGAGAGATACAAGCAACTGACCAAAAAGTGTCCTTCTGACATGCTTTCAGAATGGACCATTCTGGATATATTCTATGATGGTCTGTCTGAGTTATCAAAGATGTCATTGGACCATTCTGCAGGTGGATCCATTCACCTAAAGAAAATGCCTGCAGAAGCTCAGAAACTGATTGACATGGTTGCAAATAACCAGTTCATGTACACTTCTGAAAGGAATCCTGTGAGTAATGGGACGCCTCAGAAGAAGGGAGTTCTTGAAATTGATACTCTGAATGCCATATTGGCTCAGAACAAAATATTGACTCAGCAAGTCAATATGATCTCTCAGAGTCTGAATGGATTGAAGGAATCATCCAACAGTACTATAGAGGCATCTTCTGAAGAAGAAGCTTATGATCCTGAGAACCCTGCAATAGCAGAGGTGAATTACATGGGTGAACCCTATGGAAACACCTATAATCCCTCATGAAGAAATCATCCAAATTTCTCATGGAAGGATCAATAAAAGCCTCAACAAGGCTTTAATAATGGTGGAAGAAACAGGTTTAGCAATAGCAAGCCTTTTCCATCATCCACTCAGCAACAGATAGAGAATTCTGAGCAGAATCCATCTTGCTTAGCAAATATAGTCTCTGATCTATCTAAGGCCACTCTAAGTTTCATGAATGAAACAAGGTCCTCCATTAGAAATTTGGAGGCACAAGTTGGCCAGCTGAGTAAAAGGGTCACTGAAACTCCTCCTAGTACTCTCCCAAGCAATACAGAAGAAAATCCAAAGAAAGAGTGCAAGGCTATTGATTTGACCATCATGGCCGAACCTGCAAGGGAGGAGGAGGACGTGAATCCTAGTGATGAAGACCTCCTAGGACATTCAGTGATCAATAAAGAGTTTTCCTTTGAGAAACCAAAGGAATCTGAGGCTCATCTAGAGACCATAGAGATTCCATTGAACCTCCTTCTGCCCTTCATGAGCTCTGATGAGTATTCTTCTTCTGAAGAGAATGAAGACGTCACTGAAGAGCAAGTTACTAAGTACCTTGGTGCAATCATGAAGCTGAATGCCAAATTATTTGGTAATGAGACTTGGGAAGATGAACCTCCCTTGCTCACCAATGAACTGAATGCATTGGATAGGCAGAAATTACCTCAAAAGAAACAGGATCCTGGTAAATTCCTAATTCCCTGTAACATAGGCACCATGACCTTTGAGAAGGCTCTGTGTGACCTGGGGTCAGGAATAAACTTAATGCCACTCTCTGTAATGGAAAAACTTGGGATCTTTGAGGTGCAAGCTGCTAGAATCTCATTAGAGATGGCAGACTGATGCACGGGAACTTGTCTCTCAACAATTTTCCTTCGGCAAGTATACCGAATTGTCGTCAAGTAATAACTCACAAAAGAGTGAGGTCGAATCCCACATAGATTAACGGATTAAGCAATCAATAGTTGATTAATTATCCTAGTTATACGAATCATATTGGAGTGATAAGTAACAAGGAAATGTAAATGGCATAAAAGTAAAGAAAGCAATAAAGTGCATAAAAGTAAAATGGCAAGAAAAGTAAATGTAAGAACTAAAAATAAAATGAACATTGGGATCAAGAGATATTGCAATCCTCTGGATCAAGTTCATTCTCATCTCTTACTCATTCAATGCATTCATTGATCTCCTTGGCAATCTTAAGTGATTGGATCCCAATTCCTTGGCAATCCAATCTCTCTAAGCTTGAACAATTTCTCAATTCCTTGATTTAATTGCTCATGGGAAGAGATGAAGTTTGGTCACTGATTATACTACACACATTCATAGATCAAAGTATTGGTAGGATTAAATGTCACAATATCCATCCATCCCCCAACCTAATCCAATGTGATAGAGTATTTCTAGCATGATTTCCTCATTCCTCTTCCAAGGTTCAGAGGAAATCCAAGTATGAGCAATTTCTCTTCCGAGACAATTACCCAATTGGATGAAGATCGAAAGCTCTCTAGTAAAATCAAGAGAAAAGAAAGAAAAAGAAGAATAAGAAATACAATTGATCCATTGAATCACAATAGAGCTCTTTAACCCAATGAAAAGAGTTAGTTGATCATTGCTCTACGAAAATAGAAAAGAAAGAAAGTGCAGAAAAGTAAAGATGAAGATTGAAACTAAAATTGAAACTTCAAAATTCATAAATGAAAAGTACAAAGAAAATGAAACTACTCCTAAGGAAGAAAAGAAGAGAAAAGGAAGAAGAGTGTAGGAGGGGAGGGGTCCGAAGACCCACTCCCCTTGGAGTGTGCCAATTCACAGAACTTCGAATTGGTCTTCACTCTCTCCCCCTTCCTTCAATTCTCCATTCCAGAATTTTCTGAATGAATTGAATGTAAAAACTAAGGCCTTTATATAGGCTCTCCTAAATTACAAATTGAAATGAAATTAAAAGCAAATTACAATGAAATAAAAATTAACTATTCTAGATGCTTCTTGTGGCCTTGATTATTGTGGGCTTGCTTGCTTGAGCTTTGAAGTGGACTTGAGAGAGAAGTGAATCAAATTGAGGTCCAGGGTGACTTGGCTTTATTGCTTCCGTTAGCCACACTAACGCTACAAGTGTGGCGTTAGTGCTGAAGTTAGTGTGGCTAACGTCAAACTTGCTACCCAGTTGGTATTTTTGGGGCTTAAAAGATGCCTCTGGTTTGTGCTCCAATTTCATACCTACTATAGATTATTATATATCATTGGAAATCTCTGAATGTTAGCTTTCTAACGCAACTAGAATCACCTCAATTGGACTTCTGTAACTCAAGTTATGCTCCTTTGAAGTGGACAAGGTCGCTGGCATAATCGCTAGCGTTACTGGAAAAAGCGAGTCACAATAACGTTAGTGATCAGGGGCTTAATATTGCCAGGTTTTGGAGCTCAAACTTAATGTCTATCCCATACTATTATATATTGTTGAAAATCCCTGGATGTCTACTTTCCAACGCCTTTAAAAGCGCATCATTTGGAGCTCTACAGCTCGAGTTACACTTCTTGGAAGGTGAAGAGGTCAGCTGGCCTTAATACAGGTTGATACCATGTTCATCTTTGCACTTTCGGGGTAGATTTTCTCCCTCAAATTCAGTGTCCACCATGTAGTGCCATATATGCTTGGAAATATCTGGAATCCTACATTCCAATGCCATTGGAATCACCTCATTTGAAGCTTTGGGGCTCAAGTTATTCTTGTTTGAAGAAGGCATGGTCAGGCTGCCAGGTGAGACTTTTGCCCACGTTAATGTCCACGTTAGTGTAACTAATGTGGCCATTAACGTGGGTCTTCCTTTGCTTCACAAACGTTAGTGGCACTCACTTTTTCAACTAACGTTGGCGCTTCCCTTTCCTTCCACGTTAGTTCCCACGTTAATGTAACTAACGTGGAAGCTAACGTGGGTCTTCTTTTGCTTCGCTAGCATTATTGGCACTCACTTTTGCCAATAACGCTGCTCCTTCTTCAAAGTTAATGCCATTAACTTTCTCACTAACGTTGGGGCTTCTCTTTTCTTCCACGTTAGTGCCCACGTTAGTGGAGCTAACGGGGTCGCTAACGTGGGTCTTCTTACCCTTCGCTAACGTTAGTGGCGTTAACGTTCTCACTAACTTTCCAAGCTTTCCTTCCTTCCACTTTAATGGCCACATTAGTGGCGCTAACGTAGCCACTAACGTGGCTCTTCTCTGCTTCTTTTGGTCTGAAATCAAACAAACAAAGTGTATCAAAGTAATACAAGATAAACTTTACTATACTAAGTGTGCTAATAATGCTCAAAATCATACTTTCACTTAGTGTGATCTATTTCATCATATTTACCATGTATATTAACTAAAATTCACCTATGCTTGAGATTTTGTTTCATGCAGAGATTTTTCATGCTATTACTCATTTATTGGCCAAATTTGTATGAAAACTAACTAAAACCTACTGAAATAACTATCAAAAACAGGCAATGATGCACCCGCATCACAGACAACTCAAGAAAACAGGCTTATGGACTAGTAGAGGACGTCTTAGTAAAGATTGAAGGCCTTTACATCCTTACTGATTTCATAATCCTAGACACTGGGAAGGATGAGGATGAATCCATCATCCTTGGAAGACCCTTCCTAGCCACATCAAGAGCTGTGATTGATGTGAACAGAGGAGAGTTGGTCCTTCAACTGAATGAGGACTACCTTGTATTTAAGACTCAAGGATCTCCTTCTGTAACCATGGAGAGGAAGCATGAAAAGCTTCTCTCACTACAGAGTCAACCAAAGCCCTCACATTCAAACTTTAAGTTTGGTGTTGGGAGGCCACAACCAAACTCTGAGTTTGGTGTTGAACCCCCACATTCAAACTCTAAGTTTGGTGGTGGAAGGTCCCAACAATGCTCTGAACATCCGTGAGGCTCCATGAGAGCTCACTGTCAAGCTACTGACATTAAAGAAGCACTTGTTGGGAGGCAACCCAAAGTTATTTAATTATATCTATTTTATAGTTTTTTATTATTTCGTGTTTATTAGGTTGATGATCATGTGGAGTCACAAAAACTACTGAAAAATCAAAAATAGAATGCAAAACAGTATTAAAAACAACACACCCTGGAGGAGGAGCATTCTGGCGTTTAACGCCAGAAACAAGCATCTGTCTGGCGTTTAACGCCAGAAACAAGCACCAAGCTGGCGTTTAACGCCAGAAACAAGCATCTACCTGGCGTTAAACGCTAGAAACAGGCTATATTTGGGTGTTTAACGCCAGAAACAAGCAGCAGTCTGGCGTTAAACGCCAGGATTGCATAGCAAGGGCGTTTTACATGCCTAATTGGAGCAGGGATGTTAAGTCCTTGGCCCCACTAGATCTCTGCATCCCACAGGATCCCCACCACTTCTTCTCTCTTCTTGACACCTTTTCATAACTCTCTTCCCCAAAATAACCTCCACCAATCACCTCCATTACTCCTCCAAAATCATCATACAACCCACCTACACCCACCCACTGAAATTCAAACCATCACTCTTTCCTTTTCACACATCATAACCACCTAAACCCCCCTGGCCGAACCATTCACACACTTCCATCTTCTCCATCTCTTCTTATTCTCACCCTTTCTTTCTTCTTTTGCTCGAGGACGAGCAAACTTTTTAAGTTTGGTGTGGTAAAAGCATTGCTTTTTGTTTTTCCATAACCATTTATGGCACCTAAGGCCAGAGAAACCTCAAGAAAGATGAAAGGGTGATGCACGGAAAACTTGTCTCTCAACAAATCTCCCTTCGGCAAGTGTACCGAATTGTTGTCAAGTAAAACCCACAATAGAGTGAGGTCGAATCCCACAGAGATTAACGGATTAAGCAATCAATGGTTAATTGATTATCCTAGTTAGACGGTTCAGATTTGGATGATGAGCAGCAGGAATTGTAAATTTACAGAAAAGTAAAGAAAGCAATAAAGTGCAGAAAAATAAAATGGCACAAGAAAAGTAAATATAAGAACTAAAAATAAAATTAACATTGGGATCAAGAGATATTGCAATCCTTCGGATCAAGTTCATTCTCATCTCTTCCTCAATCAATGCACTCATTGATCTCCTTGGCAATCTTCAGTGATTGAATTACAATTTCTTGTAATTCAATCTCTCAAATCTTGTTCAATAGCCAATTCCTTGGTCAATTGCTCATGAGAAGAGATGAAGTATGGTCACTGATTATACCACATGCATTTTCCAAATTAAGCATTGAGAGGATTATAGTCACATATCCATCCAAACCCAATTTGGTCCAGCATGAGAAAGCATTTCTAGCTTGATCTCTTCATTCCTCTTCCAAGGTTCAGAAGAGATCCAAGTATGAATAGTTTCTTTTCCAAGATAACTACCCAATTGGATGAAGACCGAAAGCTTTCAAGTAAAATCAAGAGAAAGGAAAGAAGAAAAAGAATAAGAACTATAATTGATCCATTGAATCACAATAGAGCTCTCTAACCCAATGTAAAGAGTTAGTTGATCATTGCTCTACAAAATACAAAATAGAAAAGAAAGAAAGTGCAGAAGAGTAAAGATGAAGATAAAAACTGAAATTGAAAATTTAACATTCATAAATGAAAATTACAACTAAAAGAAAAACTACTACTAAGAAAAGAAAAGAAGAGAAAAGGAAGAAGAGTGGTTGAGGGGAGGGGTCCGAAGACCCACTCCCCTTGGAGTGTGCCAATTCACAAAAGTTCGAATTGGTCTTCACTCTCTCCCCCTACCTTCAATTTCCAGAATTCCAGAATGCTTTGAATGTAAAAACTAAGGCCTTTATATAGGCTCTCCTAAATTACAAAATGAAAATAAAAGCAAATTACAATAAAATGAAAATTCCTATTCTAGATGCTTCTTGTGGTCTTGATTGGTTGACAATTGTGGCCTTGCTTGCTTGAGCTTTGAAGTGGACTTGAGAGAGAAGTGAGTTAAGTTGAGGCCCAGGTGCTAAAGTTAGTGCTAAAGTTAGCCACACTAACGCTACAAGTGTGGTGTTAGTGCTGAAGTTATTGTGGCTAACGTTGCACTTGCTGCCCAGTTGGTATTTTTGGGGCTTAAAAGATGCCTCTTGTTTGTGCTCAAATTTCATGCCCACTATAGAGTATTATATATCGTTGGAAATCTCTGAATGTCAGCTTTCTAACGCAACTAGAATCACCTCAATTGGACCTCTGTAGCTCAAGTTATGCTCCTTTGAAGTGGATATGGTCGCTGGCATATATGCCAATGTTACTGGAAATGTTGATTGCCAATAACGCTAGCGATCAAGGCTTCATTATTGCCAGTTTCTGAAGCTCAAACTTAGTGTCCACCCCATACTATTATACATTGTTGGAAAGCCCTGGATGTCTACTTTCCAATGCTTTTAGAAGCGCATCATTTGGAGCTCTACAACTTGAGTTACACTTCTTGGAAGGTGAAGAGGTCAGTTGACCTTAATACAGGTTGATACCATGTTCATCATTGCACTTTTGGGGCAGGTTTTCTCCCACAAATTTAGTGTCAACCATGTAGTGCCATATATGCTTGGAAAGCTCTGGAATCCTACTTTCCAATGCCACTGGAATCACCTCATTTGGAGCTTTGTGGCTCAAGTTATGCGTGTTTGAAGAAGGCATGGTCAGGCTGCCAGGTGGGACTTTTGCCCACGTTAACTACCACGTTAACTAAGTTAACGTGGGAGTTAACGTGGCTCTTTGTGGCTTGTGTTGGCAATGTTAGTGACAATGTTTGGTATCACTAACGTTGTCGACAACTTCTTCTTCTTCACGTTAACTTCCACGTTAACTAGGTTAACGTGGGAGTTAACGTGGCTTCTTGGGGATAGTGTGTGTTCATCCCAACGTTAGTGACAATGTTTGGTGTCACTAACGTTGTCGACCACTTTGTTTCCTCACATTAGCTTCCACGTTAACTAGGTTAACATGGAAGTTAACGTGGCTTAATGTGACTTGGCCAACGTTAGTGATAATGTTGAATGTCACTAACGTTGGCTTCCCCCCTTTCTTCTTAACGTTAGAGGCCACGTTAACTAAGTTAACGTGGCAACTAACGTGCCCACTTATGAGCTTGGTCCAACGTTAGTGATAATGTTAAGTGTTACTAACGTTGGCTCCATTTCCTTTCTTCAAAGTTAATGCCACTAACTTTTCTCACTAACGTTGGGGCTTTCCTTCCTTCCACGTTAGTGCCCACGTTAGTGTAACTAACG
Source organism: Arachis hypogaea (assembly GCF_003086295.3). Classification (NCBI taxonomy): domain Eukaryota; kingdom Viridiplantae; phylum Streptophyta; class Magnoliopsida; order Fabales; family Fabaceae; genus Arachis; species Arachis hypogaea. The sequence goes on from NC_092047.1 coordinate 54,367,145, forward strand.
TAGCTACTAACGTGGCTTCTTCTCTTCTTCTTTTGGCCTGAAATCAATCAAACAAAGTGCATCAAAGTCTTCCTCTTAATCATGGGATCATGCATCATCCAATTTATCATATAATTCATGCAAAATTCTCATGAAATCATTCAAAGTTCACAGTGTTTGCTTGAATCAAGATGTAAGTGAATATCTACCCAAAACTAGCTTATTTCCTAAGAAAATGCATGAAACTACCTTAAAAAAGTAAAGAAAAGGTTAGTGAAACTGGCCAAAATGCCCTGGCATCAAAGGGAAGGCAATTGCTTCCACCACTGAGTCATGGAAGATGGAGAGATTCATCTCAAGGGTCCATAGCTCAGTAGTAGAGCATTTAACTGCACATCAAGAGAGCCCAATCATGGACCTCAACAAGAGCATGAGGAAATTCCTCACCATGAAATCCCTGAGATGCCTCAGGGGATGCACTTCCCTCCATAAAACTATTGGGAGCAAATCAACACCTCCCTAGGAGAATTAAGTTCCAACATGGGACAACTAAGGATGGAGCACCAAGAGCACTCCATCATCCTCCATAAGATTAAAGAAGATCAAAGAGCTATGAAGGAGGAGCAACAAAGACAAGGAAGAGACATAGAGGAGCTCAAGAGCATCATTGGTTCTTCAAGAAAAGGAAGACGCCACCCTCACTAAGGTGGACCTGTTCCTTAATCTCCTTGTTCTTATTTTCCTGTGTTTTGTTTATTATGTTTTATTTATGTTTGTGTCTTTATTACATGATCATTAGTATTTAAGTGTCTATGTCTTAAAGCTATGAATGTCCTATGACTCCATCACCTCTCTTAAATGAAAACTGTTCTAAAAACAAAAGAACAAGAAGTACATGGTTTCGAATTCATCCTTGAAACTAGTTTAATTATTTTGATGTGGTGACAATACTTTTTGTTTTCTACATGAATGCTTGAACAGTGCATATGTCTTTTGAATTTGTTGTTTATGAATGTTAAATATGTTGGCTCTTGAAAGAATGATGAAAAAGGAGAAATGTTATTTGATGATTTGAAAAATCATAAAATTGATTCTTGAAGCAAGAAAAAGCAGTGAAGAACAAAGCTTGCAGAAAAGAAAAATGGCGAAAAAAAAAAAGAAAAAGCAAGCAGAAAAAGCCAAAAGCTCTTTAAACCAAAAGGCAAGAGCAAAAAGCCAATAGCCCTTAAAACCAAAAGGCAAGGGTAATAAAAAGGGATCTAAGGATTTGAGCATCAGTGGATAGGAGGGCCTAAAGGAATAAAATCTTGGCCTAAGCGGCTAAACCAAGCTGTCCCTAACCATGTGCTTGTGGCGTGAAGGTGTCAAGTGAAAACTTGAAACTGAGCAGTTAAATTCAAGGTCCAAAGCAAAAATAGAGTGTGCTTAAGAACCCTGGACACCTCTAATTGGGGACTTTAGCAAAGCTAAGTCACAATCTGAAAAGGTTCACCCAGTTATGTGTCTGTGGCATTTATGTATCCGGTGGTAATACTGGAAAACAAAGTGCTTAGGGCCACGGCCAAGACTCATTAAGTAACTATGTTCAAGAATCAACATACTGAACCAGGAGAATCAATAACACTATCTGAATTCTAAGTTCCTATAGATGCCAATCATTCTGAACTTCAATGGATAAAGTGAGATGCCAAAACTATTCAAGAGGCAAAAAGCTACTAGTCCTGCTCATCTGATATTTTGGAATTTATAGTATACTCTCTTCCTTTTATCCTATTTGATTTTCAGTTGCTTGGGGACAAGCAACAATTTAAGTTTGGTGTTGTGATGAGCGGATAATTTATACGCTTTTTGGCATTGTTTTTACATAGTTTTTAGCATAATTTAGTTAGTTTTTAGTATATTTTTATTAGTTTTTAAATAAAAATCACATTTCTGGACTTTACTATGAGATTGTGTGTTTTTCTATGATTTCAGGTATTTTCTGGCTGAAATTGAGGGACTTGAGCAAAAATCAGATTCAGAGGTTGAGGAAGGACTGTAAATGCTGCTGGATTCTGACCTCCCTGCACTCAAAGTGGATTTTCTGGAGCTACACAACTCCAAATGGTGCGCTCTCAATTGCGTTGGAAATTAGACATCCACGGCTTTCCAGAAATATATAATAGTTCATACTTTGCCTGAGTTTAGACGACGCAAATTGGCGTTCAACGCCAGTTCCATGTTGCATTCTGGAGTTAAACGCCAGAAACAGGTTGCAAAGTGGAGTTAAACGCCAGAAATAGGTTACAAACTGGCGTTCAACTCCAAGAGAAGCCTCTACACGTGTAAAGCTCAATGCTCAGCCCAAGCACACACCAAGTGGGCCCCAGAAGTGGATTTCTGCATCATTTACTCATTTCTGTAAACCCTAGTAACTAGTTTAGTATAAATAGAAATTTTTACTATTGTATTTAGGAATCTTTGGATTATCTTTTGATCCTTTGATCATGTTCAGGGGGCTGGCCATTCGGCCATGCCTGGACCTTCTTCTTATGTATTTTCAACGGTAGAGTTTCTACACACCATAGATTAAGGTGTGGAGCTCTGCTGTTCCTCATGAATTAATGCAAAGTACTATTGTTTTTCTATTCAATTCAGGCTTATTCCTATTTTAAGATGTTCATTCGCACCCAAGAACATGATGAATGTGATGATTATGTGACGCTCATCATCATTCTCACTTACGAATGTGTGCCTGACAAACACTTCCGTTCTACATGCAAACAAGCTCGAATGAGTATCTCTTAGATATCTAATACAGAGGACTGAGTCCGAGATATTAGAGTCTTCATGGTATAAGTTAGAACCCATGGATGGCCATTCCTGAGATCCAGAAAGTCTAAACCTTGTGTGTGGTATTCCAAGTAGGATCTGGGAAGGGATGGCTGTGACGAGCTTCAAACTCGCGAGTGCTGGGCATAGTGACAGACGCAAAAGGATAGTAAATCCTATTCTAGTATGATCGAGAACCAACAGATGATTAGCCATACAGTGACAGCGCATTGGACCATTTTCACAGAGAGGACGGGATGTAGCCATTGACAACGGTGATGCCCAACATAAAGCTTGCCATGGAAGGGAGTAGGAATGATTGGATGAAGATAGCAGGAAAGCAGAGGTTCAGGAGGAGCAAAAGCATCTCTATACGCTTATCTGAAATTCTCACCAATGAATTACATAAGTATCTCTATCTTTATTTTACGTTTTATCTATCTTTTAATTATCATATCTCTAAAACCATTTGAATCCGCCTGACTGAGATTTACAAGGTGACCATAGCTTGTTTCAGGCCGACAAACTCCGTGGGATCGACCCTTACTCACGTAAGGTTTATTACTTTGACGACCCAGTGCACTTGCTGGTTAGTTGTGCGAAGTTGTGACAAAGTGTGATTCACATTTGAGAGCACCAAGTCTTTGTTGCCATTGTTGATAATCACAATTTCGTGCACCAGTAACTCTGATATTTGACTGTATGTCGAAAAAAGCTTGGACCTTTCTATGATCTTGTGTTTGCTTGTCGCTATAATGTGTTATCTCTGACTTTATTTTTCGTTTTTACGCCTACTCCTGGTATTTCTGTTTGAGGCTTCTTAGGGCTTTGCATGTTCTATTGTCGCTTCTGGCTATTTTTTTGAAAAAACTGTATCTTGCTCACAATTTCAAAAGATTGCCCCTTGATTTCTGCCCTGTTTGGTGGCTTTCCTTGTTGCTGTACCTTTATAGGGGATGACGATACCCATAATTTGATTTTTGCCTTTTGTTCGGAGTGCGTTTTCTTGACTTCTTCTTGATGCTTTTGTTTGCTTGTTAGTTTCGTCTGAGACAGTGAATTTTGGGAGGTAATTATTTTGATGATTTTTGGTTTGTAACTCGTGGCTTTCTTCTCGGAGTGTTATCTTCCTGTTAGGACGTGTAGAGATGTAGGTTTCCTTGAGTCCTCGCTCTCTAACTTGCCCCCAAAAGGATGCCCCTGGATCTTTAGTGCGGGTCCTGGGGCTTTCTTTTGTTTGTATTGCTCCGTGTCGTGCTTGTTCGAGCTGTTCTGAGATGTTTTGTTTTTTGTCCGAGATGTTTTGGGTTATTAATCTATTTTCTTCTCTTCTTGCTGTAGGACTGGTTGACCTCATGTCTTCACGCAAGAACATTGTTGAGACATCTTCCCAGGTCCCTGAGGGCATGGCTGATTGGGTGGATTCGATTGTTCTTTTGTGTGTTTCTTTGGATGATGCTGAATTTTGTTAGCAGCTTAGGCAATTTCATAGGGTTTGTAGTAGTGTTGGTGAGGAAAAGAATTATGAACTTGTACCTCCCACTTCTGAAGAGAGAGTTTGTTTCTCTACTCGGGTTGTTGGAGATCGCCCTTTTTTCTAGGCTTACGATTTCTTTTTTGGCCAGACGAGTATCACCCTTCCTTTTACCAATTTTGAGACCAACCTGTTATGGTCCTGTAATGTTGCTCCTTCCCAACTTCACCCGAATTCCTGGGGTTTCATAAAAATCTTTCAATTGTTGTGTCATGGATTTGGTATTCCTGCTTCGCAATCCCTTTTCTTCTATCTCTTTGTTTTGACGAAGCCTGGGGTAGTTAAGAAGAAAGCCGCTTGGGTTTCTTTCTGAGCTTCCCAAGGAAAAAAGGTCTTCTCTATGTTTGATGAATCTTTCTGTGATTTCAAAAATTAACTTTTTAAAGTCCGAGCTGTTGAAGGAGTTCGGCCATTTTTTCTGGATGAAAATGACGATCCTGCCTTTCCCTTGGAATGGCAAAAGGATGTGAGGGTATCTAGATATTCATGGGAAATGTTGGATGAGGCTGAGAAAGCTTTCGTGACTGTTTTGGAAGAGACCTAGGGTCAGCCTCCCCATCTCGACAGAAAGAAATTTTTAACCAATCCCTCTCTCCTCCGAACTGAGCTGGGTAGTTAATTTTTTGATTTTCCTCTTTTATCTGCTCCTATATTGTTTGCAAGCTCTTTTCCGATTTGTTAATTGATTCCTTACTATTGTATTTTTCTTGCAGAGATGATTAAGGATAATGAATCTATTAAGGCCTTCAAAAGGGCGAGGAAAGCTACCGCAGCCAAAAACGTCTCAGCCAAGGCGGCCGGGGAGGGATCATCCCAGGCTCAGTCGAAGCCGGCCGTTCCGAGCTCACCTGGGGCGAGGAAGATAATCCCGACTCCCCGAGTTCATTTGATTCATCCTCCCCAAGCCTCTGTTGCTACTTCTGGTGCTCCTCCCAACAAAAAGCAAAAAACCATTGAGCCTTTCAACCTTGATACCCCTGATTTTGACGCGGTCGAGTTCTTCGATCAGCAGATCGGTCCTTATGGTGCCCTCCTTATGGATGATGTATCACTCCTTCGCCATTTGGACTTTATAACTCGAAGTAGTGTTAAGATGGCACACATGGGAGCTGCCTTGTACCGAACTGCCAAAAATCTTCCTCTTCATGCCACCAAAGCCTTCATGGAGGAGGCTAAACAGGAGTTTGATCAGATGAAGGGCTTGAAGGAGGAGCTTGAAGTGAAAGTGACCAAATTGGAGAAGGAGCTGGAGAGTGAGAAGGCTAGCTCCCTTGCCTTGGCGGCTTCTGTGAGGTTGGCCGAGGACACGGAATTGAGGCATAAAGACAGCTATGTTACATCTTATCGGGAGGTAATGCGTCTGAGGGAGGAGTTGGAGTTTGCCCGAGCTGATTACTCTGAGCTCCAAGGTCACCTTGTCGGTAGCGTGAATGCTGCTTATGAGAGCCTGAAGGAGCAGGTTTGAATTCTGGCTCCTGAGGTTGATCTTTCTCCCTTCAGTCTGGACAATGTTATGAGGGATGGTAAGATTGTCCCTGACGACCCGGATGATGATGATGTCGAACCTCCCCCTGCGCCTGCCGCCAAAGTGTCAACTTCTACAGTTTCTTCAGTTGAGGCCGGTCATCCCGTATCCGATCCGGACTGTCAAATCCTGAATCGAGATGATGGGACCGTGGATGCTGTGCCCATTCAGACTCGTCCTCCTTCTCCCCGTGATGATGCTATTGGGAAGGCTTCTGATGTTTAACTGAACTTTTTTATCTTGATTATGTAGATAGCCCGACTTGTGGGCTTGTAAACTTTTTATTTTGTAAAATTCATTTTGTTGACTGTTGACACTTGTTTAGTTGCTTGTTTAGCAACTTTAGGTTGAAAAACAAAAAATAGCTTCCAAGTTCTGGGGGCTGATTTGGGTAGCCCCTTTGAATTTGTCTTTTATCACAACTTCGCGCCTTTAGTATTATGTCGATCTTTATCTCATCTAGGCACTTTTTCGAGGCTTTTGGTAGTGCTGGAGCCTTGTTGCTCGATCTCTTTGAGTTGTTTTTGTGCTTGTGGCTTTGATTCCTTTGAGGCAAACAAAAATCCCATTTTGTTTGGACCTTTTGTGAGGTCTCTGCCAGGTATTACTTTTTGTAGCCTTCGCACTTTATGTGGGTCGACTTCGTCATGTCGAGCCCTTTTAAGTTACTTTTGTAATCCTCTTTCTTGGACCTTGTTCGGGTCTCTTTCAGGGGTTACGTTTATAACTTTTATGTTTTGGGCTGACTTTGTCATGTTGGATCAAGTTATTTTGTAATCCTCTTTCTTGGACTTTGTTCAAGTCTCTTTCAGGGATTACTTTTATAACTTTATATTTTGGACCGACTTCGTTATGTCGGGCCCTTCTAATTTATTTTTGTAATCCTCTTTCTTGGACCTTGTTCAGGTCTCTTTCAGGGATTACTTCTATAACTTTATGTTTTGGGCCGACTTTGTTATGTCGGGCCCCTCTAAGTTATTTTTGTAATCCTCTTTCTTGGACCTTGTTCAGGTCTCTTTCAGGGATTATTTCTATAACTTTATGTTTTGGGCCGACTTCGTTATGTCGAGCCCTTCTAAGTTACTTTTGTAATCCTCTTTCTTGGACCTTGTTCAGGTCTCTTTCAGGGATTACGTTTATAACTTTTATGTTTTGGGCTGACTTCGTCATGTCGAGCCCTTCTAAGTTAAAGTAATCCTCTTTTATAGGGTTGGCCAGACCTCTTTCCAGGGTTTACTTATAATTTGGTTTGACTTGGTCTGACTTCTTAACGTCGGTCAGTCTTTTAAGTTATTATTTAGCAATCCATCAGGACCTTGTCAGGTCCTTTCTCCGGATCACTTTCGATAACTTCTTGCATTATTCCGTTTTCATCTTTGCCGATTTGTAGAAGGTGGGTTAAATCCTCGTTTAGTCGACTTTAGATGAATTTGGTTTTTATCTTTGTTGGTCTTTATCGTGATCGTGCAGTGAATTTATTTTTCACTTTCTGCCAATCTGTCGCTTTATAATCGGACGATGAATGTTTCAGATTAATTCGTCTTGCAAACTTTGTAGAACATCTAATATATTTTATTTAAAAGAAAATGAAAATATGTACATATAGAGTTTTTATCCTTTTGAGTCGGACAATTTCTGGATCTCAATTTGGCGCCTCATTAAAAAACCTTTTCAGGAAAAAGAGTGCATCCTATGATGAGATCTTTTACCTTCTCTAGCTATAGTACCTTTTTAGATTGCAGGTGTGCCATGACCTAGGAAGTTCTCGCCCATCGAGTTCGGACAGTCTGTAGTAGCCCTTTCCAATTACTTCTATGACTCGGTAGGGTCCTTTCCAATTTGCTGCCAGCTTTCCTTCTCCGGGTCGAGTTGTTCCAATGTCATTTCGGATTAGGATGAGATCATTCTCAGCGAAACTTCTTGGCACTACCTTTTGATTATATCTGGAAGCCATTCGACGTTTTAGTGCTTCTTCCCTGATCCGAGCTCTTTCTTGGATTTCAGGAAGTAGGTCGAGTTCTTCCCTTTGAAGTTGGGGGTTGGCTTCTTCATTGTAATGAACCACTCTGGGCGACCTTTCTTCAATCTCTACCGTGATCATTGCCTCCGTTCTGTATGCTAATCAGAAGGGTGATTCCTTTGTGGTGGAATGTGGCGTTGTTCGATATGCCCATAGACTTGTGGAAGTTCTTCGGCCCAAGCTCCTTTGCATCTTGTAATCTCCGTTTTAGCCCGGTCAATATGACTTTGTTAGCAGCTTCGGCTTGTCCATTGGCTTGAGGATGTTCGACGGAGGTGAACTGGTGCTTTATATTCAAGTCAGCTACTAATTTTCTAAAGCCTGCATCTATGAATTGGTGCCATTGTCTGTGGTGATGGAGTATGGAACCCCGAACCTTGTGACAATGTTCCTATATAGGAATTTTTGACTTCTTTGAGCAGTGGCGTTAGCTAGGGGTTCTGCCTCGATCCACTTTGTGAAATAGTCTACCCCTATGAAGAACTGAAGATTGATGGTTTAGAAGTTATAGTAAACTCTCGTTGCAAGTATAGTTACTAAACCAAGCAATCAACCTTTCTTACAAACTTTTGGTTGTCACAAGTAACAAACCCCTTAAAAATTGATAACCAAGTATTCAAACCTCGGGTTGTCTTCTCAAGGAACTGCAGGGAAGTATGTTCTTATTATTGGTTATGGAGATTGTAAATTGGGGTTTTGAAGATAAGGAACAAGTAATTGAAATTGCAATTAAAATAAGTAAATGACTGTAAAATAAATAAATAACTGTAAAATAAAATTTTGGCAAGGTATGAGAAATTAGAAGTCCTATCCTAGTTATCCTTATCAATGATGATGAAGATTGAATCTTAATTCCACTTAGTTAGCCTTTACTTAAAGTAAAGAAAAGTCAAGTGACTAATTAGTTTGATCTTCAAATCCTAGTTAATCCCTAAGAAAAGATTGGGATTATTGAAGTTCAATTCAATTAGCAAAGATAACAATTATCAATCATGTTGAGTTTGATAACTCCTGAGTTACTGATTTCTTAACCAAGACCAAAAGGGAAAAGTAAATCTACTGGAATAAAATGTCGTCAGATTGGAAGCAACAGTAACATGAACAAAAGAAAGCAATAATAAACAGAAATACCTCAAATAACATTAATTCAAAGAATAATCTGTAACATAGAAGAATTCATAAATTAAATTGAGAAGATAAATAAAAAGGAATGTTGAACTTGATAAAAAGAGATAATCCTGAAAGTAAAAGAAATCCTAATTCTAAATCCAAATCCTAAAGAGAGAGGAGAGAACCTTTCCCTCAAAACTACATCTAAATCATGAAAAATAACTAATTGGAGACTCTCCTTCGAATGGATGCATTCCCCCACTTCATAACCTCTGATCTGTGCCTTCTGGACTTGGATTTGGGCCAAAAAGGGCTTCAGAAATCGCTGGGAGCATTTTCTGTAATTTTTGGTGCGTGGCCTCTGTCACGCGTCCGAGTGGGTCACGCGGTCACGTCAATTGGAGTTTTCCTTGCCACGCGGTCGCTTCAGTCATGCGTCCGCGTCATATGCGTTTCGCTTAAGGCGTGCGATCGCGTCAATCACGCGGTCGCGTCACTACCATTTCGTGCTGGCATGCGGCCGCGTCGTCCATGAGATCGCGTCACTGCCAGTTTCTTCAAAAACTCCATTTCGTGCTTTCCTTCCATTTTTGTATGTTTCCTTTCCATCCTTTAAGTCATTCCTGCCTTAGAAGATCTGAAACTACTCAACACACGAATCACGGCATCGAATGGAAATAAAGGGTAATTGAAATAATTACTTTTAAAGCATAGAAAACATGTTTTTCACATTCATCACATAATAAGGAAGGGAAGTAAAACCATGCAATTTATATGAATAAGTGAGTGAAGGATTGAATAAATCACTTAAATTAGACACAAAATATATCATAAAATATGGGTTTATCACCCTACTATGAGGAATTTAACTTGTCCCGATCCCTAGGGAAAGGGTCCGAGAAGGTCGAGTCCCCATTTAGCAATGGCCAAGGTGAGGTTACGTTAATGAGCTCCTCTGGCGGGGCGATGTGAAAGTTGGCATGTTTTTTACATGGTGGACATGTCTTTACAAACTCTGTGGCCTCCTTTTGTAGAGTTGGCCAATAAAATCCCGCCCGGAGTACTTTTTTGGTGAGAGCATGTGCTCCGAGATGATTGCCACAAATGCCACTTTGTACTTCCTCTAAAACTTCCCTTGTGTTGGAGGTCGCACACATTTTAATAATGGTATTGAAATCCCTCTTTTGTATAGGGTGTTGTTTATGATAGTGTAGTATTGTGCCTCCCGTTTTAACCTCTTTGCCTCCTTTTCATCTGTGGGGAGTGTTTCTGTTTTGAGGTAGTTAATTATGGGGGTCATCCATCCTTGATCCTGACCTGTTATGGCTAGGACTTTTTCTTCTTCCGAGATTGACGGGTTCTGTAGCATTTCCTGGATGAGGCTTCTATTGTTGCCCCCTGGTTTGGTGCTGGCTAATTTTGAGAGTGCATTAGCTCGGGCATTTTGTTCGCGGGGTATGTGGCGGATCACATATTCCCCGAGTTGTCCAAGCTGTTCCCTGGTTTTATCCAAATACTTTTTTATAGTGGGATCTTTGGCTTGGTAGCACCCTGTTATTTGAGAGGTGACTACTTGTGAGTCACTGAAGATGATGAGTTTTTGAGCTCCAACCTCCTTAGCCAGCTTCAAACCAGCTAGTAGTGCTTCATATTCTGCCTGGTTGTTTGAGGCAGGGAACCCGAATTTGAGGGAAAGCTCAATTTGGGTTCCTTGGTTGCTTTCAATTATCACACATGCGCCGCTTTCAGTTTTATTCGAGGAACCGTCCACGTAAATATTCCATTATATGGGGTCTCCGGGGTGTCTGTAAATTCTACAATGAAGTCGGCTAAGTATTTTGATTTAATGGCTGTCCGAGCTTCGTATTGAAGGTCGAATTCGGACAACTCGACTGCCCCTTGTAGTATTCTGCCTGCTAGATCTATTTTCTGCAATATCCCCTTTATGGGCTGGTTGGTCCGAACCTTAATGGTGTGAGCTTGGAAGTACGGACGGAGACGTCGAGATGTTAGTATGAGCGCGTAGGCAAATTTTTCTATTTTTTGGTAGTTCAGCTCGGATCCCTGTAGTGCTTTACTAATAAAGTATACATGTTGTTGCCCTTTGTCGTCCTCTCGAACCAGTGCTGAGGCTACTGCCCGACTTCCTACCGCGAGGTATAATAAGAGTGGCTCTTCCCCTCGTGGTCGAGTTAGGATAGGTGGTTTTTCCAGGAAACTTTTAAAATCCTGAAAGGCTGGCTCGCACTCTGTTGTCCATTCGAACTTTTTTCCTTTCCTTAGAGTGGCGTAGAAGGGGAGAGACCTTATTGCTGATCCCGCTAGAAATCTGGACAAGGCCGCCAACCTCCCGTTGAGTTGTTGTACCTCTTTGACACAAGTTGGGCTCTTCATGTTGAGTATAGCCTGGCATTTATCTGGATTTGCCTCGATTCCTCTTTGTGTGAGCATAAAACCCAAGAACTTGCCAGCTTCTACTGTAAAGGTGCATTTTGCAGGATTGAGTCACATGCCATGCTTCCTTATAGTGTCGAACACTTGGACCAAGTCGGACAATAATGTCTCTTCACTTTGTGTCTTTATCAACATGTCGTCCACATAGACTTCCATGATTTTTCCGATATGGTCTGAAAAGACTTTGTTCATTAGCCTTTGATAAGTTGCCCCCGCGTTTTTAAGACCAAAAGGCATTACGATGTTGCAATAGTTTGCTTTGGTGTTAGAAATGAGGTTTTTCCTGATCAGGTGGATATATTGGAATTTGATTGTATCCAGAATATACATCCATAAATGAGAGGTATTTATATCCGGAAGAGGCATCCACCAGTGCATCGATACTTGGGAGTGGATAAGGATCTTTTGGGCAGGCCTTATTGAGATCGGTGTAGTCGGTGCACATTCGCCACTTCCCATTAGATTTTTTCACCAAGACGACGTTGGCTAGCCATAGTGGGTACTTGACTTCCCTTATGAATCCTGCCTCCAGTAGCGCTTGTACCTGTTCTTCCACAGCTTGAGATTGTTCTGGCCCAAGTTTTCTTTGTCTCTGCTGTATCGGCCGAGATCCTGGATAGACCGCCAACTTGTGGCACATTAGTTTGGGGTCTATGCTTGGCATGTCTGCAGCTTTTCATGCGAAGAGATCGACATTATCTTGTAAGAACTGTACCAGTGATTCTTTTGCGTCTCTTTTTAGGATCGTGCCAATATTAGTTGTTTTGTTTGAGGTGTTTCCGATCTGAACTTTCTCTACTTCACCTTCGGGCTGTGGACGGAGTTCTTCTCGCCTCTGAACTCCACCAAGTTCGATTGTGTGGAATTCTTCTCCTCTGCCTCTGAGATTTAGACTTTCGTTATAACAGCGGCCCGCCATCTTCTGATCTGCTTTTATTGTAGCTATCCCTTCTGCATTTGGGAATTTCATGCATAGATGTGGAGTTGAAACAATTGCGCCGAGTTGATTTAATGTTGTCCGACCTATTAGGGTGTTGTAGGCTGAACTCACGTCGACCACGAGGTAGTCTATTTTGAGTGTTCTGGATTGATTTCCTTTTCCAAAAGTTGAATGTAGTGGCACGTATCCCAATTGTTGTACCGGGGTATCTCCCAGTCCGAACAGGCTGTTCGGGTATGCTCTAAGCTCTTTTTCTTCTAAGCTGAGCTTGTCGAAGGTAGTTTTGAATAAGATGTCGGCGGAACTCCCTTGGTCTATTAATGTGCGGTGGAGATTGGCGTTTGCCAGTATGATTGTGATGACCATGGGATCGTCGTGTCCCGAGATGATACCGGATGCATCTTCCTTGGTTAACGTAATTGCAGGGATGTCGGGTGCTTCCTCCTTTCCTTTGACATGATATACTTCTTTAAGATATCTTTTGCGGGATGATTTGGAGATTCCTCCTCCTGCAAATCCTCCGTGTATCATATGAACATGTCTTTCTGGTGTACGAGGTGATCGCTCGGTTCGCCCGACCTCTTCGTCCCTCCTTCTTTTTCTTTGCTCATCGTCTCGGGTGGCCAAATACCGATCTAGTTTTCCTTCTCTTACTAACTTTTCTATGACATTTTTTAGATCAAAGCATTCGTTGGTGGAATGTCCACGAACACGATGGTATTCACAATACTCGTTTCGGTTTCCTCCTCCTCTTTTCCCTTTGAGTGGTTGAGCTGGGGGAATTTTTTCTGTGTGGCAGACTTCCTTGTACACATCCACAAGAAACACTCGAAGAGGGGTGTAATTATGATATTTTTTAATTTTTTTCCCTTGTCGATCTTCCTTCTTTTTGGACTCTTTATCTTTATCCCGGTAGGTGAATCTGGATTTTGAGGTTTCTCCTAGTTGAGAATTTTCTTCCATGTTAATGTATTTCTCCGCTCGTTCTTGCACTTCGTTCAAAGATGTGGGGTACTTCTTTGATATGGATTGGCTAAAAGGTCCCTCTCGTAGACCATTGATGAGGCCCATGATGGCGGCCTCTGTTGGCAAGCTTTGTATGTCTAGGCATGTTTTGTTGAATCTCTCCATGTAGTTGCGAAGACTTTCCTGATCTCCTTGCTTGATTCCTAGCAGACTAGGGGCGTACTTAGCTTTGTCCTTTTGGATGGAGAATCGGACCAGAAACTTTTTGGCTAGGTCATCAAAGCTTGAGATGGACTTTGGAGGTAGGTTGTCGAACCATCTGATTATTGTCTTTGTGAGAGTTGTTGGAAAAGCTTTGCAACGAACTGCATCTGAGACGTCGGTGAGGTACATTCTACTTCTGAAATTGCTGAGGTGATGGTTGGGATCTGTAGTGCCATCGTACAAGGTCATGTCCGGAAGTTTGAAGTCCTTAGGAATTTTGGCCTTCATGATTTCCCTAGTGAATGGATCTTGATCTTTGCGTGAGTTATCTTCAGGGGTGGATCGAGTAGCTTTGGCTTTGAGATCGGCTTCGAGTTTTAGAAGTTTATCTTCTAATTCTCGACGTCGCCTTACCTCTCTCTGTAGATCCTTCCCGACTTCTCGTTGATGCTGGGTTTCTTTTTCAAGTTGCTTTAAACGATCTTGAAGCTCTTCTATCACTCCCGGATTTGATGGGTTTTTGTCCCTGTTAGATTTTGGGGTATCTTTCAGTGTAGTGTCCGCGTTCTTGTGCGGTGTTCTATCCTCTAGATCTGAATTGTGGTAGTTGTCATGGTCGTCTGCCATGGTAATGGGATGACTTTTGGGTCCCTGGCAACGGCGCCAATGTTCCGAGGGTTACCTGAAATTATAGGTCGATCTCGGAGGAGATCTTCTGTACTGGTCGGAGATGACGTGTCCGGCTAGTGGGTGGCGGCCGGAGCTGTCATGTCTGACTTGTTGGACTGGCTGCACTGCTGATCCTTGGTCACCGGAGGGTGGGGGGTACCTGCAAGAGACTCCGATGCTTAAGTTAGCATGGGTATTAAACAGGTTTTTTAGTAGAATCAGAGTATGAGTTATACCTGGGTGTTCCAGTGTATTTATAATGGTGTAGAGTGACCTTTTTAGATAAGATAAGTTAGTTATCTTATCTTATCTTATCTTTGAGTTGAGGTCAGCTTATCTTTTAAGGGAACCGCCCTTATCTCAATAGGCTTGGACTGCCTTTGGATTTGGGTCGTGTTTCTCTATTTGGGCCCCTTACTGGGCTTTCCTGTCGATTCAACCGACCTCTTTGAGAAGAGGTCAGATAGCCTGACCTGAAGAGGTCGGTCGCTTTATTACTGAACATCCCGGATCGGATAGCTCGACCCAGGGTATGAACAATTACCAATCATCATCATCGTATACAATTTATATGCATCATCAATCATCACTTACTGTTCTTACCTCTTTCTGGCATCCGTACCAAATTCACAGCCTCTTGCCCAATATTTCATCAAATAAACTCATAACCACATAATTCACTATCTAATATCAATTTCAAACCACACATCAACTATGCAAAATTTCACCATCCTTATCCGATACCAATATCATCCACTTCACATATCATACCAATCAATCATACCATTCAAGCTTAATCCTAGGGAACCTTAAACCGTACTTAAATGAAACTTAAACCGTACCTTACCCGATTTCTCGTAAAACCCAAAGATAACCTAACCAAGCATGTTCACAAGCTCCACCACCAAAATTCAGCATCCAAGGGCCTAGTCAAGCTTCCATCTTCACAATCTTACTCCACATCACATATATACACTACCTATTTCACATCATATATCCATACATACACACTCAATACCCAAACACAATTAATTAAGGGATTTACTAGGGTTTAAGGGTCTTTACCTTGAATATGCCTCAATCAAACAAAAGTCTGCTAATTCTTCAAGTTAATTTCCAGAAGCATAAGTCATCACAGTCAACCAAGCAAAAAGCATTTCCAAAACATCAAAACGCGCCAAATGGAAATCATCAAAGGTACGAACTTTTGAGAAATCAGACAGAAAGCTTGCAAGCAAAACAAGGAACGGATGCAGAGTTTCTATCAGATAATAAAAAATCAGAAGCAACAAACAAAAACCGTATAAAGTCTCGACGGAAATGCCAGAAGAACACACAAAAGAAAACCAAGAAAAACGCATCTACAGCGACAAATAAATACAAAATCACGAAAAGGTTCAAACTTTCAAAACATGCAAAAGCAAAAGCTTCACCAAAAAACTAAAAGATGAAGCCGTGAAAGGAGCAAGAAGGTTAGTACCAACCTGAAAAGGCAGCAGATTTCAGGAAAGGAGAAGAGGGACGGCGAAATCTGGAATCACCTCCTCGAAGCAAAAGAAAAGACACGAGCAAAGAAAATGTCGCAGGGCTGAAACGCAAAACTATGAACTCCAGGCAGAGGCTTCAGAAAAATCAAACAAACGCCGCAACACAAAGAAAAATTGAAAGCGAGAGAATGAAGGGAAAAATGCGAAGAAGTTACGAAAAGGGCGAAAGAAGAGAAACCGTTTATGGGTTTTCAAAATCAAAATAAAGAGCCAAAAGGAAATGGGGCAATTAATGCTAAAATTAAAAGGCATTAAACCCTCGCATGTTCCTAAAGCACCGATATAAAAGCGCGCGATTTTAGAGGAAAACGTTCTACATTCAAAAGCTTCTACAGAGGAATCGACAAAATGCTTGAGATCGGCTTCACTAAAGAAGGACCGAAGTCAAGAACTCGACCTCAAAAAGAAGACCGAGCTCAAGCAGGGGCACTGTTCATACCCTGGGTCGAGCTGTCCGAACCGGGATGTTCAGTAATAAAGCGACCGACCTCTTTAGGTCAAGCGGACCGACTTCTTTCCAAAGAACTCGGCCAAATCGACAGGAAAGCCCAGAGGGGCCCAATTCCAGGAATACGACCCAAATCCAAAGGTCATTCAGGCCTACAGAGAAGGGCGGTTCCGTTGAAGATACGCTGACCTCAACCCAAAAGGATAAAGATAAGATAAGATAACTAACTTATCTTATCCAAAGGTCACATCTCACCATTATAAATACACTGGAGCACCCAGGTATAACTCATACTCTGATTCTAGTAAAAACCTGCTTAATACCCATGCTAACTTAAGCATCAGAGTCTCTTGCAGGTACCCCCCACCCTCCGGTGGCCAAGGATCAGTAGCGCAGCAAGTCCAACAAGTCAGACACAACAGCTCCGGCCACCACCAGCCAGCCGGACACGTCATCTCCGACTAGTACCGAAGATCTCATCCGAGATCGACCTCCAGTTTTAGGTAACCCTCGGAACATTGGCGCTGTTGCTGGGGAACCTGAAAGTCATCCCAAAACCATGGCGGACGGCCATGACAACGACCACGACTCGGATCTGGAGAACAGAACACCACACAAGAACGCGGACACTACGCTAAAGGATACTCCGGAATCCAACCGGGACAAAAACTCACCAAATCCGGGAGCCATGGAAGCACTTCAAGATCGCTTAAAGCAGCTAGAGAAAGAAACCCAGCAACAACGGGAGATCGGAAAGGATCTACAAAGAGAGGTACGGTGACGTCGAGAACTAGAAGAAAAACTACAGCAATTAGAGGCCGACCTCAAATCAAAAGCTCCTCGGACCACGCCTGAGGAAAATTCACGCAAAGAACAGGATCCATTCACTAGGGAAATCATGAAGACCGAAATCCCAAAAGATTTCAAGCTCCCGGATATGGTTTTGTATGATGGTACTACAAATCCCAACCATCATCTCAGCAATTTCAGAAGCAGAATGTACCTCACCGATGCCTCAGATGCCGTTCGCTGCAAAGCTTTTCCAACAACTCTCACGAAAACGGCGATCAGATGGTTCGAGATAAGGACAAGGACTCCAAATGGAAAGAAGATCGACAGGGTGAGAAAATCAAAAAATACCACAACTACACTCCTCTTAAAGCATCCCTGGTCGACGTGTACAAAGAAGTCTGCCATACAGAAAAAATCCCACCAGCGCGGCCACTTAAAGGCAAAAGGGGAGGAGGAAACCGGAAGGAATATTGTGAATACCATCGAATTCGAGGACACTCTACCAACGAGTGCTTTGACTTGAAAAATATCATAGAAAAATTGGTAAGAGAAGGAAAATTAGATCGATTTCTGGCCACCCGGGATGATAACCAAAGAAAAAGACGGAGAGACGAAGATGATGGACGAGCTGAAATGTCACCTCGGACACCAGAAAAACACGTCCATATAATACACGGCGGATTCACAGGAAGTGGGATCTCCAAATCGTCCCGAAAGAGATATCTCAAAGAAGTATATCTTGTTGAGGGAAAGGAGGAAGCACCCGACATCCCGGCAATAACATTTACTAAAGAGGACGCATCCGGCATCATCTCGGGACACGACGATCCCATGGTCATTACTATTATACTGGCAAACGCCAATCTACACCGTACACTAGTAGACCAAGGGAGTTCTGCCGACATCTTATTCAAAACAGCCTTCGCCAAGCTCGGCTTAGATGAAAAGGAACTTAGAGCTTACCCGAACAATCTGTTTGGACTAGGAGACACTCCGATACAACCACTGGGATACGTATCGCTGCACACTACTTTTGGAAAAGGGAACCAATCTAGGACCCTCAAAATAGACTACATTGTGGTCGACGTAAGTTTAGCCTACAATGCTCTCATAGGTCGGACAACACTCAATCAACTCGGCGCAATAGTCTCAACTCTGCATCTATGCATGAAATTCCCAACTACAGAAGGGATAGCCACGATAAAAGCAGATCAAAAGATGGCACATTGCTGTTATAATGAGAGCTTAAACCTCAAAGGCAGAGGAGAAGAGTTTCATACAATTGAGCTTGGCGGAGCTCAGCGTCGAGAAGAACTCCGTCCGCACCCAGAAGGTAAGGTAGAGAAGGTTCAGATTAGAGACACCTCGGACAAAACGACTAATATCGGAACGGTCCTAAGTGGAGACTCAAAAGAATTACTGATACAATTCTTACGAGATAATGTCAACCTCTTCGCATGGAAAGCCGCAGACATGCCAGGCATAGACCCTAAGCTAATGTGCCATAAGTTGGCGGTCTATCCAAGATCTCGGCCGGTGCAGCAGAAGCGAAGAAAACTCGAACCAGAACGATCCCAAGCTGTGGAAGAACAAGTACAAACGTTACTGGAGGCAGGATTCATAAGAGAAGACAAGTACCCACTATGGCTAGCCAACGTCGTCTTGGTGAAAAAATCAAACGGGAAGTGGCGCATGTGTACCGATTACACCGATCTCAACAAAGCCTGCCCAAAAGATCCATACCCACTCCCAAGTATTGACGCTCTGGTAGATGCTTCCTCCGGATATAGATACCTCTCGTTTATGGACGCCTATTCGGGATACAACCAAATCCCCATGTATCCACCAAAAACAGAAAAGACCTCGTTCTTAACACCAAAGGCGAACTACTGCTACATCGTGATGCCTTTCAGTCTTAAGAACGCGAGAGCTACTTATCAAAGACTAATGAATAAAGTCTTCTCAGATCACATCGGAAAAATCATGGAAGTCTATGTGGACGACATTTTGATAAAAACACAAAGCGAAGATACATTATTATCCGACCTGGCTCAAGTGTTTGACACTATAAGGAAGCATAACATGCGACTTAACCCCGCAAAATGCACCCTCACAGTTGAAGCAGGCAAATTCTTAGGTTTCATGCTCACACAAAGGGGAATTGAAGCAAATCCAGACAAATGTCAAGCTATACTCAACATGAAGAGCCCAACCTGTGTCAAAAAAGTACAACAACTCAACGGGAGATTGGCTGCCCTATCCCGATTCTTAGCAGGAGCTGTGATAAGATCTCTCCCCTTTTATGCTACTTTAAGAAAGGGAAAACAGTTCGAATGGATGATAGAGTGTGAGCAAGCTTTCCGAGACTTCAAGGAGTTCTTAGGACGGCCACCTATCCTATCTCAACCACGAGAAGGAGAACCACTCATATTATATCTCGCAGTAGGAAGCCGGGCGATAGCCTCAGCCCTAGTCAGAGAAGACGAAAATGGGCAACAACCCGTCTACTTCATTAGCAAAGCACTACAGGGATCCGAGCTGAACTACCAGAAAATAGAAAAATTTGCCTATACTCTCATCCTAACATCTCGACGACTCCGTCCGTACTTCCAGGCTCACACCATTAAGGTTAGAACTAACTAGCCCATAAAAGGAATATTGCAGAAAACAGATTTAGCAGGCAGAATTCTACAATGGGCAGTCGAGTTGTCAGAATTCGACCTCCAATATGAAGCTCGGACGGCCATCAAATCACAGTATCTGGCCGACTTCATCGCAGAATTCACAGATACCCTGGAAACTCCCACAGAATGGAACCTCTACGTGGATGGTTCCTCAAATAAAACTGGAAGCGGCGCATGCGTGATAATAGAAAGCAACCAAGGAACCCAAGTTGAGCTCTCCCTCAAGTTCGGGTTCCCGGCCTCCAATAACCAAGCGGAATATGAAGCATTATTAGCTGGTTTGAAGCCGGCTAAAGAGGTCGGAGCTCAAAAACTCAACATTTATAGCGATTCACAAGTGGTCACATCACAAATAACAGGGAGCTACCAAGCCAAAGACCCCACCATGAAAAAATATTTGGATAAAACCAAGGAACTACTCGGACAAATCGGGGAATATAAGATCTGCCACATACCCCGCGAACAAAATGCCCGAGCTAATGCACTCTCAAAACTAGCCAGCACCAAACCAGGGGGCAACAATAGAAGCCTCATCCAGGAAATATTGCAAAACCCGTCAATCTCGGAAGAGGAAAAAGTCCTGGCCATAACAAGTCAGGACCAAGTATGGATGACCCCCATAATCAACTACCTCAAAGAAGGAACACTCCCCGTAGAAGAAAAGGAGGCAAAGAAGTTAAAAAGGGAGGCACAGTACTACACCATCATAAACAACATCCTGTACAAAAGAGGAATCTCAATACCTTTACTAAAATGCGTGCCGACCTCCAACACAAGGGAAGTGCTAGAAGAAATACACGGCGGCATTTATGGCAATCATCTCGGAGCACGAGCTCTCACCAAAAAAGTACTCCGGGCGGGATTTTATTGGCCAACTCTACAGAAAGAAGCCACAGAATTTGTAAAGACATGTCCACCATGTCAAAAACATGCCAACTTTCACATCACCCCGCCAGAAGAGCTCATCAGCGTGACTTCGCCTTGGCCGTTTGCAAAATGGGGACTTGATCTTCTCGGCCCATTCCCACAGGGATCAGGACAAGTTAAATTTCTCATAGTGGGAGTAGATTACTTTACAAAGTGGATCGAGGCAGAACCCCTAGCCAATGCCACCACTCAAAGAAGCCGGAAATTCTTATATCGAAACATTGTCACAAGGTTCGGGGTTCCATATTCAATAACCACAGACAATGGCACCCAATTCACAGATACAGGCTTCAGAAAATTAGTAGCCGACTTGAATATAAAGCACCAGTACACCTCCGTCGAACATCCACAAGCCAATGGGCAGGCCGAAGCTGCTAACAAAGTCATATTGGCTGGATTAAAACGGAGATTACAAGATGCAAAGGGAGCCTGGGCAGAAGAGCTCCCACAGGTCCTGTGGGCAT
Organism: Arachis hypogaea; assembly: GCF_003086295.3. Lineage (NCBI taxonomy): Eukaryota > Viridiplantae > Streptophyta > Magnoliopsida > Fabales > Fabaceae > Arachis > Arachis hypogaea. The sequence goes on from NC_092047.1 coordinate 54,388,219, forward strand.
ATCGAACAATGCCACATTCCACCATGAAGGAATCCCCCTTCCGATTAGCATACGGAACAGAGGTGATGATTCCAATAGAAATTGAGGAAGGGTCACCTAGAAATTGGCAAGACATGAGTACTATTGCTTCCTAGATGGATATTCGGGCTACAATCAAATTGTTGTAGACCCCAAGGATCAGGAAAAAACTTCATTTACTTGTCCATATAGTGTCTTTGCTTGTAGGAGAATGCCCTTTGGATTGTGCAATGCATCTGCAACATTCCAAAGGTGCATGCTCTCCATTTTTTCAGACATGAATGAGAAGTTCATAGAAGTATTCATGGATGACTTCTCTGTATTTGGGAACTCATATTTTGATTGCCTATACCATCTTGCTCTTGTGCTAAAAAGGTGTCAAGAAACCAACCTAGTTTTAAACTGGGAGAAGTGCCATTTTATGGTGACTGAAGGGGTGGTTCTTGGTCACAAGATTTCAAAAGATGGCATAGAAGTGGACAAGGCAAAAGTGGAAGTAATTGAAAAACTACCTCCACCTTGCAATGTCAAAGCAATCAGAAGTTTTTTGGGACACGCTGGGTTCTATAGGAGGTTTATCAAAGATTTTTCAAAGATTGCAAAACCCCTTAGCAACCTACTTGTCTCAAATACTCCCTTTATTTTTGATAGAGAGTGCATGGTAGCCTTTGATGAACTTAAGAAGAAACTTTTCTCTGCACCTATTATAGCACCACTAAGCTGGAATCTTCCCTTTGAACTAACGAGTGATGCATCTGATTTTGCTGTTGGTGCTGTTCTAGGACAGAGGAAGACAAGCTAGTACATGTTATTTACTATGCTAGCAAGGTTCTCAATGAGAATCAAAGGAGCTATACCACCACGGAGAAATAACTTTTAGCTATAGTTTTTGCTGTTGACAAATTTAGATCATATCTTATTGGCTCAAAAGTAATTGTGTTCACCGATCATGCAGCACTCAAATACTTGCTTACCAAACAAGAATCTAAGCCCAGACTAATAAGGTGGATCTTGTTGCTCCAAGAATCTGATATTGAGATTAAAGATAGGAGCGGAGCAGAGAACAAGGTAGCTGACCACCTCTCAAGGATCCCACAAGAAGAAGAGATGCAGCAAGTAGCAGTCAATAAAAGCTTTCCTGATGAACAATTGATGATGATTCGAGTAGCTCCTTGGTTTGCAGACATAGCCAACTTCAAGGCTATTGGGGAGCTGCCAACCAACATCAATAGGCATATGAGGAGGAAGCTAATTAAGGATGCCAAACACTACATCCGGGACGATCCTTATTTGTTCAAGAAGTGTGCTGATGGAATCCTAAGAAGGTGTATACCCCATGAGGAAGGGCAGGAAGTATTATGGCAGTGCCATGGATCTGCATATGAAGGTCACTTCAGTGGAGAAAGGACAGCAGCAAAAGTGCTTGAATCCAGATTTTACTGGCCAACAATGTTTAAGGATGCCAAGGAAATGGTGTCAAGATGTGATGAATGTCAAAGACCTGGTAATCAAACCAAGAGAAATGAGATGCCACAGCAATTCATACTAGAGTTGGAGCTATTTGATGTATGGGGGATTAATTTCATGGGACCCTTCCCAACCTCCTACTCAAATAGCTACATATTGGTGGCTGTTGATTATGTTTCAAGATGGGTAGAAGCCATAGCCATTGCAACAAAAGACAACAAGGTTATGATAAGCTTCTTGAGAAGGACCTTTTTTAGTAGATTTGGAGTTCCCAGAGCTCTCATTAGTGATGGAGGAACACACTTCTGCAACAAACAACTCGAGACACTCCTTCTCAGATATGGAGTAAAGCACAAAGTGGCAACTCCATACCACCCACAGACCAACGGGCAAGCTGAATTCTCCAACAGAGAGCTGAAACGAATCCTTGAAAAAACTGTTGGAAGCTCAAGAAAGGATTGGTCTAAGAAGCTGGATGATGCACTATGGGCCTATAGGACAGCCTATAAGACTCCCATTGGGATGTATCCATACCAACTGGTGTATGGCAAGGCTTGTCACTTGCCAGTTGAACTTGAACATAGAGCATTTTGGGATCTAAAAATGTTAAACTATGATGAGCAAGCTGCTGGAGAAAAGCGATTAATGCAACTCAATGAGCTGGAGGAGTTTAGGAATCAGGCATATGAGAATGCAAAAATCTACAAAGAGAACACAAAAAGGTGGCATGACCAAAACATAGCAAGAATGGAGTTCCCTGAAGGACAGAAGGTGTTACTCTATAACTCAAGACTCAAGTTCTTCCCTGGAAAACTGAAGTCTAGATGGTTAGGACCTTTCACCATACTCAAGGTGTTTCCCTATGGTCATGTGGAGCTCATGGAGGACAAGACTCAGAGAACTTTTACTTTTGATGCACGAAAACTTGTCTCTCAACAATTTTCCTTCGGCAAGTATACCAAATTGTCGTAAAGTAAAAACTCACAATAGAGTGAGGTCGAATCCCACAGGGATTGATTGGTCAAGCAACATTAATTAGAGGAATGTTCTAGTTGAACTAAGCAGAATTGGATTTGAGATTTGCAGAAAATTAAATGGCGGGAAAGTAAATAGCAGAAAACGTAAATGCTGGAAATAAAGAGCTGAATATAAATAGCGGAAAGTAAATTGCAGAATCTTAAATGGGAATGGGGAAGATGCTCATAAAAGTAGATTGCAGAATTTAAAGAGAATGGGTAAGATCAGAAATGGGAAATTCATTGGGCTTAGGAGATGTTGCATTCTCTCGATCAAGTTCATTTTCATCTCTTCCTCAATCAATGCATTCATTGATCTCCTTGGCAATCTTAAGTGATCGAATTCCAATTTCTTGGTAATTCAATCACTCAAATCTTGATCAATAGCCAATTCCTTGGTCAATTGCTCATGAGAAGAGATGAAGTATGGTCACTGATTATACCACATGTATTTCCAAATCAAAGTGTTGGTAGGATTATATGTCACTATATCCATCCAAACCCCAATTTGGTCCAACATGAGAAAGCATTTCTAGCATGATCTCTTCATTTCTCTTCCAAAGTTACGAAGAGATCCAAGTATGAATAGCTTCTTTTCCAAGATAACTACCCAATTAAATGAAGATTGAAAGCTTTCTAATAAAATCAAGAGAAAAGATAGAAGAAGAATAATGAAAACTAACATCGATCCATCAAATCACAACAGAGCTCCCTAACCCAATGAAAGAGGTTTAGTTGTTCATAGCTCTGGAAATGGAAAGCATAGATAGAGAGTACATTCTGAGAATTAAACTAAAAGTTGCAGAGAAAGTAAAATACAGAGAGTAGTTCTCAAATTTCCAACCCCCTTTCTGATTCAAAACTACCCCTATATATACTACTCTTCTGATCTTCTAGTTGGTTCTTCAAATCTTGGATATGGGCCTTTGGATCTTGAGTTTGAAGCAGTTATCTTCTTCAGTGGGCTTAGCTTTACTTGCAGAGACAAAGTGTGAAGTAGGTAGGGACTTTTAGCTTAGGAAGTTAGTGGCATTAATGTTAAGTGAAAGTGTGGGTTCGAGAACGTTAGTGGCAGTCACCTTTTTCACTAACTTTCCTAACCCAAGGATGATCCACGTTAACTTCAACGTTAATGGCACCAACGTGACCACTAACGTTGCCTCTTGGTCCTTCGCACACATTATTGGGGCTTACCTTTTCCAATAACATTTAGAATCCTCCCTTCCCCCTACGTTAGAGTTCACGTTAGTGTGGCTAACGTGACCTTTAACATAGGTTTGCCAAATCTTCGAAAATGTTAGTGACACTTACCTTTGTCACTAACATTTCAAAACGCCCCTACTTCCCACGTTAGAGTCCACGTTAACTAGGTTAACGTGGCTTCTAACGTTGTGGTGATAGCCATCTCCAACGTTAGTGACAAAGGTGAGTGTCACTAACGTTGGCTCATCATTCTTTCATCCACGTTTGCTTCCACGTTAAATAAGTTAAGGTGGGAGTTAACGTTGCTCATAGTGGCTCATTCCAACGTTAGTGACAAAGGTGAGTGTTACTAACGTTGGCGATTCTTGCTCCCTCCACGTTAGCTTCCACGTTAACTAAGTTAACGTGGCAACCAACGTGACTCAAAGTGGCTTAGTCCAACGTTAGTGACAAAGGTGAGTGTCACTAACGTTGGCCATTCTTTTGCTTCCCCACGTTAGAGTCCACGTTAACTGAGTTAACGTGGCTCTTAACGTGGCCAATATGAGCTTAGTCTAACGTTAGTGACAAAGGTGAGTGTCACTAATGTTGGCTTCATTTTCTTCTTCCTCGTTAGAGTTCACGTTAACTTAGTTAACGTGACTCTTAACGTGGGTTATGATGGCTTCGAGGACGTTATTGGCGATTACTTTTCTCAATAACGTTGCAAGCTGGCTCCCATTCCACGTTAGTGGTTACGTTAGTTAGACTAACGTGGCTGCTAACGTGGTTCTTCCTTGCTTCCTTTGTCCTGAAATCAAGCAATAGAGTGCATCAAAGTTCTAATCCAAATCATGAGACATGCATCATCCAATTTGTCATTCAATTCTTGCATAATTCTCATGAAATCATGTAAAGTGCACAATGTTTGCTTGAATTAAGATGTGAGTGAAATTCTACCCAAAACTTGCTTATTTCCTAAGAAAGTGCACGAAACTACCCTAAAACCATAAAGAAGAGGTCAGTGAAACTAGCCAAAATGCCCTGGCATCACAACACCAAACTTAAAGCTTGCTTGTCCCTAAGCAAGTACTGGAACAAGAGAATGATGAATGAAATGACAAGATGAATGAATCATTATTGTGGAAGTCATGTTCTTGGTTTTATGGGGTTTCATGCATAGCAACTTAGGTTCATTCCTTTACTGGCTTTCAGACCTTTATCATGTCCTGGAATACTCACTTGATTGCACCCTATGAGACTTTTATTCATTGATCCTTTTGTTGTTTTCAGGGTTTGATTGTGCTCTTAGGCTAAGTGCTCTGTGAGGGGGCGACTCTTTAAGATAAGCTTTCAGCCAGCACTCCCGAACCAGTTGGTTCAAGGTGCTAGGTGTTAAGACACCCCTAAGGACTTACTCCCTCAAGTCTCTTTCCCCCATACATACACACCACAGGCACATGGTTTGTTATTTTCTTTTCTTGAGACCTTGGTGTCCAGCACCTCTTTGGGTTACTAAGTGTTCTGTAGCAAAGGTTACTCATGATAGTGGACTTTCAGCTGATAATCCTGGGTTAGTTAACCCAAGTTATCAAGTGATAAGGCACCCCTAAGAGCTTATTCATCCAAGTAAATCCCTTACACAGGAACACCAAAGACACTTGCCTCAAGATTCAAACCCTTGGTGCCTAGCCTTATTTCTTACTCTTTCTTTTATTTCTCAACTTTCATTTTCTCTTTCCCTTTTTCTTATTAGGATCTTGTTATTTAGCTAGTCTCTTGGGGTGTGTTTCAAGTATATAATTCCGAATAGATAGTTGCCTTTCCACCTTATTAGTGAACCAACTTAGCTAATCTATTACCATACCACGAACATAGGAACTTACTCCACAATATGAACTCTACTCTGGTTTTTTATCATACACATTCTCTTTTTATTTAACTTAAAAAGACAAGCATACAAGTAAACAAGGTGAAAATGAAAATAGGCAACTTGACTAGCAAGCATAGACCTAAGCAAAAACAAACTTAAAGACAGAATTAAAAATTCCTAAGCTACTATGGAAGCATGTTCTATTTCATACATGATTTTCCTTATTTAAAAGACTTGAAAAAGAAAAATGGAACAATGAGGGAACTCCACCACCTTTTACTCATGGGGTTGTTCGCGCTCTCCTTCCTGTTTGTCCTCTTTGCGTCCACTTGTGCTTCCTTGTATCCGTGCTAGTCTAGCTCTTTTCCAGTCTTCAAGTGCCTTCCTTACTGATTCATGACTCTTCTCCACCCTTTCTCTTTCTTCTCGTGCTAACTCATCCTTCACTTTGTCATATTTTGTGATTCCCGGATATACTATAGGTAGCTGTCCGACTAAGTATCCGAGCCTGGCTAGCATGTTTACATGATTTCCACTTTCACTCATATAAACCCCTTCAGAGAATGCCCTGTGCTCGTCAAAGAGTTCTGCTTGTTTTATTTGTTTTCGATGCATCTCATGTATGTGTGCACCTTGATGTGCTTAGATGTTGATTAGCTTCTGGATAGATTCTTGTTGTTCATTTTGCCTTTGTTCTATCCTGTGGAAGGATTCACCCCATTATTTTCCTTGTTCCAATTGCTACTCCATCATTTGCATCTGCCACTCCCCTTGTTGATTCATCCATCTCGAGAGCGATTCCTCTTGACGGCCCATCATCTGTAATTGAAGTTCCTTCTGTGCCTCTTGATTCTCCCAATATTGCCTAGACAAGCCATCAATAGCTTCTTGTAATTGGTGCATGTTCAAGGTGGCTGCGGCTTACTCCTTTGGGTTTTGCCATTCTACAGTTTGCTGGGCTACCCTCTTTCTTATCCTTCGTTGAGGTAGGGGAGATGTAATAGCATGCATACGCCGGACAGTAATTGGGATAGCCTCTTTTATTCACTCGGGGTCCTCATCTTCAAACACCACTCCAGCTTTGTCACATAGTCGGAAAATAGTGCTGGGGTAGCCTAACTTTCCTCTAGAATCGCTTTTCTCGGCTCTCTTCCTAATGCCTTCGGCTATGAGTTCATGAACCTTGATCTCTCCTCCTTTGAGTATGCAGTGCACCATTGTGGCTCTCTTGAGATTCACCTCTGAGTTGTTCCCGATGGGGAGGATGGATCTCCTTACGATTTCGAACCACCCCTTTGCTTCAAGAGTGAGGTCCCCTCTCTTAATGAACTTGGGTTTCCTTTTGGAATCTCGTACCCAGTCAGCTCCTGGTACACAAATATCTTGCACAATCTGGTCATAATTGGGGCTGTTATCAATTCTTGAATGATAGCTCTCTTCTGCAAATGGTATAGATCGTAGCTTTAATGCCCTCATGACACTCATGGGACTGAAATCCACGGTCTTTCCTCTTACAAAACTTGTATAGGACTCATCTGCCTTATCATATCGGACTGCATTTGCATAGAACTCTCTTACAAGATTTGCATTTACCCTAATGACCGGGTCAGTGAGGAGCTCCCATTTTCTCTTTTCCACCTTCTTTGTGATTTCGGGACACTCAGTTTTTCTGACTTGAAAGCCCAGCTCATAAATGATCTCCTTATCAACCATCCATCCGTACTGTAATGCATGGTGAAAGGTTCTAAATTTCTTTTCATCGAAAGGGCATTGCTCCATAGGCTCCTTTCCCTTTCTTCTCTTAGAGCTTGATGATGCCATGAGTAGGAGTTGATGTGTGAAGGTGGTGGAAGGTATAGATAGATGAGGGAATTCGGTTGGGTTAAGATTGGGTGTAGTGAAGGGATTTGAGTTCCGGAGGTGTGGAGTATAAGGAATGGGAATTGGAATGTGGAAGGGTTATGAACTAAGAACCACATATATAGAGAAGTGGTGAGTGAATAGAAGGTGTGGATTGATGGAGTGGTTGTGTGATGGATGGATGGGATTTAGCATGGGATGAGCACAAGGATCATCAACTTTATGATGGTGTTGGTTCAGTTTCCAAGCTTGTTCTTTTTCCAATGTTGCATGGCAACAATTCCCAATGCTATCCCCTTGAAGACAAGTGTATACTCCCCCTTCATGAAGTGGCCGAGACTTCTCCTTTCAATTGTCCCATCAATTTTCCTACAAAATAACAAAAATGTGATTATTAAATGTGTGGATAGTGATGGCAAAAAAAAAATAAAAAATTTTGCTTATTCATGAGTACAAACCAACTGACTAACTGAATGTCCATGTATGCAACATTGGTGACACCAAACTTAGTTTGGTGTCATGTGGTGTAAAGGATTTGTTCAAGGCCTTAAGAGTGACATAATATGGGTTACATTTATGTTCTCTTAGTATGCCTTGAACACCAAACTTGTTCTTCACTCTGTGCTGCATACAAGGATACATTTAAATGCATGTCAAAGTTTGATTTTGATTTCATGAACTCTTGCATTATTCACTATTCTAAAAGTATATAAAACATGGGTTGCCTCCCATGAAGCACTCTTTTAGCGTCACTAGCTTGACGTTTTTCCTTTGTCAGGGTGGTTGGTAGTGCTTCAAGTCCTCCCCCCTTGCAGTAAATCTATCTCCATTGGCTTCATCAAGGATCTCTACATGTTCTAAGGAGAGAACTCTGTTGATGGTAAAAACTTTAGGTAGCTGAGATGGGATGGTGGGAAGATCGGGGGGGATAGCTGGGAAGTAAGCTGAGATCACTTTATCCCCTAGAGAAAAGTCCTCTGTAGGGATCTTCTTGTTCCTCCACCTCCTAGGTGCCTTCTTCTTTGTTCCTTTTGATGTTGCCTTGCTTTTTGTGACCTCCTCTTCTAAGGAGATTTTGTTGCTGGTCTCATATAACTCTGGTGGTTTAGGTTCCTCCTAATTTTTCTTGAGCTGTGACAGCTGCTGATTGCCTTGTTCATCAACCAAGGGGATTTCCAGATGTGCTGGTTGTGCTTCTGTGCTTGTTTCTTCCTTCAGTATCTCACTGTGATCTTTCCTTGGTTCTTTGTTCTCTTGATCTGTTTCTTGTGAGGGCTTAAAAATATTGAAAGTGAGTTGTTCATCATGGATCCTCAAAACTAGCTCCCCTCGCTCCACATCTATAAGTGCTCTGGCTGTAGCTAGGAATGGTCTTCCCAATATGATTGGGTGGAGGTGACTCTCTTCCATGTCCAATATGACAAAGTCTGTGGGCAGGAAGTATTTTCCAACCTTCACTAGCACGTTTTCAACCACTCCAATTACTTATTTTTGAGTTTTGTCCGCCAGCCTGATGACTATGTCTGTGGGCATCAGCTCATTGATTTGCAGCCTCTTCATAAGGGATAAAGGCATTAAGTTGATGTTTGCTCCCAGATCACAGAGTCCTTTGTCAAACATTATTTCTCCTATGGCACAGGGGATGTGAAAACTCTCTGGGTCCTTTCTTTTTGCAGGCAGCTCTGGTTGAATGAGAGCACTGCACTCCTTATTCATCACTATTGTTTGTCCTCCCTTGAGTGAGCTTTTCTTGGTCAGCAGCTCCTTCATGTACTTAATGTATGAGGGCATTTGTTGGAGGGCCTTGATGAATGGTATGTTTACATAGAGAGATGCAAATATGTCAAGAAACCTTGAGTATATTCTCTTCTCTACACCACCATTGAGTAATTGGGGAAAAGGTGCATAGAGTCTTATCAACTCCTTCTGTGAAATTTTGGGTGCTTGGTGCTCCTCTTCCTGTTTCTATGCTGATATAACTCCAGGTTATTCTAATGGTTTGTTTGGTTCGTCCTCGGTCTCCTTATCACTTATAGTGACCATCTTGCAATCTTCCCATCTTACTTTCTTTGCTTCACCTCTCGGGTTTTTCTCTGTGTCACTTGGGAAGCTGTCTGTAGGTTTGGGAATCTGCTCGGAGAGGTATCCCACTTGAAATTCCAGCCTTTTGATGGTGTCTCCCTGATTCTTGATATTGGCTCGCACCTCCTCCTTGAACACCTTGTTATCTTGAATCTCCTTGCATATGCCTTCAAGTAGAGTCTCAATCCTTGAGAGTCTGTCATCAGATGATGGTGGGTTGGGATTGGATGGATGAGAAGGGTTATTTTAGTTTTGGTATGGATGTGGAGAGGTGTTGTTAGGGTGGTGTTGGTATGATCTCTGTGTGGAATGTTGGTGAGCTGCATGGTTGTTGGGGTTGTGACGTCTCTGATCTTGGCCTTGATCTTGTTGATTTCCCCACCCAAAGTTTGGGTGATTCCTCCAACCAGGGTTGTAGGTCTTGGAGTATGGATCATGGGTCTACCTGGGTGAGTTTCCAATGTAGTTGGCTTGTTCATGCTCACCTTCTGCCTCTGCATTCACCCCCTCTTGGGTTGTTGATGAGGTGGTGATTGCTGCTACTTGGTTCCTCTCCATCTTCTTGGTGAGGTCAGCCAGCTGCTTGGTAATAAGCTTGTTTTGGGCCAGCAGTGCATCCACATTGTTTAGCTCCATCACTCCTCTAGTGTTCCCTCTTTCAGAAGCATAGAAGCAGTCATTCTCTGCTACAGTCTCAATGACATCTATGGCCTCCTCAATGGTCTTCTTTTTGTTTAGAGATCCCCCTGATGAGTGGTCTACTGCCTTCTTTGATTCATAGGAGAGGCCTTCATAGAAAATGTGTAGCTGCACCCATTCATTGAACATATCTGGTGGACACCTTCTTGTCAGGTCCTTAAACCTCTCCCATGCTTCGTAGAGAGTCTCACCATCTTGTTGTCTGAAAGTTTGAACCTCAGCTCTCAACCTATTGATTCTTTGAGGTGGATAAAATCTTGCCAAGAATTTGTTCACCACATCTTCCCATGTTGTTAAGCTCTCCTTCGGAAAAGACTCCAGCCATTTAGATGCCTTGTCCTTGAGTGAGAAGGGAAATAAGAGTATTCTATAGGTGTCAGAATGAACATCGTTAGACTTCACAGTATCACATATCCTCAGGAAGGTGGTTAAATGTTGGTTGGGGTCTTCTTGGACACCTCCTCCGAACGAACAGTTGTTCTGAACAAGGGTGATGAGCTATGGTTTTAGTTCAAAGTTGTTGGCATATATGGTTGGCTTTTGAATGCTACTCCCACAGTTTCCTGGGTTTGGGTTGATATAAGAGCCTAAAACTCCTCTCTCCTGCCCAGCATGATTTGCTAGACTTTCTCAACCATGGTTGTGAGCCTTTTCTTCATGATGGTTCTCCATATTTTCATCCATGTTTGGTTCAAAATACTCATCTTCTTCATCTGCACCAACTACTCTCTTTCCTCTTGCTTCCCTCCTTAATCTAAGGAAGGTCCTCTCAGATTCAGAATCAAAGGAAGTTGAAGCCCCGCTTCTCCTCCCTATCATACAACCAACAAGGCACAAGCAAGGAAATAGATACAGAAAGTATTTCTGTTAGAATTGCTATTAGTGTGAGTGATGCAATATATCAAACAATTAGTGGGTTAGTGGATTGAATTGTAAACAGCTAAAAAAAAAGTAGGGGAAAGGAGAGAAAATAACTAAAACTGAATGTAAATTACTCAAACAGAATTTTAAATCAAACACAAGAAAAATGCTCAATCTAGTTATCCTCCAATTTAATCATTGTTGATACAAAATCAATCCCCGGCAACGGCGCCATAAACTTGACGCACGGAAACTTGTCTCTCAACAATTTTCCTTCGGCAAGTATACCGAATTGTCGTCAAGTAAAAACTCATAATAGAGTGAGGTCAAATCCCACATGGATTGATTGGTCAAGCAACTCTAATTAGAGGAATGTTCTAGTTGAACTAAACAGAATTGGATTTGAGATTTGCAGAAAATTAAATGGCGGGAAAGTAAATAGCAGAAAACGTAAATGCTGGAAATAAAAAGCTGAATGTAAATAGTAGAAAGTAAATTGCAGAATCTTAAATGGGAATGGGGAAGATGCTCATAAAAGTAGATTGCAGAATTTAAAGAAAATGGGTAAGATCAGAAATGGGGAGTTCATTGGGCTCAGGAGATGTTGTATTCTCCGGATCAAGTTTATTTTCATCTCTTCCTCAATCAATGCATTCATTGATCTCCTCGGCAATCTTAAGTGATTGAATTCCAATTCCTTGGCAACCCAATCTCTTAAATCTTGATCAATAGCCAATTCCTTGCTCTAATTGCTCATGAAAAGAGATGAAGTATGGTCACTGATTATACCACATGTATTCCCAAATCAAAGTGTTGGTAGGATTATATGTCACCATATCCATCCAAACCCCAATTTGGTCCAACATGAGAAAGTATTTCTAGCATGATCTCTTCATTCCTCTTCCAAGGTCCGAAGAGATCCAAGTATGAATAGCTTCTTTTCCAAGACAACTACCCAATAGGATGAAGATTGAAAGCTTTCTAGTAAAATCAAGAGAAAACAAAGAAGAAGAATAATGAAAACTATTATTGATCCATCAAATTACAACAGAGCTTCCTAACCCAATGAAAGGGGTTTAGTTGTTCATAGCTCTAGGAATGGAAATCATAGATGGGAAATACATTCTAAAAGTAAAACTAGAAGTTGCAGAGAAAGTAAAATTTTATAGAGAGTAGTTCTCCAACGTTAGTGACAAAGGTGAGTGTCACTAACGTTGGCTCATCATTTCTTTCCTCCACGTTAGCTTCCACGTTAATGTAATTAACGTGGCAACTAACGTGGCAACTAAAGTGGCTAATAGTGGCTTGGTCTAACGTTAGTGATATAGGTGAGTGTCACTAACGTTGGCTCATCCTTGCTCCTCCCACGTTAGAGTTCACGTTTGATGACAAGTCATCTTAGCCTAGTTTCACTAGTCTTTTTCTTTTGTTTTCAATTGAATTGTGCACTTTCTTGAGCTACAAGTAAGCTAATTTGGATAGATTTTCATGCTTCCTTTGATTGAATCAACCATGTATGAATTCATGCTATTTCATGAGGTTTTATGCTATAATTGTCACATATTATGATAAAATGAATATCTCATGATTTTAAGCATAGCTTTGATGTGTTTGATTGATTAATGATAGGTGAAGAAAGCTTGGAGAAAGGTTGAAGCAAGAAGGAATGGCTAGGAGTAAAGAGAGGACAATGGAATAAGTGAAAATGAACCAGGAAGCAAAAAGCTGGACCAAAAGTTAGCCTCAAACTTTTACACAAACTTTTGGGTGAAAAGTTAGCCCCAACGTTAGCCCCTAACTTTTGGGCTAACGTTGGCACATGAAAGTTACTCCCTGGGCACCAAAAGTTTGCGCCAACGTTAGCCCCTAACTTTGTGGCTAACGTTGGCATGAGAAAAACACCCCCTGGCCACCAAAAGTTTACGCCAACGTTAGCCTCTAACTTTTGGGCTAACGTTGGCACATGAACAATACAAAGGGGGAGCAAAAGTTTGCGCCAACGTTAGCCTCTAACTTTTGGGCTAACGTTGGCGCCATAAGTACACATAAGGAGGCCAACGTTGGAGCAAAAGTTAGACCCCTAACTTTTGCCCCAACGTGGATAGCAGCAAAGCATGGAGGCTGATAGTAAAAGTTAGAGTAAAAGTTAGCCTCAAACTTTTACTCAAACTTTTACTCAAACTTTTGCAAAACTTCAACCCGGTTCAATTGGTTCACTTTGGTTCTTCTCCAAACTCCAAGAGCAATCAACCAAGGCCTCTCTCAACCCAATTCCACCATGAGCAAAGGCCCAACTCAAGGCTTGAAGATCATTTGAAGAAAGTGTATAAATAGGATAGAATTCAAGCTCTGAAGGGAGCTTTTCCTTTGGAGTTTTCATAATAGTTTTCGGAAAGCTTTGGATATTGAGTGCTCTTTAATCTCTTAGTTTCGGGGAAGGAGAATTCCACTCTCTTCCTCTTAGTTTTATTGCTTTCAATTTCAATTGCAATTGTCTTGGATCTTAGGTTGGAGAATTGAAGGAATTCTGTTTCAATCTCATCCGAAGATCTCTCTGTTTCTTGTACTGCTTATTGAATTTAATTTCTGTTAATTGTTCTTCATCTACTTCCTTTGCAATTTACAATTCCTTTGCAATTGTTCTTGTTGGATCTAGGAAGGAATTGAGATCTAGACTTGGTTATCTAGTCTCTTGGGTCCTGAGATCCGGATTCCCCATTTCCCATTCCCTGTTTACTGTTTTCATGCTTATTTACAATTCTGTTTTTAGATCCGGTTCAATCCAAGTGTTCTTTTACTTCTCTGTTGGTTGCAATTTACTTTCCCTCGTTTAATTTCTGCAAATCCAACTCCCAATTCCCTTTACAATTCAAGCTATTTACATTTCTTGCACTTTAAGATTCTGCAATTTCCATTTCTTGCGTTCTAAGTTTCTACCATTTAATTTCTTGTTCTTTAAGATTCAGCATTTAAATCCCTGTTCTCTTTAATTTCATGTCAATTACCCATTCCCTTTACTTTCCATGCAATTTAAATTCTGCAAATCACAAATCACTCAACCAAATCTTGATTCGCTTGACTAAATCAACCACTAAGCTAAAATTGCTCAATCCTTCAATCCCTGTGGGATCGACCTCACTCCCGTGAGTTATTATTACTTGATGCGACCCGGTGCACTTGCCGGTTAGTTTTGGGTGTTTTGGAGAAATTCGTTTTTCCGCTAAAATATCCCATCAAGTTTTTGGCGCCGTTGCCGGGGATTGATTAGATTGACAATGATTAAGTGAGGTGGCAATTTAGATCAAGCACTTTTTCTTTAATTTTTGACTAACCCACTAACTGTTTGAAGTTTTGTCTCAACTGACTACACTCAATTTTCAAGAGTATCACTGTGTGTTCCGTTGTTGATTTATATGTCACAGGAAAGAAGAACACCACAACATGAAGCCGCAAATCATTACACTAATCAAGAACAATTGTTCCTATGGTGGAACTCCACTGGAGAATCCTAAACAGCACCTGTCCAATTTTCTGAGAACTTGTGGTGCTGTCAATCTCGATAGTGTAGATCATGATACCTATAAGCTCTTGTTATTTCCCTTCTCACTGAAGGATGAAGTGGCACAATGGCTTGAAACCTTTCCCCAAGGAAGTATAACTAGTTGGGATGATTTGGTAGCCAAGTTTCTAGCCAAATTCTCCTCGTCCCAACAAAACATCAAGATGAAAGAGGGAGTACATCCATTCATACAAGGAGGGGAAGAACCATTGTTCAAAGCATGGGAAAGATACAAGAAGGCAAGCAACAAAGCGGATTTCCAAGCGTTCTATGAAGGATTAACCCCGGAAACAAGAAGAACGGTGGATCACTTCTTAGATGGCCTACTCAACGCAACAGTAACTATCCAAGGAACTGCTGAGTTCAATGACAAGAGAGCCAATAACCAACACTCATTTGAGACCCCACAGAATGCAACTTCAGAAAAGGAGATAATGAATCTTGAAGGAATGAAGGCAGTCATGAATCAAAGCAAACAGCTACATCAGCAAACTCAGCAACAATTCGAGTCAATAGCTAGACAAATTGATTTTCTCCATTCTACTACAATGAATGCACGATTTCCACCATGGAAGCCACATTCTTATCTAAGAATAAGGGAATCTCAACATCAAGAACAAAGGGACTTCAACTACAACAATCCCAATTTCCCAAACCTGCAAAAATACCACCATACCAACAACAATCACTACATACCACCACACTACCCACCCTTCCAACTCCCAACACCCCACAACCAACCAATCTCACAAGACTCTCAGAGGATCACCAATCTGGAGATCTTAGTAGAGAGAATGATGACACATCAAGGGATGATAATCAAACACCAGGAGGCCTCACTCGGGAGAATTGAGAGACAAATGGAACAATTAGCTAAGAATCTCACAGAAATGAGTGAGAAGAGGGCTAAAGGAAGAGAATCACTCATCTAGGATGAGCATAGCAAAGCAAAGCTTCACTTAGGAGGACAAGGGGACAAGGAGAAGGAAGCTCAGAATCTGAACTGAGCAAGCACGGAGGATGTCAAGCTAGTGACAATAAAAGAGCGCTTGTTGGGAGGCAACCCAACCGGAGGTAACTATCTTTTCATATCGATTTCAATAAAAAGGTTAATTAGTTTTATCTATATTGCAAGAAGCTAAGTTTGGTGTTGCACACCAAAACAATCTAAAGGAGAATGAAGAATTCTAAGTCTGGTGTTCCACCAAAATCCCATCATAAAACACATTCTCACTTTCTGCATAATGCTGGCTTCAAGCATGTTGGATGAACTGGTTAACTCTTCTGCTGTTTCCTAGTTTTCAGTTTTATTGCTTTTGAAAAAAAAAAAGAAAAAAAAAAAAGAAAAAGAGTTTTACACATGGTTAATTCAATGCATGAGAACCATTGGCAAGGTACTAAGTTTGGTGTTCCCACACCAAATTAAGTTCAAAAGCCCACAAATAAATCATGCAAGCTAACCATTTATTCTTTCAAGTGCTTGGGGAACAAGCAACTTTCAATATCACTGCAGGATACCATACAAACTTTTGGAAAGATTAAACATCATCAACCAAAGAGATGAAAGAGGAATGTGTGGATCAGTGATGATGATGATGAGGAGTAAAGCAAGCGAACTCCAAAAGGTTGTATTGTTAAGTGATTATCTTGCATTGAACACTGCTATAATTGAGAGTGGTTTTGTTTCCCTGATTATCTGTCTGTTCAGTATAGTTTTTTTTTTCTTTTCTGAAATTCAATAAGCAAGATGCTTGATCATTCACAACATTTTTCTCTTCAAAACTTGTTTGCACTCAATGTTCAAAAAAGTGCATCACATGAAAGTTCTTTGAAAAGAAGGATTGAGGAATCAAACAATTTTGAGGCAAGCAAAAGATTAGGAGAAGTGGTGGTTCTAGTCGTATGATTATGTATTGAGGTTGCATGCTTGTGAAAACTTGCATGGGAGCTCATAGGCAGGACATGAAGTTCAAAGAAGTATTGTGGAGATTCTCAAAAATCTATTGATCCAAGAAGCAGCAAACAAAACAAAAGAAAATAAAGAAAATACAAAAGCAAAAAGAACATGGCCCAAGGCTCTGAGCATCAATTACTAGGTAGAAAAAGAAAGAAGAAACAAAACTCAAAGAATTGTTAGCCTAGTAAATGCTTGTGGTTGAGCTGTGTCAAGGAAAGAGGCTTGAGCAAGTAAATCCTTAGGGGTGCTTTAACACCTAATACCTTAAAACCAACTAGTTTAGGAGTATTGATTGAAAGCTTATCTAAAGAGCCGCTTTGAGACATGACACTTAGAGTCAAGGCCAAAGCATAGAAACTATAAGCTGCTTCAAGGTGACTACATATAAAGAGATCTCCATGATACCATTTGGATGAAAATCCTAAGACCTAAGACTCCTAATATGTGAGGACTAGTGAGCACTGAAGCCCTTGCAAGAGCATATGATTTAGAGTTCACCCCATTGACACTTGATCACTTCACTCACAGGACCTGACAAGTTGTTCTTCAATCCGTCTTAAGTGAAAGAACCTATGAGCATAATTCATTTCTTGCTTGGGGACAAGCAAGCTTTAAGTTTGGTGTTGTGATGACAAGTCATCTTAGCCTAGTTTCACTAGTCTTTTTCTTTTGTTTTCAATTGAATTGTGCACTTTCTTGAGCTACAAGTAAGCTAATTTGGGTAGATTTTCATGCTTCCTTTGATTGAATCAACCATGTATGAATTCATGCTATTTCATGAGGTTTTATGCTATAATTGTCACATATTATGATAAAATGAATATCTCATGATTTTAAGCATAGCTTTGATGTGTTTGGTTGATTAATGATAGGTGAAGAAAGCTTGGAGAAAGGTTGAAGCAAGAAGGAATGGCTAGGAGTAAAGAGAGGACAATGGAATAAGTGAAAATGAACCAGGAAGCAAAAAGCTGGACCAAAAGTTAGCCTCAAACTTTTGCACAAATTTTTGGGTGAAAAGTTAGCCCCAACGTTAGCCCCTAACTTTTGGGCTAACGTTGGCATATGAAAGTTACTCCCTGGGCACCAAAAGTTTGCGCCAACGTTAGCCCCTAACTTTGTGGCTAACGTTGGCATGAGAAAAACACCCCCTGGCCACCAAAAGTTTGCGCCAACGTTAGCCTCTAACTTTTGGGCTAACGTTGGCACATGAACAATACAAAGGAGGAGCAAAAGTTTGCGCCAACGTTAGCCTCTAACTTTTGGGCTAACGTTGGCGCCATAAGTACACATAAGGAGGCCAATGTTGGAGCAAAAGTTAGACCCCTAACTTTTGCCCCAACGTGGATAGCAGCAAAGCATGGAGGCTGATAGTAAAAGTTAGAGTAAAAGTTAGCCTCAAACTTTTACTCAAACTTTTACTCAAACTTTTGCAAAACTTCAACCCGGTTCAATTGGTTCACTTTGGTTCCTCTCCAAACTCCAAGAGCAATCAACCAAGGCCTCTCTCAACCCAATTCCACCATGAGCAAAGGCCTAACTCAAGGCTTGAAGATCATTTGAAGAAAGTGTATAAATAGGATAGAATTCAAGCTCTGAAGGGAGCTTTTCCTTTGGAGTTTTCATAATAGTTTTCGGAAAGCTTTGGATATTGAGTGCTCTTTAATTTCTTAGTTTCGGGGAAGGAGAATTCCACTCTCTTCCTCTTAGTTTTATTGCTTTCAATTTCAATTGCAATTGTCTTGGATCTTGGGTTGGAGAATTGAAGGAATTCTGTTTCAATCTCATCCGAAGATCTCTTTGTTTCTTCTACTGCTTATTGAATTTAATTTCTGTTAATTGTTCTTCATCTACTTCCTTTGCAATTTACAATTCCTTTGCAATTGTTCTTGTTGGATCTAGGAAGGCATTGAGATCTAGACTTGGTTATCTAGTCTCTTGGGTCCTGAGATCCGGATTCCCCATTTCCCATTCCCTGTTTACTGTTTTCATGCTTATTTACAATTCTGTTTTTAGATCCGGTTCAATCCAAGTGTTCTTTTACTTCTCTGTTGGTTGCAATTTACTTTCCCTCGTTTAATTTCTGCAAATCCAACTCCCAATTCCCTTTACAATTCAAGCTATTTACATTTCTTGCACTTTAAGATTCTGCAATTTCCATTTCTTGCGTTCTAAGTTTCTACCATTTAATTTCTTGTTCTTTAAGATTTAGCATTTAAATCCCTATTCTCTTTAATTTCATGTCAATTACCCATTCCCTTTACTTTCCATGCAATTTAAATTCTGCAAATCACAAATCACTTAACCAAATCTTGATTCGCTTGACTAAATCAACCACTAAACTAAAATTGCTCAATCCTTCAATTCCTGTGGGATCGACCTCACTCCCGTGAGTTATTATTACTTGATGCGACCCGGTGCACTTGCCGGTTAGTTTTGGGTGTTTTGGAGAAATTCGTTTTTCCGCTAAAATATCCCATCAACGTTAATGTAGTTAACGTGACTCTTAACATGGCCAATTGTATCTTTTGGAATGTTAGTGGTATTCACTTTTACCACTAACGTTGGGGCTTTCTTTTTCCTCCACATTAGCTTCCACGTTAATGTAGTTAACGTGGACACTAACGTGGGCTATGATGGCTCACGAAGGCGTTATTGGTGTTCACTTTTCTTATTAACGTTGCAAGCTAGCCTCCATTCCACGTTAATGGTCACGTTAGTTAGACTAACGTGGCTATTAACATGGCATCTTCATTGCTTCCTTTGTCCTGAAATCAAGCAAGTAAAGTGCATCAAAGCTAGGTTCTAACTCATGAGATCATGCATCATCCACTTTGTCATTCAATTCATGCATAATTCTCATAAAATCATGTAAAATTCACAATGTTGGCTTGAAACAAGTTGTAAGTGATTATCTATCCAAAACTTGCTTATTAACTAAGAAAATGCATGAAACTACCCTAAAACAGTAAAGAAAAGGTCAGTGAAACTGGCCAAAATGCCCTGGCATCACCTCTCACCAACTTAATCTAGGCATACAAATAATTTATATCTTGATTTGAAGAATAAGCCCAAGGATTAAGTTTGGTGTAGCCACCACCTAGAATCATCTAGTAGCCCAAGTCACCCAAATTGAAAGCACTTAATGCTTTGGGTAAGAACATGAATGTGGTTTAATGAGTTCAAAGGAATTGGAATCAAAAGAAAATGAAAAGATTGATGTTATTCCACTCTTATGAACACATTAAATACATAATGATGAAACCAATTTATTAAGATGCCAAAGAATTAAGTTTGGTGTCCCAAGGGACACCCATCAGTTGCAATCCAATTCACTCTTGATGAGAAGAAATATGAAGGGATTCTTTTGTCATTACTAATGGGTTCAGTTTCATTTCAGGAGAGAAGATGGAGCCCACATGGTAATCAACTCACAAAGCAAGGAAGTCAAAGTTTACTTACACTTTGGAATTCAACACACGTGGAAGACATAGTGAGAAAAGAGTTGGCGCCTCTTCCCACGCTAGGCGCCACTCCCCAAGTGGGAAAACATTTAACCTTTTTAATTCCCACCACAACATTCACCCATTATAAAAGCCTCACCCCCCATCTCTTATTCCACTTCAACAACCCCAATCACACACGAAGAGCATACAACCCTCACCTTCCTTTCTCTGTTCATCTTTTACCATCTCTTTCCATACTTTCTTTCTTTCTTTTTTTTTCTTGATTGGGACAATCAAGTCCTAAGTTTGGTGTTGGAGCAAAACCTAGTTTTGCTTGCTCTTTCCTGTAACCCCCATTTCACTCTTAAACACACTCTCTCAATCTTATGGCACCACCAAAAAGCTCAGCCTCAAAGAAAAGAAAAGTCAAGGAACCAACCTCTGGATCCTCAAGTTCCTTCAATGACTACAAGTTCCTCTCCGCATTCAACCAAAATCAATTCTATGGTTGGGTGAGTGAGAGGGAGATCATTCCAGAAGTTGGGTTCCAATTAGGGAGGAACAAGCACATTGAAATCAACATTGAGATCAACAATAGAGGTTGGTCACTTCTATGCAACCCAACAAGGAAAGTGGTAGAGAGCTTGGTGAGGGAATTTTATGCTAACGCAGTACCTCAACCAGGGCAACACTATGGCTACATTAGCTATGTAAGGGGGAAGTCCATTGACTACAGTCCCTCTAGCAAAGAAAGAATGCTAATGGTGAAGAGGACAAGCTCCACTCGGAGCTATAAAGAAAGAATGAAGAAGCAAGACCTTGAGTTTGATGAGATCTTGAACGAGATTTGTGTGATGCATGTGCAATGGATCAATGATAAGGATGGGATACTCAATAATTGAAGAGAAGAGATTTGAGCCCCCAAGCTAGAGGGTGGCTAGAATTTGTGAGGAGGTCCCTAATCCCCACATCCAACACTTCAGAGGTGACGAAGGAGAGAGCTGTACTCATCTACAGCATCATGAAAGGAGAGAACATTAACGTAGGGGAGATGATTGCCAACAACATCAAAAAAGTGCTGAAAAGCACCAGTAACAACACAAGGTTGGCATTCCCCAGCATTATACAGAGGCTATGTGATGAGGCTGGAGTTGAAAAGATCATTGATGAAGTGCTTGTGAAGCAAGACAAGTTCATAACTGCCAAAAAGATGGCCAAGGTGGTGGCTGTACACCCACTCAACAGGGCTAGAGAACGAAGAGCTCATGCCCATGAACCACATCAACAACAAGAAGAAGAAGAGGCAGAAGAGTAACCTCAATTCCTGGCACTTCAACCACCACCACAATACCAATATCAGCAATTTCCAGAGGGATTCAACGGGGAGCAACTGCAAGGAGATGTACACCAAATGAAGGAAGATCTACACCAATTGAGGGAAGATGTCAATCAACTCAAGGAAACCCAACAACCACAATGGAGCCAAGTCAACCAAAACATTCAACAACTCCAAGGGAATTGGGAGTATATGAAGAAGGAGCAGCAAGAACAATTTGATTGGGGAGAATTGTGAAGTGCACTGGACAAAATAGCAGAGCAAGGCAAATGGCAACAGAGGAACTTGACCGAATTCAAACATCTCTATGATGCCAGGACCATATCCAGGAGGCAGTATGACATCAATACACAAGCGAAGCTGAATCACTTGTGTAACACCATGGCCGCTCTAAACCCAGGATACCCAACCTTCATGTAAGGAATGGAAGAGCTAAGTGCAAGACAAGAGAAAATTCTAGCCAAACATAAAGAAGATGAAAGGAATTATATGAGAAGGGCAGGATTTTGGAAGCCCAAGGACACCAAAGCACAAGAAGGCTCCTCCAAGCCAGATGAAGGTGGCTCCTCCCCCTCCAAGAAGAAGGACAAAGGGAAGGGGCCAATGAACTAAAGATGAAGCTGCTCAAGGTTGTTAAGTCCCATGGTTGACACTTTCTAATTCTGAAATCTTGTTTAAGTTTTTAATTTATTTACTCTTTGAATAAATAGTCATGCTAGGATAGTTTATGCTTTATGCTTAGTTTTAATTCTTGTTTGAAATCTTTATGAGTTTTTTTTCAAGAAAGAAAATGCCATGTATTTCAAGTCTTCATTTCAACATAAATAAAAGTAGAGTTTGTCCCTTAAGAGTCACTGTGAGTTGTGCAAAAACAATGATAGAGACCAAAGACAAGAGAGATCATCAAACAAACAAAGAAATAAGTAACCAAGTGTGAGACCTTGGATGAACTAAAAAGAAAATGAGTCATGGAAGAGCAACTAGTCCTAGAAGGTACAACAAGGGGAAGGTCAAGGGGTGTTCCTTGAATATCCATAGAACCAAGAGGTAGTAAGTAATAAAGACCCAAGGCTCTGAGCATCAACTACTGGGATAGAAAAAGAAACATTAAAAAGCTCAAAAAGAAATTAAAGATCTTAGTAGATGCTTGTGGTGAAGATGTGTCAAGAAGAGACCTGGGCAAGTAAATTCTTAGGGGTGTCTCAACACCTAGTACCCTAAAACCAACTGGTTTGGGAGTGCTAATTGAAAGCCTAATTAAAGGGTTGTCTTGAGACAAAACACTTAGAGTCGTGGTCAAGAAAGCAAAACAACCCTTACTACTTCAAGGTGACAATCAATAGAAAGGACCCCTAAAGCCTATACCTGAAAGAACCCTCAAGGATCCAAGAGCTTTTCATGACATTAAAACATTCATACATGTGTTGAACACTTAGTCTTACTCTTAGTTGTATTACAATCACTCAAAGCCAAGGCCTCAAGTTATAAAGGTTTACTTACATTGATTTTCTTGGGACAAGCAAAATTTATGTTTGGTGTTGTAATGACTTGCATCATCTACCCTTCTTTCTTGCATAAAGAAGACCATAAAAGAACATAAATCTCATTTGATCAGTACAATTCATGCATTATTTGATGAATATTATGGTACACTACTTTGAGATGAATTGTGCTGAATTTCAGGTGAGAAAAGCATAAAAAATTGGGTAGAAGACAAACAAGAAGCTGAGCGTGTGAAACTGGCGTGCCACTTGAAGCAAACGTCACAAAAATGTACTGGCGTGGCACGCCAGGAGCTGGGCGTGGCACGCCAGTACTAGAGTCCAGAGAAGAAGTCCAAGCATGCATGTGGGCGTGGCACGCCAGAGACTGCGCGTGGCATGCTAATACAAATTTCCAGAGAGCTACAATGGAGGACACAAAAGGGGCGTGGCACGCTAAGCTAGGCGTAGCACGCCTGGCCCATCAATTACTATGGGCGTGCCACTTGAGCGAAGGGGCGTGGCACGCCAACTCACCATTCCAAGAAGAACCTTTACTATGGCGTGCCACTTGGTGTCAAAGGCGTGGCACGCCAGCCCCAAGAAGTCACTTGGGTGTGCCACTTGAGAACCCAGGCGTGGCACACCAAGCTTGAAAAGTTCACAAATCCATGAGCGAGCCACTTGAGTAGCATGGCGTGTCACACTGGTACAACAATCCAGAGAAGAGGCTGAAGGCAATTGAAGACTGGGCGTGCCACTTGAGCAACTAGGCGTGGCACGCCAATGCACAAAGGAAAGCAAGGACTGGGCGTGCCACTTACTATCGAAGGCGTGGCACGCCAACCTTAGCATCTCACTATGGCGTGCCACTTGAAGGCTGAGGCGTGGCACGCCAACTACTGGAACCAAGACAAGATCATGGGCGTGGCACGCTG
Organism: Arachis hypogaea; assembly: GCF_003086295.3. Classification (NCBI taxonomy): domain Eukaryota; kingdom Viridiplantae; phylum Streptophyta; class Magnoliopsida; order Fabales; family Fabaceae; genus Arachis; species Arachis hypogaea. Next base: position 54,411,991 of record NC_092047.1, read on the forward strand.
GTATAAATTTCCATAGAGGATGAAGGAGGCCAATTACATGGGGCGTGCCACTTGGTATCGAAGGCGTGGCACGCCATTCACCATTCTTCATTTAGGCATGCCACTTGAGCAATCAGGCATGGCATGCCAGTATCATTCAGAGAGAAGCATTGGGGCGTGCCACTTGAGTTCGTGGCATGGCACGCCAAACAGAGGAACCACTCACTCACAAAAGGGACGTGGCACGCCATACCCTGGGCGTGCCACGCTAGTTCAACTTTCCAAAGAATCCTAGCCAAGCATAAAGCAAGGGCGTGGCACGCCAGACCCTGGGCGCGGCACGCTAGTACAAGTTTCTAGAGGCAAAGAGAACTGAGAATGGCAAAGGACGTGCCACTTGAGTTCGAAGGCGTGGCACGCCAACACAAGAAATCCACTATGCCGTGCCACTTGAGTTCGAAGGCGTGGCACGCCAAGGTTGTTAGAGGGACGAGTGTGCCACTTGAAGGATTGGGCACGGCACGCCAAGCTGGAAATGAAGGGCACGTGATACGCCAGAAAAGCGCCAGCCACACGCCAGCTGAGAAGTCATGCTCATTGAGTGTTTTCTTTTCCCTCCAAAATGTAATTTTTCTTTTTCACTTTTGTAATTCTTTTATTTTACGAGGAGTAGCATAAATACCCCCAAGGAGTACTGAAGAGGGGAGGTTAAGCAGTCAGTTTTAGATCCACTTTTAAACTTCACTTTTGAGTACTTTTTGAGCTATGAGTAGCTAACTTCCCTCTCATTGAGAGAGGGAGCTTTGTTGTACTTGATGGATTGATAATAGTAAAATCCTTCTTCTCTTCATCTTCTCTTTGATTTGCTAGAAGGAATTTCACTCTTAATGCTTAGTATTCAATTATCTTGGGAAAGAGATTGAATGCAATTGGGTTTCATGGGAACCTTGGGAAAGGAAACATGAAACCATGCTTGAAATCCTTTCTCACACTAGAGTAGAATCTGGGTTTTGGTATTTGGATATGTGACATATAATCCTCCCTCTACTTGGACCTATAATGGTGTGTGGTATAATCAGGGACCAAACATATCTCTCTTCATGAGCAATTAGACCAAGGAATTGGCTATTGATCAAGATCCAAGAGATTGAGTCACCAAGGGATTGGGGTTCAATCAATCATGATTGCCAAGAGATCAATGAGTTGCATGATTGAAGAGGATATAAGCTAGATTTGATCCAAAGAGACAACATCTCCCAATCTCAATGAATTTTCCCATTCTTATCTATCCATTTCTTTATAGCTTATTTTTACATTCAGCGATTCCCTATTCCCATTTATATTCAAGTCATTTATGATTCTTCCCTTTACTTTCTGCCATTTATATTTCTGTACTTTATTGCCTTTCTTTATATTCTAGTCATTTACATTTATGTCATGATGCCAGGGCATTTTGGCCAGTTTCACTGACCTTTTCTTTACTGTTTTTAGGGTAGTTTCATACATTTTCCTTAGAAAATAAGCTAGTTTTGGGTAGATATTCACTTACATCTTGATTCAAGCATACATTGTGCACTTTACATGATTTCATGAGGATTTTGCATGAATTTAATGACAAATTGGATGTTGTATTTCCCATGACTTGGACTAGAACTTTGATGCACTCTATTGCTTGATTTCAAGACAAAGGAAGCAAGGAAGAACCACGTTAGCAGCCACGTTAATCTAATTAACGTAACTCCTAATGTGGAATGGGAGTAACTTGCAAAGTTAATGAGAAAAGTAATCGCCAATAACGCTCTCGAAGCCATCATTGCCCACGTTAAGAGTCATGTTAACTAAGTTAACGTGAACTCTAATGTGGAGGAAAGGAAATGGAGCCAACGTTAGTGACACTTACCTTTGTCACTAACGTTGGACCAAGCTCATAAGTGGCCACGTTAAGAGCCACGTTAACTTAGTTAACGTGGCCTTTAACGTTAAAGAAGTAAAGGGGAAGCCAACGTTAGTGACATTCAACTTTGTCACTAACGTTGGCCAAGTCACAATAAGCCACGTTAACTTCCACGTTAACCTAGTTAACGTGGAAGCTAACGTGAAGAAAGTAGGTGATCGACAACGTTAGTGACACCAAACATTGTCACTAACGTTGGGATTAACCCACACAAGCCCCAATAAGCCACGTTAACTCCCACGTTAACCTAGTTAACGTGGAAGCTAACGTGAAGAAGGAAGGTGATCGCCAATGTTAGTGACACCTAACATTGTCACTAACGTTGGAAGGAGCCCACACAAGCCACAATGAGCCACGTTAACTCCCACGTTAACTTAGTTAACGTGGAAGCTAACGTGGGGAGGAGAGATGATGAGCCAACGTTAGTGACATTCACCTTTGTCACTAACGTTGGAGATGGCTAGCACAGCCACGTTAAAGGCCACGTTAACCTAGTTAACGTGGACTCTAACGTGGGAGCTAGGGGCACATTGGAACGTTAGTGATAAAGGTAAGTGTCACTAACGTTCTCGAAGGTTGGCAAGCCTACGTTAAGGAGCCACGTTAACTAAGTTAACGTGGACTCTAACGTAGGGAAGGAGGAGGCTTTTCAACGTTATTGGGAAAGGTAAGTCCCAATAACGTGTGCGAAGGACAAAGAGGCAACGTTAGTGGCAACGTTTGTGCCACTAACGTTGAGGTTAACGTGGCTCTTACTTGGGTGAGGAATGTTAGTGAAAAAGGTGATTGTCACTAACGTTCTCGAACCCATATTTTCACTGAACGTTAACACCACTAACGTCCTGAGCTAAAGTCTCTGCCCACTTCACACTTTCTCTCTGCAGGTAAAGCCAAGCCTAATGAAGAAGATAACTGCTTCAAACTCAAGATCCAAAGGCCCATACCCAAGACTTGAAGATACAACTAGAAGATCAGAAGAGTAGTATATATAGGAGTAGCTTTGAATTAGTTTGGGAGTTGAAAAATATAGGGAGCCTCTTGGCATAGAACTACTCTCTGTATTTTACTTTCTCTGCATTTCTAGTTTCATCATGTATTCTCCATCTTTGTTTTCATTTTCCAGAGCTATGAACAACTAAACCCCTTTCATTGGGTTAGGGAGCTCTGTTGTAATTTGATGGATCAATACTAGTTTTCATTATTCTTCTTCTATCTTTTCTCTTGATTTTACTTGAAAGCTTTCGATCTTCATCCAATTGAGTAGTTATCTTGGAAAAGAAGCTATTCAAACTTGGATCTCTTCTGAACCTTGAAAGAGGAATGAATAGATCATGCTAGAAATGCTTTCTCATGCTGGACCAAATTGGGTTTGGATGGATATGTGACTATAATCCTCTCAACACTTGATTTGGGAAATGCATGTGGTATAATCAGTGACCATACTTCATCTCTTCTCATGAACAATTGACCAAGGAATTGGCTATTGATCAAGATTTGAGAGATTGAATTACAAGCAATTGTAATTCGATCACTTAAGATTGCCAAGGAGATCAATGAGTGCATTGATTGAGGAAGAGATGAAAATGAAATTGATCCGGAGAATGCAACATCTCCTGAGCCCAATGAACTCCCCATTTCTGATCTTACCCATTCTATTTAATTTCTGTCATTTACTTTTATGAGCAATTACCCCATTCCCATTTAAGATTCTGCAATTTACTTTCCGTCATCTACATTCAGCTCTTTATTTCTAGCATTTACTTTTTTGTTATTTACTTTCCCGCCATTTAATTTTCTGCAATTCTCAACCCAAATTCTGATTCGCTAAACTAGAACATTCCTCTAATTAAAATTGCTTGATCAATCAATCTCTGTGGGATTCGACCTCACTCTATTATGAGTTTTTACTTGACGACAAATTCGGTACACTTGCCGAAGGAAATTTGTTATGAGACAAGTTTTCCGCGGATCAAGTTTATGGCGCCGTTGCCGGGGATTGATTGTGCATCAACAATGATTAAATTGGAAGATAACTAGATTGAGCATTTTTGTTTTGTTTGATTTAATTTTCTGTTTGAGTAATTTACTTTCAGTTTTAGTTAATTTCTTCCCTTCCCCCAACTTTTTTCGTTTTTAGTTATTTATCATTCATTTCACTAACCCACTAACTGTTTGATATATTGCATGACTCACACTAACAGTCATTCTGATAGAAATACTTTCTGCATTTACTTTCCTTGCTTGTGCTTTGTTGGTTGTATGACAGGGAGAAGAAGCGGGGCTTCAACTTCCTTTGATTCTGAACCTGAGAGGACCTTTCTTAGATTAAGGAGGGAAGCAAGAGGAAAGAGAATAGTTGGTGCCGAGGAAGATGAGGAATACTTTGAACCAAACATGGAAGACAACATGGAAAACCATCATGAAGAAGAGGCTCACAACCATGGCGGAGGAGGTCGAGCAAATCATGCTGGGGAGGATAGAAGAGTTTTAGGCTCTTACATCAATCCAAACCCAGGAAACTGTGGAAGTAGCATTCAAAAGCCAACCTTCCATGCCAACAATTTTGAACTAAAACCACAGCTCATCACCCTTGTTCAGAACAACTGTTCGTTCGGAAGAAGTGTCCAAGAAGACCCCAATCAACATCTAACCACCTTCCTAAGAATATGTGGCACAGTGAAGTCTAATGGTGTTCATCCTGATGCCTATAGACTGCTCTTATTTCCATTCTCACTCAAGGATAAGGCAGCCAAGTGGCTGGAGTCTTTCCCGAAGGAGAGCTTGACAACCTGAGAAGATGTGATGAACAAATTCTTAGCAAGATTTTACCCTCCACAACAAATCAATAGGCTGAGAGCTGAAGTTCAAACTTTCAGGCAACAAGATGGTGAGACTCTTTATGAAGCATGGGAGAGGTTTAAGGACCTGGCAAGGCGGTGTCCACCAGATATGTTCAACGAATGGGTGCAGCTGCACATTTTCTATGAAGGCCTGTCATATGAATCAAAGAAGGCAGTAGACCATTCATCCGGAGGATCTTTGAACAAGAAGAAGACCATTGAGGAAGCCATAGATATCATTGAAACAGTAGCAGAGAATGATTATTTCTATGCTTCTGAAAGAGGCAACACTAGAGGAGTAATGGAGCTAAATAATGTAGATGCTCTGCTGGCCCAAAATAAGCTCATTACCCAGCAGCTGGCTGACCTCACCAAGAAGATGGAGAGGAACCAAGTAGCAGCAATCACTACTTCATTAACAACCCAAGAAGGAGTAAATGAAGAAGCAGATGGTAGTCAGGAGCAAGCCAACTACATTGGGAATTCACCTAGGCAAAACCATGATCCATACTCTAAGAACTATAACCCTGGATGGAGGAATCACCCAAACTTTGGGTGGGAAAATCAACAAGAGCAAGGCCTAGATCAAAGACGTTCAAATCCCAACAACAATGCAGCCCACCAACATTTCACATCTAGACCATATCAGTACCCACATAACCATCCCTCTCAAAACCTTTACCAAGGCCAAAATAACCCTCCTCATCCTTCCACCTCTAATCCCAATCTACCATCATTTGATGACAGACTCTCAAGGATTGAGAATCTACTTGAAGGCATAGGAAAAGAGATTCAAGACAGTAAAGCGTTCCGAGAAGAAGTGATGTCCAATATGCAGAACCAGGATGCTGCCATCAAGAAACTTGAGACACAAATTGGCTACTTATTCAAGCAAATCCCAAGCTACAACCTTCGCAGTAATACTAACTCAACCAAAAGGGAGGAGTGTCAGGCTATCACCCTTTGGAGTGGGAAGGAACTGAAGGAAATCCCCCAGAAACCATAAGAAGAGGACTCAAATAAAGAGGAAGAAGAGCAGGACGAAGTTCGAGTTCCCACTTTGAGTTCACAAAAAGGGGAAGGAGTGCTGAAGCCAGACGTCCCAAGAGTCCCATACCCTCAGCAATTAAAGAAGTAGGGAGATGACAATCAGTTTTCGAAATTTTTGGAAATCTTCAAGAAACTGCAAATCAACATACCCTTTGCTGAAGCAATAGAACAAATGCCACTCTACGCTAAGTTCTTGAAGGAGCTCATGACTAAGAAGAGAAGCTGGAAGAACAACGAGACTGTAATACTAACCGAAGAATGTAGTGCTATCATTCAGCACAAACTGCCCCAGAAATTGAAGGATCCTGGGAGTTTTTCAGATCCCTTGTATTATAGGAGAAATCACAGTGGAGAAAGCTCTTTGTGACTTAGGAGCCAGCATCAATTTGATGTCAGTAGTTATGTTGAGGAAGATGAAGATAGAGGAGGCTAAACCAACAAAAATGGCCTTACAGTTGGCAGACAGATCGTTCAAGTTCCCTCATGGCGTAGTAGAGGATTTGCTAGTGAAAGTGGGAGACTTCATATTCCTGGCAGACTTCGTAGTGCTGGACATGCAGGAGGAAGTCAAGACCTCCATTATCCTGGGAAGGCCGTTCTTGGCCACTACTGGAGCTGTCATTGATGTCCAAAAAGGTGATCTCACCCTGAGATTACACAATGAAAATATGACAATCAATGTGTTCAAGGCCATGAGTTACCCACAAGAACAACTGGGGGAATGTATGAGGTTGGACTCACTTGAAGGGGAAGTACAGGAGAGTTTTGAAGAAGAAGAGTCTGAAGAGCTGATGAGACGTAGAAGCTGGTGAATTAAAAATTATTAAAAATGGTTACGTTGCAAGTATAGTTCTTAACTCACCGAAAATCTACCTATCAATTTAGAAATATGTCACAGAGAGTTAAATTAAAAATTACTGGGAGTTTTAAGTCCCAGGTCGTCTCCCAACGAGTTGCAGAAAAGTGTGCTATCTTATTAATAAGATGTTCAAAGAAGTTGAGTTAAGTAAATTGGAATGTAAATTGAGAAAATTTAATTAATATGAATAAAAGCCTTGACTGGGAGTTGATTGGTTAGAATTTCTACTATTGATGGAATGATTGTAAGATTAATTTATAATTAACGGTTGTTCTGTTTGGTTATCCTTTACTAAGTAAGGGAAAGTCAAACAAGTTAGAATGCGAGATCTGTTCACAAGTTGCAACCCACTTAGTTCAAAGGGATTGGCGTTGGTGACAGGATAGCAATTCAACATTTAACCCAATTACAAATTTTTCTTTCAATCCTTCCAACTCAAGAGTTCCTTTTTAATCAACTCCCCATCAAGTAAGGAAACTACTCACGCATTGTAAATAAAGAATCCATAGCACATGAAAGGGAATTAAAAGAAGACATGATTATTGGAATTGAAATTGAATTAAAAAGAAATAATCCTTGCATTAAATAATCATAAAAGTATCTAAATGACAAAATTGAACAAAGCAAAGAACATGGAAGAATAAAACCAAGTTGAGAAAATGAACTAGAATGACGAAGTCTTGATGAGGAAATAACCCTTCTCAATGTTCCAATGCTAAGACCAAATTAAAAATTAAAATTCTACAACCTAGAGAGAAAAACCTAAGAGAGTAAAACTAGATCTAAAACTGTCTCTAAATGAATGTGTTATTTATTTTTGCATGTTCTCTGACTCTAGTCTTCTGTTCCGGGCCGAAAACTGGGCCGAAATAGGGTCAAAAATCGCCCCCAACGAATTCTGCAGATTATGCAGATCGCACATGTCACGCGATCGCGTCATCCATGCGGACACGTCATTCGCGTTTTTCCTCGCCACGCGTTCACATCGTCCACGCTACCACGTCGCTTGGGGTTTCCAATCCGCGCGGCCGCGTGAGCCATGCCGCCGCGTCGCTGCGATTTGCTCTCCTTCGCGCGGTCGCGTGAGCCATGCGACCGCGTCACTTCTCGCTGGTTATCTCCTCAAAATTCTTGTGTTTCTTCCATTTTTGCTAGCTCCTTTCCAATCTCTAACTCATTCATGCCCTATAAAATCTGAAACACTTAACACACAGATCACGGCATCGAATGGAATAAAGGAGAATTAAAAATAAATAATTAAAGTCTCTAGGAAGCAGTTTTCAAACATGTAATAAATTCAGGAAGGAAATCTAAATGCATGCTAATTTAATGAATAAGTGGGTAAGGATCATGATAAAACCACACAATTAAGCACAATATAAACCATAAAATAGTGGTTTATCAACCTCCCCACACTTAAACATTAGCATGTCCTCATGCTTAATTGAAGGAGATAAGGAAATAAGTATGAACATGTAGAAACTCATGAAATGCAATGCAAACCTATATACATATAAATAAATGCAACTATATGGTTCTTGCCTACTTGATCAAAAGTAAATAAGCTCTTCAAAATAATTACAAATCAAATTCTACTAATTCTATCATTATACAATAAAATGGATAAAAGCACAAGAAGATAGCTCATGAAAGCAGGGAACATGAAAATTCAAGTATTGAACCCTCACTGATAATTTATGTACGCTCTAATCTCTAGTGTATAGGGTGATCACTCTATCCTTCTCTAATCATGCTTTCTAACTTTTGTTCTTCTCCTAACCAATCAATAACAGTTAATATACCAATGCAAACATCATGAGCTCTTTTCAAGGTTGTAATGGGGCTAAGGTATAGGTAGGGGTGTATATTTGGTCAAGTGAGCTAATAAATTGAATCTTTAATTAACCCAAGCTCTAACATAACTTGTATACACTTAATGTAATCTTTAAAGTTCATACCTAGCTACCCAGAATTCCCTTTTTCAATCCATACTCATGTATCAACATATATTTTGGTTCTATCATATGTGCATTAATCTTCGAATTCTGAATTCAACATTGGAGTAATTTTGTCCTCTTATTTATTGATTTTATATATATATATATATATATATATATATATATATATATTTAAATAAATAAAGCTTATCAATGCACATAGATTTTTAATTCTTGTAGTTTCACATGAGTAGGTATCCAAATTCCCCTTAAATTTTTATGACACATTCCCTTAACAACTTTTGTTCCCACAATTTCCCATACTTAACTAGCACACACAATTCTATCTTAAGCTAACCAAAGATTCAATTTGGGATATACAATTGGTTTTCGGCTTAAGGTTAGTAATGTGGTAAAATATCGAACAAATGGGAATTAAAGGCTCAAAGTGGTTAACAAAGGTAATTGAAAAGGGTAGGCTTAATTTGGATGAGTGAGTTTAAACAAATAATGGCCTCAATCATGTGCAAGCATGCAAATATAATAACTATTGGACATATAAGATAAAACAAAATATAGATTACAATCATAGAGAAGTAAACACACAAGAATGAAATAATTATGGTTAAATAATGTAACCATTCATAAAGGCTCAAATCTTTCACAGGTTGTGTGTTCTTTAACTCAAATATCATGTTCCAAATACAACTCAAGCAATTTATCATAAGAATTTTTTGAAAAATTAGTGAAATTTTTGTTCCAAAGATAGATTTTTAAAAGAAACTTATTGTCTTTTCAATCAAGTAGAACATGCATGCAACTATCCTAACCTATGCAATTTATTCTATTCTATAAAGGAAAGAAAATCTAACTAAAATATCCTAATTATTGGTGCTAGAGAAGAGAATTTACCTCCGGAAGTTAGGTACTGACCGACCTCCCCACACTTAAGGCTTTGCACCGTTCTCGGTATCTGTCAGGAACTGGGGTGGGCTGGTAGCAGTATCTCCATCATCGGGACTGTCATGGCTCCCTCTGCTAGTAAAGGAAGTGGAGTCCGGGATGTCTGAGTCTCTGAAGCGTCCCTTGAGTAGCTCCTTGAGGTGTTTGAATCGGCGCTCTCTCATCTTTGCTTTCTATTCTTGCCGATCCAACCGTTCGATTATCTGGAGGAGCAATTTCTCAGTTGTAGATGCTTGTGGTGTTGAAGAAGGATTATCTTCAACTGGAGCAGTAGGAAGGCTTGTAGTGGCTGTTGAGAGTCTGAGGTATTTCCCGTTAGGGACATACTGATCATTCCATGGAAGCACGGCTTTGGTGTCCCCAGCTCTGTAGGAGACTCCGGCTGCTGAGACAAGATCTGAGACCAAGGCGGGGAAAGGTAAGTTGCCCGCAATTTGTACGTGTTCCATAGCATTCCGGATATGTCTTGCGAGATTCAGAGGTTGGTCTATAAGGATGCACCATAGTAGAACAGCCATGTCTGCAGTGAAGGAGGACTCATGAGTACTCAGAAAGACGTAATGGGACATGATCTGTGCCTATACGTGAGCCTCCAAGGTAAGTGCTGAAGCCAAGATTCCCTTAGGGCGGGTACGGTGGTATCCGTAGATTCAACGGCTGCCAGGTAATGCGATGACTCCGAGAACGGAGTCCCAGTCGAATTGGTATCTCTGGCGCTGAAGGGCGGCTACTTGAAAAGCGTCCATTCCTGCTGGAATAGGGGGAAGATTCAGAGCTTACTGAATGGCCTCTTCTGTGATGGGAACTTGCTTCTACTAGACATAAACAGACTGTAGGGTCGGCATGTAGAAGTTGGAGTAGAATTCAACTACCCAAGAAAGATTGACCTGCCTCGGCTGTCTCCGTAGGAAAGCCCATTTTCTTCGCTCAATTTGTGGCTCAACAAAGGTGGCAATATTGGACGGGAGGATAAGAAGGTATTCATTGTTATAATTCCTCTCTGCTAGGATAGGGAACATCTGCTCACAGTAGCGATTGGGAAATCACGCAGTGTCCTTTGCTGGAAAGGCTTTCTCCTTTTCGTAAACCTTTATTATCCTCTTAATTCTTTTTGTTGAGGGCTTGACTGCGGTGGAAGAAGGCTCTGCCACTAATGCTCTTTTAGTTCCTCTTCTTGCTGGTGGTTTGGAAGTTGCTTTCTCCTTTCCTTTCTTGGAGGCCATCCTGAAAGAAGGAAAGAGAAAGTAAATTAAATTCAAAGAGATATACAGCAAGGAAGGAAACGGAAAAGAGGGTGAATGATGCACAGTAAAATGTAGATAACATTAACACATGCTCTCGAGTACATATGAAAAGCCATCAATGGAAAGTAGCTAGTGCAGATAAAAACAAGTAAATGCAAGGTGTTTATTGGCATGCTGGCAAAGGGCATGAGTAGCATAGACCAAGCATTACTTCGTAACAAACCATCACGTTTGTATTGACAATTAAATTCAATTAATAAAATAATAAGGAAAAGTTGTGAAAAGCAAGCATTGAAAAGTATAACGACATAGAGAAGTGCATAATGCCATATGAGCATTTTTACAAACACATAGCATGCATGGTGAATAGGGTATAGAAAATATGAAGATGAACATGCAAGAAATCCCTTAAATAGGAGATAAATAATTGTCAAACAATTTGCAATAATCCACAAGCATATAATGAGGGATGATGACTCAAAAGGTTTCTAACACCATGTAAAGAAAAGAAAAAAAGAAGAAGAAAAATAAAAAAAATGAAAAGAAAAAGAAAATAATAATATATATACATAATATAATAAGAATGATAGAAAAGAGAAGAAGGAAGAAGAAGGTAAAACCTTGTTAATGGTGGTGAGAGAGACAGAGAGTGAAAGGTGAGATAGAAAGAGGAAGGGGAAAGGAAGAAAGAAGGAGGGAAAAGGAAAATTAGGATTTAGAAGAGAGAAAGATAAGATAATCTGGCAATTTAGGTTGAGCTGTGCGGTGCATGCGACGCGACCACGTGGGGCACGCGTTCGCGTGGGTGCGCGCCAGGTAAGGGGACGTGATCGCGTCGGTCACGCGGTCGCGTGACCCGTGTTACGCTGTTGGCGCGAGTGCAGCCTCGCTCCAGCACAACTCTCTGTTCGATTTATTTTAATTGCCAAAATTGGGTGACGCGATCACGTGGGTCACGCGAACGCGTGAGTGTGCGTTATAAAATGGGTGACGCGGCCGCGTCGGTGATGCGGTCGCGTGACAAGGATTGTGCTTCCAGCACCAATCCAGCATCACTCTCGCACAGAATGTTACTGTGCACCCTTTTAGGTCGAAAACTCAGGGCACGCGGCCGCGTGGGGCACGCGGCCGCGTGGGGCACGCGGCCGCGTGGGGCACGCGGTCTCGTGGGAGGCCATGATTCCCATTCGACGCGAACGCGTCAGGGACGCGGTCGCATGGGTTGATTTGTGCCGTTGGCACGCCTCCAGCCAGACTCTCTGTTTATTAATTTATTTTCTCCACCCCCTTTTGCGACGCGGACGTGTCACCGATGCGATCGCGTCGCGTAGCGAAAAACCCTTTTTTTTTTAGGGAAATATAAAGACATGTAAATGAAAGAGCACGATAGCACTAAATAAGAGAAGAGTTATTAAAGAAGAAAAACTAAAAGTGAAGAAAAGAACGATCATACCGCGGTGGGTTGTCTCCCACCAAGCACTTTGCTTTAACGTCCGTAAGTTGGACGTTCCACTAGCTCAATCCGCTGCTATGTGGGGATCTTCCAAGCGGAAGATCTCAAGCTCCTTATTTTTCTGCACCTTCTCACAATGGTACAGCTTCAGGCGTTGTCCATTAATCTTAATAAGTTCAGAGCTTGAAGGATGGCTTAGGTGATAAACTCCGTACGGTTTAGCCTTCTCTACTCTGTATGGACCTTCCCATTTTGATCTCAACTTACCGGGCATGAGCCTTAGTCGAGATTTGTAAAGGAGGACAAAATCTCCAGGTTGAAACTCTTTCTTCTTGATGTTTTGATCATGCACAGCTTTCATCTTTTCCTTGTAAATTCTGGAATTCTCATAAGCTTCCAGGCGAAGGTTCTCCAGTTCCTGCAGTTGCAACTTCCTTTCAGCTTCGGCATTCTCAATTCCCATGTTGCACTCCTTAATTGCCCAGAAGGCTCTGTGTTCTATTTCAACTGGGAGATGACAAGCTTTTCCATAAACCAAGCGGAAGGGACTCATCCCAATGGGTGTCTTGTATGCTGTTCTATATGCCCACAGTGTATCTTGTAGCCTGGTGCTCCAGTCTTTTCTATGAGGCTTTACTATCTTTTGCAAGATACGCTTAATTTCTCTGTTTGACACCTCGGCTTGCCCATTAGTTTGGGGATGGTAAGCTGTTGCAACTTTATGGATTATCCCATGCTTCTTTATCAATCCTGTTAGTCTCCTGTTACAAAAATGGGTGCCTTGATCGCTCACGATCGCTCGTGGTGATCCAAAGCGACATATAATATGGTTTCTCACAAAGGAAAAAACAGTGTTAGCATCATCAGTGCGGGTAGGAATTGCTTCCACCCATTTGGAAACATAATCCACAGCTAACAATATATAAAAATATCCATTAGAATTTGGAAATGGACCCATGAAGTCAATGCCCCAAACATAAAAAATTTCACAGAAGAGCATATATTGTTGAGGCATCTCATCCCTCCTGGATATATTACCAAATTTCTGGCATGGGGGGCAAGATTTACAAAACTCAGCAGCGTCTCTAAAAAGAGTAGGCCACCAGAATCCGCAGTCTAAGATCTTTCTAGCTGTTCTTTGAGGGCCAAAATGTCCTCCACTCTCCGATGAGTGACATGACTCTAAAATGGACTGGAATTTTGATTGGGGCACACAATTGCTAATGATCTGGTCAGCGCCACACCTCCATAAATATGGGTCATCCCATATATAATATTTAGACTCGCTTTTCAGCTTATCTCTTTGATGTTTAGAAAAATGTGGAGGAAATGTGCGGCTAACTAAATAATTAGCAACAGGTGCATACCAAGGGACTACCTCAGATACTGCTTGCAAGTTGTCAAAAGGAAAATTATCATCTATAGGGGTAGAATCATCCTTAATATGTTCAAGGTGACTCAAGTGGTCTGCTACTAAATTCTGATTACCACTCCTATCCTTTATTTCTAAATCAAATTCTTGTAACAGCAGTATCCAACGTATAAGTCCTGGTTTGGATTCCTTTTTAGCTAATAGATACTTTAGAGCTGCATGGTCCGAATACACTACTACTCTAGTACTAATTAAATAAGCCCGGAATTTATCCAGAGCAAAAACAATAGCAAGAAGCTCTTTCTCAGTAGCAGTATAACTGGACTGGGCAGTGTCTAAAGTCTTAGACGCATAGGCAATAACAAAAGGATCCTTACCTTCACGCTGAGCCAGCGCTGCTCCTACTGCATGGTTGGAAGCATCGCACATGATTTCAAACGGCTGGCTCCAGTCTGGTCCTCTCACAATTGGGGCTTGAGTTAGAGCAGTTTTCAGCTTATCAAACGCTTGTTTGCAATCCTCACTGAACTCGAACTCAATATCCTTCTGCAGTAATCTGGATAAGGGAAGTGCCACCTTACTAAAGTCCTTAATAAATCTCCTGTAGAAACCTGCATGGCCAAGGAACGAACGGACTTTCCTCACAAAAGAGGGATAAGGGAAACTAGAAATAACATTCACCTTTGCTGGGTCTACAGAAATGCCATTATTAGATACCACATGTCCTAATACAATCCCTTGTTTCACAATAAAGTGGCATTTTTCAAAATTCAATACAAGGTTTGTATTAATACATCTATCTAATACTCTAGATAATCCATCTAAGCAAAGGCTAAAAGAATCACCATAAATGCTAAAATCGTCCATAAAAACTTCCATACAGTCCTCAATAAGATCAGAGAAAAGACTCATCATGCACCTTTGGAAGGTAGCTGGTGCATTGCACAAGCCAAAGGGCATTCTCTTATAAGCATAAGTCCCAAAAGGACATGTAAAAGTAGTCTTTTCCTGATCCTCAGGAGCTATATGAATCTGGAAATAACCTGTGTAACCATCTAAAAAGCAATAATGTGATTTACCTGACAGGCAATCCAGCATTTGATCAATGAATGGAAGTGGGTAGTGATCCTTACGGGTAGCTTGGTTGAGACTCCTGTAATCAATGCAGACTCTCCAAGCATTCTGAACTCTAGTTGCTATGAGCTCTCCATGCTCACTCTTCACTGTAGTGACTCCAGATTTCTTGGGAACCACTTGTACTGGGCTTACCCATTCACTGTCTGAAATGGGATATATGATACCTGCTTCTAATAGTCTGGTCACTTCCTTTTTGACAACTTCCAAGATTGTGGGATTCAATCTTCTTTGGGGTTGACGGACAGGTCTTGCTCCCTCTTCTAAAAATATTTTGTGCTCGTATACTTGAGGGTTGATTCCCACTATGTCTGCCAAACTCCACCCAATTGCCTTCTTATGCTTCCTCAGTACATCAAGTAACTGCTCTTCTTATTGAGAAGTCAGTTCCCTTGCAATAATGACCAGAAACTTTTGCTCATCCTCAAGATAAGCATATTTGAGATGTGGAAGGAGAGGTTTCAATTCTAACTTTTGATCATGGGCGGGCTCTGGATTATCTGGGGCTTGTAAAAATGGCGAAGTACTCCCATTGTCAGTTAAGAGGGTCCCCACACTTGGACCTTGTCCAGTGTGCCTCTCTTCAAACTCTTCTTTTTGAACTTCAGCCACACTTTCGTCTATGACATCACACTCGAAGATAGAACGATCTTCTGGGGGGTTGTCAATGACTCCATTCAGATTGAAGATTACTATGCGGCCATCTATTTCAAAGGAGTATGTTCCTGAAAAAGTATCTAATTTGAATTTTGATGTCTTCAGGAATGGTCTTCCAAGTAGGATTGATGATGGCTTATCTGAATCAGTGTGGGGCATCTCCAAGATATAAAAAATAGTGGGAAATGTGAGCCCTTTAATGTTCACCAAAACATCTTCAGCAACTCCAGCCACTGTAATAATGCTTTTATCTGCTAACACAAAATGAGCTGCCGACCTTTTTAAGGGAGGGAGCCTCAAAATATCATATATAGATAAAGGCATTATACTGACACATGCTCCTAAATCACACATGCAATCATAAATTACTACACCACCAATAGTACAACTAACTATGCAAGGACCTGGATCACTACATTTTTCAAGTAATCCTCCCATTAAAGCAGATATAGAACTACCTAAAGGAATAGTTTCTAATTCGTTAATTTTGTCTTTATGGATACATAAGTCTTTTAGAAACTTTGCATATTTAGGTACCTACTGAATAATGTCAAAAAGGGGAACAGTTACCTCAACCTTTTTGAATATCTCTACCATTTTAGGATCGGGTTCCAACTGCTTCTTGGGCTTCCTTGCGAGTTGTGGAAATGGAATAGGAGTAGTGTTTTCTGTGGTGCCTGCACCGTTTGGTGCTTCCTCCTGTGGTTGAGCTATCTCTTCTTCAGCTATGTCCTGCATATCCTCTTCCTCTTCAATATCTTCGATTTCTACCACCTCTTCAGCTGAGGCGTATTCTGGTGAGCTTGGTTCCTCCTGATTCCTCTCCTGCAGTGTGGTTCCGGACCTCAGGGTGATGGTATTAATGCCTCCCTTTGGGTTGGGTAATGGTTGAGAGGGGATTCCAGTGGTGCTTGAAGGTTGGTTATTGGAATTTTGTGCTGATACAAACTGTGTCATAAAAGCTTGCATAGTAGAGGTGAGACCATTCAGACTGGCATTAATACTATTCATGATGTTACTTTTCATGGTCTGTTGTCTTTTCTCAAAAGATTGTAGTAGATCTTCATTAGAAGATAAAGAAGAATGAGTAAATTGAGAGGTCTGCTGCTGATTGTTCTGTGGTCCTTGGTTCTGCCTCAGGTGAGGTGCTCTGTAAGGTTGATTTTGCTGCCTGTTGTTGTTATTATTCCACCTCTGATTTCCCTGATTATCTCTGCCTCCCCTGTTATTGTTGTCCCTCCAATTCTGGTTTGAATTGTCCTGCCATCCATGGTTATTATTTCCACTTTGATTGTACCCTTGGTTGGGGCGGTCATAGAAGTTGTGAGTGGATGCCACCATGTTGTCTTCTTGTTGGAGCTGCGGGCATTCATCAGTGTAATGGCTATAATCAGCATAGATTCCGCAAATTCTTTGTGGGACTAGTTGTTGGTTTTGCTGTGGTGGAGGAGGTTGAGCTTGTTGAGCTTGTTGATTCAACTGCATTTGCTTCAGCAAGTTGGTCATTTCACAGATGCTTTGAGTTAGAGCAGCAGTCTCGCTGCTAGAGGATACTTCTGCAACATCTTTTGAATGGCCTTGCTTATGTCTGCGGTTCCTAGTGGATTCAGCTAAATCACTGATCAATTGCCAAGCTTCATCAATGGTCTTATATTTCTTCATAGACCCATTGCTGGCACTTTCCAATGTGGTCTTATCTTGGGGTCTCATACCCTGTGTGATATAGCTGAGTAGCACGATCTTGTCAATCATGTGGTGGGGGCATGCTTCCAGAAGATTATTGAAGTGCTCCCAGTATTCAAAGAGAGTCTCATTGTCATCCTGAACAATTGTGGAGATATCCTTCCTCAGTTTATCAGTAACTTCAGATGGAAAGAATTTCTCCAGAAACTCCTTTCTGAGTGTATCCCAGTTGGATACATTTGCTAGAGGTTGAGTGTAGTACCACTCCCTTGCTTTTCCCTCAAGAGAAAACGGAAAAGCTTTCAGCAGAATTGAAGTTTCATCAGTGCCATCACGCCTGACAGTAGAACAGGCTGCCTGGAAATCTCTCAAGTACCTGATAGGCTCTTGAGCAGGTAGGCCATGAAACTTGCGCATCAAATTTAGCAGTGCGGGCTTTATTTCAAAATCTGTAGCTACCGCTGGATGATGCGCTTGAAACGGTTGCATTGTAAAATCAGGGGCTCCTTCCTCCTGGATGATAACTCTCCTAGCTGCCATATTTTCTGCACATAAAACAACCGAATCAGTAGATCGGGGACTGGTTTCTTCCTCAGATTCACTTTCAGATCTGCCCTGAGAGCGGGCTAACCGATGCTGTTCTCGCCTTATTCATGAAATTGTGCTTTCAATTTCAGGATCGAATATTAGCAAGGGCGGATCAGGAAGTGAACGCGTCATTTGACGGAAGAAACATGCAGCTCATAGTAGCAAAATAAAATAAAATGCAAATAAATAAATTCCAATTAATAAATTTAGCAATCTATTGCAACTCTCCGGCAACGGCGCCAAAAATTGATGAGACGCAGAAGCTGGTGAATTAAAAATTATTAAAAATGGTTACGTTGCGAGTATAGTTCTTAACTCACCGAAAATCTGCCTATCAATTTAGAAATATGTCACAGAGAGTTAAATTAAAAATTACTGGGAGTTTTAAGTCCCAGGTCGTCTCCCAACGAGTTGCAGAAAAGTGTGCTATCTTATTAATCAGATGTTCAAAGAAGTTGAGTTAAGTAAATTGGAATGTAAATTGAGGAAATTTAATTAATATGAATAAAAGCCTTGACTGGGAGTTGATTGGTTAGAATTTCTACTATTGATGGAATGATTGTAAGATTAATTTATAATTAACGGTTTGTTCTGTTTGGTTATCCTTTACTAAGTAAGGGAAAGTCAAACAAGTTGGAATGCCAGATCTGTTCACAAGTTGCAACCCACCTAGTTTAAAGGGATTAGCGTTGGTGACAGGATAGCAATTCAACATTTAACCCAATTACAAATTTTTTCTTCAATCCTTCTAACTCAAGAGTTCCTTTTTAATCAACTCCCCATCAAGTAAGGAAACTACTCACGCATTGTAAATAAATAATCCATAGCATATGAAAGGGAATTAAAAGAAGACATGATTATTGGAATTGAAATTGAATTAAAAAGAAATAATCCTTGCATGAAATAATCATAAAATTATCTGAAAGACAAAATTGAACAAAGCAAAGAACATAGAAGAATAAAACCAAGTTGAGAAAACGAACTAGAATGACGAAGTCTTGATGAGGAAATAACCCTTCTCAATGTTCCAATGTTAAGACCAAATTAAAAATTAAAATTCTAAAACCTAGAGAGAAAAACCTAAGAGAGTAAAACTAGATCTAAAACTGTCTCTAAACGAATGTGTTATTTGTTTCTGCATGTTCTCTGACTCTAGTCTTCTGTTCCGGGCCGAAAACTGGGCCGAAATAGGGTCCAAAATCGCCCCCAACGAATTCTGCAGATTATGCAGATCGCACATGTCACGCGATCGCGTCATCCATGCGGACACGTTATTCGCGTTTTTCCTTGCCACGCGTTCGCGTCGTCCACGCTACCGCGTCGCTGCGATTTGCTCCCCTTCGCGCGGTCGCGTGAGCCATGCGACCGCATCACTTCTCGCTAGTTATCTCCTCAAAATTCTTGTGTTTCTTCCATTTTTGCTAGCTTCCTTTCCAATCTCCAACTCATTCATGCCCTATAAAGTTTGAAACACTTAACATATAGATCACGGCATCGAATGGAATAAAGGAGAATTAAAAATAAATAATTAAAGTCTCTAGGAAGTAGTTTTCAAACATGTAATAAATTCAGGAAGGAAATCTAAATGCATGCTAATTTAATGAATAAGTGGGTAAGGATCATGATAAAACCACACAATTAAACACAATATAAACCATAAAATAGTGGTTTATCAAGAGCCCGAAAGAATAATAGAGGAAGAGTGTACATCAAGTGAAGAGGTTGCAACAACAGAAATTAGCATACCAGGTGCACCAAAGGAAGAGAACGAAAATTCAGAAGCACCTAAACTTGAACTCAAAGCACTGCCACCCACTCTCAAATATGCATACTTAGGAGAAAATGAAAATTACCCAGTGATCATAAGCTCATGCCTCAGCAAAGATAAAGAGGATGAACTAATCAAAGTACTGCGACAGCACAAGGATGCCATTGGATGGACACTTGCTGACTTGAAGGGAATCAGTTCAGCCATATGCATGCATAAGATACTGTTGGAAGATGATACCAAACCATCCATTCAATCCCAGAGAAGGCTGAACCCAATCATGAAGGAAGTGGTACAGAAGGAGGTTATGAAGCTATGACAGGGAGGAGTCATCTACCCAATCTCGGATAGCCCCAGGGTCAGCCCCGTGCATGTCGTCCCAAAAAAGGGAGGAATTACCGTGGTTCCCAATGAGAAGAACGAACTAATTCCTACAAGGACAGTCACAGGATGGCGGATGTGCATAGACTACAGGAAGCTCAATGAGGCTACACGAAAAGACCATTTCCCCCTTCCATTCATGGATCAGATGTTGGAAAGACTTGCAGGGCACGCATATTATTGTTTTCTCGACGGTTATTCAGGATATAACTAAATAGTGGTTGAACCCAGGGATCAAGAGGAAACCTCATTCACTTGCCCATATGGAGTGTTTGCCTACAGGCGCATGCCATTTGGGCTATGTAATGCACCTGCGACTTTCCAACGCTGCATGCTTTCTATCTTTTCAGATATGATAGAAAAATTCATTGATGTTTTTATGGATGATTTCTCGGTATTCGGAGATTCCTTCCCTAGTTGCCTACATCACCTCGCCTTGGTATTGAAAAGATGCCAAGAGACCAATCTAGTCTTGAACTGGGAGAAATGTCACTTTATGGTGATAGGAGGAATAGTCCTTGGTCACAAAGTTTCTAACCAAGGCATTGAGGTTGACAGAGCTAAAATAGAACTTATTGAAAAACTGCCTCCACCCAGTGATGTCAGGGCAATTAGGAGCTTTTTGGGGCATGCTGGTTTTTACAGAAGGTTTATTAAAGATTTTTCAAAGATAGCCAAGCCCTTAAGCAATCTCCTTGTATCTGATACACCATTTATCTTTGATGAAACATGCATGTTAGCCTTTGAAAATTTGAAAATGAGGTTGTCCTCTGCTCCTATCATTTCCCCACCTGATTGGAATTTACCATTTGAATTGATGTGTGATGCATCTGATTTTGCAGTTGGGGCAGTGTTAGGACAGAGGAGAGACAACTTAGTAAATATGATATACTATGCTAGCAAAGTCCTTAATGATACTCAAAGAAATTATACCATTACTGAAAAGGAGTTACTAGCAATAGTTTTTGCATTTGACAAGTTTAGATCATACCTCATTGGTGCTAAAGTGATTGTTTTTACAGATCACACAGCACTTAAATATTTGTTTGCCAGGCAAGAATCAAAACCAATACTAATAAGATGGATCTTATTGCTGCAGGAATTCAATATTGAAATCAGAGACAAGAAAGGAGTGGAGAACAAGGTAGCAGATCACCTCTCCAGGATTCCTCATGATAAAGATGGAGCACATGATACAAGTGTGAACGAGCTCTTCCCTGATGAGCAGTTGATGACAGTTCACAAAGTACCATGGTTCGCAGACATTGCCAACTTCAAGGCAACTGGGGCCTTACCTCCAGAGATCAATAAACATCAAAAAAGGAAGCTCATGAATGATACAAAATACTTTGTCTGGGATGAGCCATATCTCTTCAAGAAGTGTTCAGATGGAATCCTTAGGAGATGTGTTTCGGAAGAAGAAGGACGAGAGGTCCTATGGAATTGCCACGGCTCATGCTATGGAGGCCACTTTGGAGGGGACAGAACTGCAGCAAAGGTGTTACAAAGCGGATTCTTTTGGCCCACCCTTCTCAAGGATGCCAAAGAACTACTAAAGAGCTGCAATGAATGCCAAAGATCTGGAAACTTGCCCAAAAGAAATGAGATGCCACAAAATTTCATCTTGGAACTAGAATTGTTTGATGTGTGGGGAATCGATTTCATGGGACCATTCCCAACATCATATGCAAACAAGTACATCTTGGTAGCAGTGGATTACGTTTCCAAGTGGGTAGAGGCTATTGCAACCCCAACGAATGATAACAGGGTGGTCATGAACTTCCTCAGGAAGAATATCTTTAGCCGGTTTGGAGTCCCACGAGCACTCATCAGTGATAGAGGGAGCCATTTTTGTAACAGACCACTAGAAGCTCTTCTCCTATGATATGGGGTAAAACACAAGGTAGCCACGCCTTACCATCCCCAAACAAGTGGACAAACTGAGATATCCAACAGAGAGCTAAAGAGGATTCTGGAAAAGACTGTGGGTGCATCAAGAAAGGATTGATCGAAGAAGCTGTATGATGCTCTTTGGGCATACAGAACAGCATTCAAAACACCACTTGGAATGTCCCCATATCAACTAGTGTATGGGAAAGCTTGTCATTTACCACTGGAGTTGGAACACAAAGCTCTCTGGGCTATCAAGATACTAAATTTTGACAGCATTGCTGCTGGTGCAAAGAGGATCTTGAAGCTGCAAGAGATGGAGGAATTCAGGTCACAAGCCTATGAAAATACCAAGATGTATAAAGAGAAGGCAAAGAGAAGACATGACCTGCATCTTGCACCCAGGAGTTTTGAAAAGGGGCAGCGAGTACTCCTTTACATTTCCAAATTGAGACTGTTCCCAGGAAAACTCAAATCAAGGTGGTTCGGCCCTTTTCTTGTCACAAAAGTTTCGCCATATGGACACATCGAAATCATGGATGAAGGTTCAGAGAGGACTTTTACAGTGAACGGACAAAGACTCAAGCATTATCTGGGCAACATCGGGGAAAACCCCAGAGTACAGTATCATCTCAGGTAAAGGAGGAATAGTCGAGCTAGCGATGGTAAAAGAGCGCTCTGTTGGGAGGCAACCCAACTTCAGGTAGTTTTCTTTTCAGCTTTATTTCAATAAAGGTCACAAGTTGTTTCCCCTGTATTGCAAGGAGCTAAGTTTGGTGTTCCACACCAACACAATCCAAGAGTGAAAGTGTAATTCTAAATTTGGTGTTCCACCAAAGGATATTATTTAGAATCACACTCCACTCCCAAAGAACATTGCCAGCTCCAACCAATCAAGGGAAACCACTTAGATGTAGTTAGACTTTAGGTAATCATTGTTTTGTTAATAACAAGATATGAGGTTCTCTGCATATATGCAATATTTTACACTGGACAAGGAACTAAGTTTGGTGTTCACACACCAAATTAAAGTTAGAAGTCAGAAGCATACATGCAAGCTAACTATTTCTCAAGTGCTTTGGGAACAAGCAACTTCCAATAACTTTGTAGGAATCTTATGAGGAAATGGTGCACCTTCAGGTAGCAAGGACTAGGATGATGACAAAAAAAAAAAGAGGGCAACTAGAAATCATCACCCGAAGGTTGTATTGTTACTTAATTCCATTGTACTTAGAATGTTGAAAATTGGAAGTCCGAATGCACTTTTGATCAATAGTGACTCGTTAATTTGAACCTTTTTAAATTCTGTCTTTTAAGTTTTTTTTTTTTTGAATAGGTCTATGTTTGCTAGTCTTTATGTTACTGCATCATCTTCTTACTTACTTGTATGCTTGTCCTTCTGAATCATATGAAAAGAGAATGAGTGTTTCAAAAGACCAGAGAGGAGTTCATACTATGGAGTAAGTTCATGAGTTTATGGTATAGTCATAAGTTAGCTAAGTTGGTTCAACCACCAAGTGGGAAGACAACTATCTATCATGAATACTATGCTTTGAATACACCCCATGAGACTAGCTAAATGAGAAGATCCTAATAAGAAAAAAGGAAAGAACAAATAAAGGTTGAAAAATAAAAGAAAAAAAAAGAGTAAGCAATAAGGCTAGGCACCAATGGTTTTAATCTTGAGGCATGTGTCTGTGGTGCTCCTGTGTGAGGGATCTACTTGGATGAATAAGCTCTTAGGGGTGCCTTATCACTTGGTATCTTGGGTTAACTAACTCGGGATTATCAGCTGAAAGTCCACTATCAAGAGTAACCTTCATTACAGAGCATTTAGTAACCCAAAGAGGTGCTGGACACCAAGGTCTCAAGAAAAGAAAATAAATAAACTATATGCATGTGGTGTGTATGTATGGGGGAAAGAGACTTGAGGGAGTAAGTCCGTAGGGATGTCTTAACACCTAGTACCTTGAACCAACTGGTTCGGGAGTGTTGGCTGAAAGCTTATCTTAAAGAGTTGCCCCCTTACAGAGCACTTAGCCTAAGAACACAAATAAGCCCTGAAATAACATTAAAAGGATCAATGAATAAAAGTCTCATGGGATGCAATCACAGTGAGTAATCTAGGACATGACAAAGGTCTGAAAGACAGTAAAGGAATGAATCTAAGTTGCTATGCATGAAACCACCATAAAACCAGGGACATGGCCTCCACAAGAATGACTCATTTCTCTTGGCATTCCATTCATCATTCTCTTGTTCCAGTACTTGCTTAGGGACAAGCAAGCTTTAAGTTTGGTGTTGTGATGCCAGGGCATTTTGGCCAGTTTCGCTGACCTTTTCTTTAATGTTTTTAGGGTAGTTTCATGCATTTCCTTAGAAAATAAGCTAGTTTTGGGTAGATATTCACTTACATCTTGATTCAAGCATACATTGTGCACTTTACATGATTTCATGAGGATTTTGCATGAATTTAATGACAAATTGGATGTTGTATTTCCCATGACTTGGACTAGAACTTTGATGCACTCTATTGCTTGATTTCAGGACAAAGGAAGCAAGGAAGAACCACATTAGCAGCCACGTTAATCTAATTAACGTAACTCCTAACGTGGAATGGGAGTAACTTGCAAAGTTAATAAGAAAAGTAATCGCCAATAACGCTCTCGAAGCCATCATTGCCCACGTTAAGAGTCACGTTAACTAAGTTAACGTGAACTCTAACGTGGAGGAAAGGAAATGGAGCCAACATTAGTGACACTTACCTTTGTCACTAACGTTGGACCAAGCTCATAAGTGGCCACGTTAACTTAGTTAAGGTGGCCTCTAACGTTAAAGAAGTAAAGGGGAAGCCAACGTTAGTGACATTCAACTTTGTCACTAACGTTGGCCAAGTCAAAATAAGCCACGTTAACTTCCACGTTAACCTAGTAGGTTAACGTGGAAGCTAACGTGAAGAAAGTAGGTGATCGACAACGTTAGTGACACCAAACATTGTCACTAACGTTGGGATTAACCCACACAAGCCCCAATAAGCCACGTTAACTCCCACGTTAACCTAGTTAACGTGAAAGCTAACGTGAAGAAGGAAGGTGATCGCCAGCGTTAGTGACACCTAACATTGTCACTAACGTTGGAAGGAGCCCACACAAGCCATAATGAGCCACGTTAACTCCCACGTTAACTTAGTTAACGTGGATGCTAACGTGAGGAGGAGAGATGATGAGCCAACGTTAGTGACATTCACCTTTGTCACTAACGTTGGAGATGGCTAGCACAGCCACGTTAAAGGCCACGTTAACCTAGTTAATGTGGACTCTAACGTGGGAGCTAGGGGCACATTGAAACGTTAGTGACAAAGGTAAGTGTCACTAACGTTCTCGAAGGTTGGCAAGCCTACGTTAAGGAGCCACGTTAACTAAGTTAACGTGGACTCTAACGTAAGGAAGGAGGAGGCTTCTCAACATTATTGGGAAAGGTAAGTCCCAATAACGTGTGCGAAGGACAAAGAGGCAACGTTAGTGGCAACGTTTGTGCCACTAACGTTGAGGTTAACGTGGCTCTTACTTGGGTGAGGAACGTTAGTGAAAGAGGTGATTGTCACTAACGTTCTCGAACCCATATTTTCACTGAACGTTAACACCACTAACGTCCTGAGCTAAAGTCTTTGCCCACTTCACACTTTCTCTCTGCAAGTAAAGCCAAGCCCAATGAAGAAGATAACTCAAGATCCAAAGGCCCATACCCAAGACTTGAAGATGCAACTAGAAGATCAGAAGAGTAGTATATATAGGAGAAGCTTTGAATTATTTTGGGTGTTGAAAAATATAGGGAGCCTCTTGGCATAGAACTACTCTCTGTATTTTACTTTCTCTGCACTTCTAGTTTCATCATGTATTCTCCATCTTTGTTTTCATTTTCTAGAGCTATGAACAACTAAACCCCTTTCATTGGGTTAGGGAGCTCTGTTGTAATTTGATAGATCAATACTAGTTTTCATTATTCTTCTTCTATCTTTTCTCTTGATTTTACTTGAAAGCTTTCGATCTTCATCCAATTGGGTAGTTATCTTGGAAAAGAAGCTATTCAAACTTGGATCTCTTCTGAACCTTGAAAGAGGAATGAAGAGATCATGCTAGAAATGCTTTCTCATGCTGGACCAAATTGGGTTTGGATGGATATGTGACTATAATCCTCTCAACACTTGATTTGGGAAATGCATGTGGTATAATCAGTGACCATACTTCATATCTTTTCATGAGCAATTGACCAAGGAATTGGCTATTGATCAAGATTTGAGAGATTGAATTACAAGGAATTGTAATTCGATCACTTAAGATTGCCAAGGAGATCAATGAGTGCATTGATTGAGGAAGAGATTAAAATGAAATTGATCCGGAGAATGCAACATCTCCTGAGCCCAATGAACTCCCCATTTTTTATCTTACCCATTCTATTTAATTTCTGTCATTTACTTTTATGAGCAATTACCCCATTCCCATTTAAGATTCTGCAATTTACTTTCCGTCATCTACATTCAGCTCTTTATTTCTAGCATTTACTTTTCTGTTATTTACTTTCCCGTCATTTAATTTTCTGCAATTCTCAACCCAAATTCTGATTCGCTCAACTAGAACATTCCTCTAATTAACGTTGCTTGATCAATCAATCCCTGTGGGATTCGACCTCACTCTATTGTGAGTTTTTACTTGACGACAAATTCGGTACACTTGCCGAAGGAAATTTGTTATGAGACAATTTTTCCGCGCATCATGTCATTTACAATTCTGCACTCTACAATCCTATTGATCCACTTGACTAATTCATCAATTGATTAAAACTACTCAAATTTGCCAATCTCTGTGGATACGATCCCACTCCACTGTGGGTTATTACTTGATGATAATTTTGGTGCGCTTGCCAAAAGGACTAATTCACCAATTTTGAATGGGGTGTGAATTCAAGTCCTCAGTTACTAGTAAGAATGATGGAGTGTTGAATGAACTCCAACTACCCTCTAGCAACTGGCTTCAGATCATGCCTTTCCAGCTGGTATGCCTGGCCTCTAGCATCCCTCATCCACTATGCTCCGAAGAGGCATATTTCAGTGAGAATCTGGTCCAATCTCTGGTCAGAGTTGACCCTATGAGTGTAAGATTGGGGGTCATCTATGGATGGTGGTAGCTGTAGTATCTCTCTCACCCTCTCCGAATTGAACTCTAGGATCCTCCCTCAGACCATAGTGTGCCAGTTCATCGAGTTTGGGTTCACACCCTTTACAAGCTTCTAAGTCACCCAAAGATTGGCATAGAACTCTCTGACCATCAGTACACCCACGTCAGTCACGGGGTTGCATAGCACTTACCAACCCCTCCTCATAATCTGTTCCTGAATCTCTAGATACTCCTCCGGCTGCAAATCAAAGCAGACCTCTGGGATCACCTTCTTTTTGCTTAAAACTTTATTATAGTGATCCTTGTGAGTCTTAGAGAAGAACTGGGTAAAATCATATAGACCAAATACAAGAGTCTTCTTCTTTCTCTTCTTTGAAGCAGATTTTCCAGTTTTTGGTGTCATGTATAGGATAATAGAAATGGAGAAATAGAGTGCCCCAACACCAAACCTAAAGATTTTTCTCATTCCCGAGCAAAGAGAAATAGAAATAATAGGGAAAGAAAGTAGAAGAAATGGAAATAATATGGGTGTAAGAAGGGGCTTGAGAGAGGTACAAAGAGGTGGGGCCTATAGAATGGGGAAAGAAACAAAAAATGTTGAGGATAGAAGGGGAAGTGGTTCGGTAAGTGGGGAAATGGAATGTAAAAATGAAAGTGGAAAGAGTGAAGAAAGGGGGAATAAGTGGGTAGGGATCTGGTGTGGTAAAAGTGAAAAGAAGATGTTATAGATAAGGAAGGGGAGAACTCTGTTAGAAAGGAGGGAAAGGGTAGCTTGTGTTTATAGTCCTTTGGTTTATAGTCCTTAACTTGGACTTGTTGAGGAGATTCTTGCTAGGGTGGCTTGTGTTTCCACTCCTCCTTGAACCTCCATCCAAGCTTGGTCTTTAAAGCTCCTCTGGGATCCCATATCCTAGTTTCCCAGTCACCTTCTTGTTGGTCTTTATTCTTCAAGCCGAATGGACGAGCTCACAATTTATCCTTGAAGTACCTCAACACTCTCCGGGAATCACCCAATTGTGCTTCACACCATGCTTGAACTCCAAGTCTTGAATGGATTTTCTTGAAGAACCTTGGATTCTCTTGGCAACCAACACCCTTTTCTCCACCATGTACCAACCCAAGAAAGATTTTGAGTTAGTAGTTCGTCTTCAAGATAGCATATTGATGGGGGCCAATGAAGCTCCTAGGTGAAATTGCCACCCACTCAATATGTTCTTGGAACAGAATTACATCCTCACCAACTTCATCTTCCCCATCACTCAAATCATAGCAAGGAGGTTGTGAGGAGTCTACTTCCATGTCTTTCTCAAACTCAATGGGAAGAGGCTCATTAGGATCATTAAGGGGATTGACCAAGGAGGAAAAAAATTATCAATGATGGAATCCTCATCTTTATCAATCTCCCTCAATTCTCTCTTTCTCTCCTCCCGTTCACATATCCCTTTCACCCTCTTGTTTCACTTCATGCTCTAACCCTTCTTCATCCCCTTGTGGCTCTACGCTGTCCTCTTCACTACAATCTTTAGTTGACCCTTCACATTCCTCAAGAGGAATGCGTTGATCGGATGAGCGAAGTAGGACCAACTGGTTCACCGCCTCGGCTATGGTAGCCATAAGTTGCCCTTGTGTTCTACAGAATCCATCTTGCTCTTGGAGAAAAACTTGAAGGTCTTGATCTTCTTGGGACAAGGGTTGGGGAACTCCACAATTAGATAGGAGAGAAAGTTCATTGGGTGGGAAAAAGGTTGTATGTGTGGGAGGTGACTTATGTTGATAGGTGTTTTGATGTGGTATGTAAGAATGTGGTTGTTGGTATTGGTGTGGTGTTTGAAAGTGTGGTGATTGAGGGTTATGTTGAGGGTATGGGTTATAGGCATATGGTGGTGGAGGTATATAGTCATAGTGGGATCCACCATATCCTTAGTTTGGGTATGCCTTTCGGAAAGAGTTTTGCTCATTGTAGTATAAGGGAGGTTGCTCCTTCCAAAATTGATGCTCCAATCCTATAATACAATCCAAAATTGAAGTTATCAAGCCCTACAAAATGATCACAACCAAACTCCAAACCAAGAGGGTAATAACTCATAGAGAAAATTGAAAATAAAAACTAAAGACATCAATTAACAAAATAAACAAAATCCTAATTAACAGCAAAAACAACCAAACAACCAAAAAGTATCTTTTCACACTATCCACATATTCACAACAACCAAAACTATAACACTCATGGCGCTAAGTCTCTGGCAACGGCACCAAAATATTGATAGGGAGGGATCACGATGGTTCAAAAATTTAGCAAAATAATTTTTTCATTGATAGCATAGTCCGAACCAACAAATAATCCTTCCAATCAAAGTTTAATATTTTCAATTATAACCGAGAGTAATTAAACCTCGGGTCATCTTCCCTAGCAACTAATGCCGATAAGCGCATATAATTTTAGTTGTGGAAAGCAAAGGGGGATTTCAATGATTGAAATAAACAAATAAAGAGATAAAAGAACAAGACAAAATTGCAATTAGTAAAGTAATAAAGGAATGAGAGAACTATATATGTAATATAGATAAGTAATTGCTATAATGTGATGGAAAAGTGGTTCAAAACATAAATGGAACCTTGACATGGGATGCGTTATGGAATCCCTTCCTTGCTATAACCACAACTATGATAATTATGATGGATTAATCTCACTAAATCAACCATTAACATCGAAGGATAGGTTAAGTGAGCATAATTGTTATTAATCCACAAATCCTAGCTAACTTACTAATTACCTTAGTAAGAAGATAGCGTTAGTGAAAACAATAATAACTAACAACCCAAGAATTATCACTAAATGTTGGACATTATGACTCAAGTCATCCATACACTCATTTCCCCAAGCCAGGTGTGGAAATTTACCCCATAACTAAAATTGACATTTCATCAAACACATAGAGTGCATAATCATAAAACATGGCAAAATTAGAAAAATAATGAAAGCTATGAATCACAAATGATCAAAATCAATAAAAGCAACTCAAACAAACATATAAAAACCATCTAACATCAAATTCTTTAACCAAAACTCAAAATTGCAAAACTATATATATATTAACAAAGGAAATGAAAATATATGAAAGTGTAGACCAAGTAGTGTAATAAAAGAGAAATTAAAGAAATTAAAGAAATACTTATAATGAGATAGCAAAATCTAAAATCAAAATTGAAGTATAAAATGCTACAAACCCTAACTAAACCTAAGGAAATTTGAGAGAAAACCTAAACTAAACTATCCTAAAACTACTCCTAAAATGTATTCTATCTTATATGGTAGTGTATGTTGTGTTGCTAGCCTCCTTATATGCTCCAAGCCAGCAGAAATGGGCCAAAAAGCCTCTAGAAATGCGAGCCACGTGACTTTTTAATGAAGTCACGTGCTGGTACTTGTGCGTACGCACATACGCACAGGTGTGTGCGTATGCACACATGGGTGAAATTTCCTCTTGTGCGTACGCACAGGGAGTTGTGCATATGCACACATGGCTGTGTGCTTCTCCTTTGTTTTCTAAATGCGTTCTCCATTTGTACATGCTTCCTTCTACTTTTGCCTTGCCAAACTTGTCTCTAGGACCTAAAATCACTCAACAAAGATGTAATGGCATCGAATGGCATAAAAGTGGGATTAAAATCACTATTTTAAGCACAAAAATATATGTTTTCACATTTAGGCATAATTTAGACAGAAAATACAAAAGCATGCTATTTAGGTGACTAAATGTGGGTTTATATGATGAAATCCACTCAAATCAAACCAAAATACCTCATTAAATATGGATTCATCAATGGGATAAGTAAAAAAATGGAAATTTAATTGAATGGGGAGGGGGAGCAACGGTTGAGGTATCGGGAAGAGAGATTTTGTGGGATTGATGGGATATGGTAGGGTGATGGGAGGTGTGGTTGGTGAAAGGGGGATTAAATAGGGATGGAAAGGTGGGTATAGAGAAAGAAGGAGTGGGGGAGTGTGAATGGAACGTGATGCCAGGGCATTTTGGCCAGTTTCACCGACCTTTTCTTTATGGGTTTAGGGTAGTTTCATGCACTTTCTTAGAAAATAAGCAAGTTTTGGCTAGAATTTCACTTACATCTTGATTCAAGCTAACATTGTGATTTTTATATGAATTCATGAGAATTATGCATGAATTGAATGAAAAATTGGATGATGCATGTCTCATAACTTGGACTAGAACTTTGATGCACTTTATTGCTTGATATCAGGACAAAGGAAGCAAGGAAGAACCACGTTAGCAGCCACGTTAGTCTAACTAACGTGACCTCTAACGTGGAAGGGGAGCTAGCTTGCAACGTTAATGAGAAAAGTAATCGCCAATAACGTCCTCGAAGCCATCATAGCCCACGTTAATTGCCACGTTAACTACATTAACGTGGTAGTTAATGTGGAAGAAGAAAATGAAGCCAACGTTAGTGACACTCACCTTTGCCACTAACATTGGACCGAGCTCATATTGGCCACGTTAAGAGCCACGTTAACTCAGTTAATGTGGACTCTAACATGGGGAAACAAAAGAATGAACAACGTTAGTGACACTCACCTTTGTCACTAACGTTGAGCTAAGCCACTTTGAGCCACGTTAGTTGCCATGTTAACTCAGTTAACGTGGACTCTAACATGGAGGGAGCAAAGAATCGCCAATGTTAGTGACACTCACCTTTGTGACTAACGTTGGGATGAGCCACTATGAGCCACGTTAACTCCCACATTAACTACATTAACGTGAAAGCTAATGTGAGTAAAAGGGATGATGAGCCAACGTTAGTGACACTCACCTTTGTCACTAACATTGGAGATGGCTAGCAAGACCACGTTAGAAGCCACGTTAACCTAGTTAACGTGAACTCTAACATGGGAAGTAGGGGCATTTTGGAACGTTAGTGACAAAGGTAAGTGTCACTAACGTTCTCGAAGATGTGGCAAGCCTACGTTAAAGGTCATGTTAGCCACACTAACGTGAAATCTAACGTAGGGAGAAAGGAGGATTCTCAATGTTATTGGAAAAAGTAAGTCCCAATAACGTGTGCGAAGGACCAAGAGGCAACGTTAGTGGTGACGTTGATGCCACTATCGTTGAAGTTAACGTGGAGCATCCTTGGGTTAGGAACGTTAGTGAAAAAGGTGATTGTCACTAACATTCTCGAACCCACACTTTCAATTAACGTTAACGCCACTAACGTCCTAAGCTAGAATCCCTGCCTACTTCACACTTTCTCACTGCAAGTAAAGCTAAGCCCACTGAAGAAGATAACTACTTCAACTCAAGATCCAAAGGCCCATATCCAAGACTTGAAGAGCCAACTAGAAGATCAGAAGAATAGTATAAAGAGGGAGAGCTTTGAACTAGAGAAGGGGAGCTTTTGGGCATTATTAGAATTACTCTCTGTATTTTACTTTCTCTGCACTTCTAGTTTAACTTTCAGAATGTACTCTCCATCTTTGCTTTCATTTCCCAGAGCTATGAACAACTAAACCCCTTTCATTGGGTTAGGGAGCTCTGTTGTAATTTGATGGATCAATAATAGTTTTCATTATCCTTCTTATCTCTTTTCTCTTGATTTTACTTGAAAGCTTTCAATCTTCATCCAATTGAGTAGTTATCTTGGAAAAGAAGCTATTCATACTTGGATCTCTTCTGAACCTTGGAAGAGGAATGAAGAGATCATGCTAGAATTACTTTCCAATGTCCTAAGCGTACAATGTGTACAATGGACTAAAATCACTTATACTATCCAAAATAACCATCCGAATACCACCTATACTATCCAGAATAACCATTCGGATACCAGGGATAATAAACATCTCATGTTATAAAAAGCTAATTTTGGGTTCACCAAGGTTCGAACTCTTGACCTTCCGGATTTGCAACTCTAATACCATGTCCTGAAACCACTCATCCCAAAAGCGTAAGCTGACAAGATAATGTAACACTAATAATCATATCTCTAATACTTTATAAACCTTCATTGTACACATTGTACGCTTAGGTCATTGGCTCCCTATACTTTCTCTTCTCCCAATACTTTGATTTGGAAATACATGTGGTATAATCAGTGACCACACTTCATCTCTTCTTATGAGCAATTAGACCAAGGAATTGGCTATTGATCTGAATTGAGAGATTGAATTACCAAGGCATTGGAATTCAATCACTTAAGATTGCCAAGGAGATCAATGAATGCATTGATTGAGGAAGAGATGAAAATGAACTTGATCCGGAGAATGCAACATCTCCTAAGCCCAATGAACTCCCCATTTCAGATCTTACCCATTCTCTTTACTTTCTGCTATTTACTTTCATGCTAAACTCCCCTTCCCCATTTAAGATTCTGCAATTTACCTTTCGTCATTTATTTTCTACAATTTACTTTCTCGCCATTTAATTTCCTGCAATTCTCAACCCAATTTCTGCTTAGCTCAACTAGAACATTTTCCAATTAAAGTTGCTTGACCAATCAATCCCTGTGGGATTCGACCTCACTCTATTGTGAGTTTTTACTTGACGACAATTCAGCATACTTGCCGAGGGAGATTTGTTAAAGGACAAGTTTTCGTGCATCAAGTTTATGGCGCCGTTACCGGGGATTGATTTTGTATCAACAATGATTAAATTGGTGGATAACTAGATTGAGCATTTGTTTTTATTTTGTTTGATTTAAGTTCATTTGAGTAATTTACTTTCTGTTCAGTTATTTTCTTCCCTTTCCCCTACCCATTTTTCTTAGTTGTTTATAATTCAGTCACTAACCCACTAACTGTTTGATATATTACATCACTCACACTAACAGCATTTCTGTAGAAATTACTATCTGCATCTATCTTTCTTGCTTTTGCCTTGTTGGTTGTATGACAGGTAGAAGAAGCGGGGCTTCAACTTCCTTTGATTCTGAACCTGAGAGGGCCTTCCTTATATTAAGGAGGGAAGCAAGAGGAAAGAGAGTAGTTGGTGCTGAGGAGGAGGAGGAGTACTTTGAACCAGATATGGATGAGAATATGGAGAACCATCATGAAGAAGAGGCTCACAACCATGGCCGAGAAGGTCCAGCACATCAGGCTGGGCAAGAGAGAAGAGTTATGGGTTCTTACATCAATCCAAACCCAGGAAACTGTGGAAGTAGCATCCAACGGCCAACCATACATGCCAACAACTTTGAACTAAAGCCACAGGTCATCACCCTTGTTCAGAACAATTGTTCATTCAGAGGAAGTGTCCAAGAAGACCCCAATCAACATCTAACCACCTTCCTGAGGATATACGATACTGTGAAGTCTAATGGTGTTCATCCTGATACTTATAGACTACTTCTGTTCCCTTTCTCACTCAAGGACAAAGCATCTAAATGACTGGAATCCTTTCCAAAGGAGAGTTTAGCAACCTGGGAAGATGTGGTGAACAAATTCTTGACAAGATTCTATCCTCCTCAACGGATCAACAGGTTGAGAGCTGAGGTACAAACCTTTAGGCAGCAAGATGGTGAGACTCTATATGAAGCATGGGAGAGGTTTAAGGACCTGACAAGAAGATGCCCGCCAGATATGTTCAATGAATGGATGCAGTTGCACATTTTCTATGAAGGTCTTTCATATGAATCAAAGAAGGTAGTAGACCACTCATCCAGGGGATCTCTGAACAAGAAGAAGACCATTGAAGAAGCCATAGATATCAATAAGACTGTAGCTGAGAATGACTATTTCTATACTTCTGAAAGAGGCAACACTAGAGGAGTGATGGAGCTGAACAACGTAGATACACTGCTAGCTCAAAACAAGATGATTACCAAGCAATTAGCTGACCTCACCAAGAAGATGGAGAGGAATCAAGTAGCAGCAATCACCACTTCAGCAGCAACTCAAGAAGGAGTGAATGAAGAGGCAGAGGGTGATCAGGAACAGGCCAACTACATTGGAAATTCACCCAGGCAGCACCATGACCCATACTCCAAAACATATAATCCTGGTTGGAGGAACCACCCAAACTTTGGGTGGGGAAATCAATAGGATCAAGGCCAAGATCAGAGACGCCACAACCCCAGCAACAATGCAACTCACAAACATTCCACACAGAGATCATATCAGCACCCACCTAACAACACACCTCAACATCCATACCAAAGTAAAAATGGCCCTTCTCACCCCTCCAATCTCAACTCACCATCATCTGAAGATAGACTCTCCAGGATTGAAACCCTACTTGAAGGCATATGCAAGGAAATTCAAGATAACAAGGTGTTCAAAGAGGAGGTGCGAGCCAATATCAAGAATCAGGGAGACACCATCAAAAGGCTGGAATTTCAAGTGGGATACCTATCTGAGAAGATTCCCAAACCTACTGATAGCTTCCCAAGTGACACAGAAAAAAATTCGAGAGGTGAAGCAAAGAAAGTCAGATGGGAAGATTGCAAGATGGTTACTATAAGTGATAAGGAGACTGAGGAAGAGCTGAGCAAACCATCAGAACAATCTGAAGTTACATCAGCAGGAAAGCAGGAAGAGAATCCTCAGGAAACCACAATTACGCAGAAAGAGTTGCTGAGGCTCTATGCACCCTTTTCCCTAATTACTAAATGGTGGTGTAGAGAAGAGAATATACTCAAGGTTTCTTGACATATTTGCATCCCTCCATGTAAACATACCATTCATCAAGGCTCTCCAACAAATGCCCTCATACATCAAGTATATGAAGGAGCTGCTGACCAGGAAAAGCTCACTCAAGGGAGGACAAATCATAGTGATGAACAAGGAGTGCAGTGCTCTCATTCAACCAGAGCTGCCTACAAAAAGGAAGGACCCAGGGAGTTTTCACATCCCCTGTGCCATAGGAGAAACAATGTTTGACAAAGGACTCTGTGATCTGGGAGCAAGCATCAACTAAATGCCTTTATCCCTTATGAAGAGGCTGCAAATCAATGAGCTGATGCCCACAGACGTAGTCATCAGGCTGGCAGACAAAACACAAAAACAAGCAATTGGAGTGGTTGAAAACGTGCTGGTGAAGGTTGGGAACTACTTCCTTCCCACAGACTTTCTCATACTGGAAATGGAAGAAAGTCACCTTCACCCAATCATATTGGGAAGACCATTCTTAGCTACAGCCAGAGCACTCATAAATGCGGAGCGAGGAGAGCTAATACTGAGGATACATGATGAACAACTCACCTTCAACGTCTTCAAGCTCTCACAAGAAGCAAGTCAGGAAGGCAAGGAACTAAGGGCAGAGCATGACAGAGCAATGGTGGGAGAAAAAAGCATTGAAACATAAGCTCTACACCCTGGAATTCCTTTGGGTGATGAACAAGAGAATCAGCAGCTGTCACAGCTAAAGGAAACTCAAGTGGAGTCAAAACCACCAGAATCATATAAGACCATCAACAAAATCTCCCTAGGGAAAGAGACCACAAAGAGCAGGATAACAGCAAAAGAAACAAAGAAGAAAGTACCAAGGAGATGGAGGAATAAAAAGATCCCTACAAAAGATTTCTCTCCAGGGGATAAAGTGATCTCAGCTTACTTCCTAGATATCCCACCTCATCTCCCCACCATCCCATCTCAGTTACCTAAGGTTTTCACCATCAACCAAGTTCTCTCCACATGTTAATATAGGTTTACTGCAAGAGGGGAAGATCTGAAGCATTACCAACCACCATGACAAAGGCAGAACGTCAAGCTAGTGACGCTAAAGAAGCGCTTCATGGGAGGCAACCCATATTTTACATGCTTTTAAAAGTAGTTAATAAAGTAAGGTACAGGGATTTCAACTCAACTTGACATGCACTTGAATGAATCCTTCTGTACAACATATAGTGAGGAACAAGTTTGGTGTTCAAGGCACACTAAGAGAACATAAATGTAACCCATATCATGTCACTCTTAGGGGCCTTGAACAAATCTTTTACACCACATGGCACCAAACTAAGTTTGGTGTTGCCAATGTTGCATACATGGATGTTAAGTTAGTCAGTTGGTGTGCACTCATGAACAGCACTTAGTAGTTAGAAACAAAAACTTTAAAAAGTAGTTATTCTTTTAATTTTGCCGCCACTTTCCACAAGTTTTCTTTGAATCACGTTTCTTTTATTTTATAGAAGAATTGATGGGACAGTTGAAGGGTTCGGCTACCACAAAAGGAGAGGACTGTACAAGTGTCTCCAAGGGGATTGCATAAAGTTGATGATCCTTGTGCTCATCCCATGCTAAACCCCATCCGTCCATCACACAACCA
Organism: Arachis hypogaea; assembly: GCF_003086295.3. Classification (NCBI taxonomy): domain Eukaryota; kingdom Viridiplantae; phylum Streptophyta; class Magnoliopsida; order Fabales; family Fabaceae; genus Arachis; species Arachis hypogaea. Next base: position 54,449,191 of record NC_092047.1, read on the forward strand.
CCCCATCAATCCACACCTTCTATTCACTCACCACTTCTCTATATAAGTGAGTCCTAGTCCGTACTTCCCTTCACATTCCAGCAACCACTTCTTCAAACTTCTCACTCTCGACGTACAACTCTCCAAGCCACACCCTATCCAAACCCAACCGAATTCCACCACTCGTCACTAACCTCAACACCTTCACTTTCCAAAAATCACTCATGGCATCATCAAGCTCTAAAAGAAAAAAGGGGAAGGAGCCTATGGAGCAACACCTTTTCGATGAAAAGAAGTTTAGAACTTTTTATCATGCACTCCAATTTGGATGGATGGCTGATAAGGAGATCATATATGAGCTAGGCTTTCAAGTCAAGAAAACTGAGTGCCCCGAAATCACAGAGAAGGTAGAAAAGAGAATATGGGAGCTCCTCACCGATCCGGTCACCACAAGAATAAATGCAACGCTCGTGAGAGAGTTCTACGCAAATGCAGTGAGGTATGATAAGAAAGAGGAGTCTTATATAAGCTTTGTGAGAGGAGTGACGGTGGATTTTAGTCCCATGAGCATCATGAGAGTGCTGAAGCTATGAACTATACCATTTGAGGAAGAGAGTTATTAATCTCAAATAGATGGTAATCCTAATTATGACCAGATTGTGAAAGATATCTGCATACAAGGGGCAGACTAGATGAGAGATCCCAATGGAAAACCCAAATTTATTAAAAGAGGTGACCTCAACCCTGAAGCAAAGGGATGGTTCAAAATTGTAAGGAGAATCTTAAGAGAGCAACAATGGTGCAATGCATACTTAAAGGGGGAGAGATCAAAGTGCACGAGCTCATAGCCCAAGGCATTAGGAAGATGGCTGAGAAAAGTGATTCTGGAGGAAGGCTAGGCTATCCCAGCACCATTTTCCGACTGTGTGACAAGGCCGGGGTAGTGTTTGAAGATGAAACCCCGAATGGATAAAAGTTGGTATCCCAATTACTGTCCGGCGTATGCATGCTGTTACATCTCCCCTACCTCAACGAAGGATAAGAAAGAGGGTAGCCCAGCAAAATGTAGAAGGGCAAAACCCAGAGGAGCAAGCCGTAGCCACCTTGAATATGCACCAATTACAAGAAGCCATTGATGGCTTATCTAGGAAATATTGGGAGAATCAAGAGGCACAGAAGGAGCTTCAATTACAGATGATGGGCCATCAAGAGGAATTGCTCTCGAGATGGATGATTCAACAAGGGGAGTGGCAGAAGCAAATGATGGAGCAACAATTGGAACAAGGAAAACAATAGGGTGAATCCTTCCACAGGATAGAACAAAGGCAAAATAGACAAAAAGAATCTATCCAGAAGCTAATCAACATCAAAGCACATCAAGGTGCACACATACATGAGATGCATCGAAAACAAATAGAACAAGCAGAACTCTTTGACGAGCACAGGGCATTCTTTGAAGGGGTTTACATGAGTGAAAGTGAAAATCATGTAAACATGCTAGCCAGGCTCGGATACTTAGTCGGACAGCTACCTATAGTACATCTGGGAATCACAAAATATGACGAAGTGAAGGATGAGTTAGCACGAGAAGAAAGAGAAAGGGTGGAGAAGAGTCATGAATCAGTAAGGAAGGCACTTGAAGACTGGAAAAGAGCCAGACTAGCACGGATACAAGGAAGTACAAGTGGACGCAAAGAGGACAAGCAAGAAGGAGAGCAGGAGCAACCCCATGAGTAAAAAGTGGTGGAGTTCCCTTATTGTCCCATCTTTTTCAAGTTTTAAATAAGGAAAATCATGTATGAAATAGAACATGCTTCCATGGTAGTTTAGAATTTTCAATTCTGTTTTTAGTATTCTCCTTGCTTAGGTCTATGATTGCTAGTCAAATTGCCTGTTTTCAATTCCATCTTGCTTATTGTATGCTTGTCCTTTTTAAGATAAATAAAAAGAGATGTTATGAAAGACCAGAGTGAAGTTCAATTTGTGGAGTAAGTTCTTAGATTTGTGGTGTAGTAATCACTTAGCTAAGTTGGTTCACCAACAAGGTGGGAAGGCAACTATCTGTCCTAAATCATATGCTTGAAACACACCCCATGAGACTAGCTAAATAATAAGATCCTAATAAGAAAAAGGAAAAGAACAATAAGAGTTGAAAAAGAAAGAAAAGTTAATAAAGAATAAGGCTAGGCACCAAGGGCTTGAATCTTGAGGGATGTTTCTGTGGTGCTCTTGTACCAAGGATCTGCTTGGATGAATAAGTTCTTAGGAGTGCTTCATCACTTGGTAACTTGGGTTAACTAACCCGGGATTATCAACTGAAAATCCACTATCAAGAGCAACCTTGCTACAGAACATTTAGTAACCCAAAGAGGTGCTGGACACCAAGACCTCAAGGGAAGAAAATAACAAACCATGTGCCTGTGGTGTGCATGTATGGGGGAGAGAGACTTGAGGGAGTAAGTCCTTAGGGGTGTTTCAACACCTAGCACCTTGAACCAACTGGTTCGGGAGCGTTGGTTGAAAACTTATCTTAAAGAGTCGCCCACTCACAGAACACTCAGCCTAAGGAAGAAATGAACCTTGGAAAGACAAATGGATCAATAAATAAAAGTCTCAAAGGGTGCAATCAAGTGAGTATTCCAAGGCATGATAAAGGTCTGAAAGCCAGTAAAGGAATGAACCTAAGTTGCTATGCATGAAACCCCATAAAACCAGGAATATGACTTTCACAATAATGATTCATTTATCTTGTCATTTCATTCATCATTCTCTTGTTCCAGTGCTTGCTTAGGGACAAGCAAGCTTTAAGTTTGGTGTTGTGATGCCAGGGCATTTTGGCCAGTTTCACTGACCTTTTCTTTATGGTTTTAGGGTAGTTTCATGCACTTTCTTAGGAAATAAGCAAGTTTTGGGTAGAATTTCACTTACATCTTGATTCAGGCTAACATTGTGATTTTTATATGAATTCATGAGAATTATGCATGAATTGAATGACAAATTAAATGATGCATGTCCCATAACTTGGACTAGAACTTTGATGCACTTTATTGCTTGATTTCAGGACAAAGGAAGCAAGGAAGAACCACGTTAGCAGCCACGTTAGTCTAACTAATGTGACCTCTAACGTGGAAGGGGAGCTAGCTTGCAACGTTAATGAGAAAAGTAATCGCCAATAACATCCTCGAAGCCATCATAGCCCATGTTAATTGCCATGTTAACTACATTAACGTGGTAGTTAACGTGGTAAACCACTATTTTATGGTTTATATTGTGCTTAATCGTGTGGTTTTATCATGATCCTTACCCACTTATTCATTAAATTAGCATGAAATTATAATTCCTTCCTGAATTTATAATATGTTTGAAAACTGCTTCCTAGAGACTTTAATTATGTAATTTTAATTCTCCTTTATTCCATTCGATGCCGTGAATGAGTTGGAGATTGGAGAGGAAGCTAGCAAAAATGGAAGGAACACAAGAATTTGAGGAGATAACCAGCGAGAAGTGATGCGGTCGCATGGCTCACGCGACCACGCGAAGGAGAGCGATTTGCAGTGATGCGGCCGCATGGCTCACACGGCTGCACGGATTGGAAAAGCTCAAGCGACGCGGTAGCGTGGACGACGCGAACGCGTGGCAAGGAAAAGCGCGAATGACGCGTCCGCATGGATGACGCGATCGTGTGACATATGCGATCTGCATAATTTGCAGAATTTGCTGGGGCGATTTTGGACCTTATTTCGACCAAGTTTTCGGCCCGGAACAGCAGACTAGAGCCAGAGAATATGCAGAAACAAAAGACAACATTCATTCTACACAGTCGGGAGTTTTAGATCTAGTTTTACTCCTTTTAGGTTTTTCTCTCTAGGTTTTAGAATTTTAATTTTCAATTGGTCTTAGCATTGGAACATTGAGAAGAGTTATTTCCCCATCAAGACTTCGTCATTCTAGTTCGTTCTCTTAACTTGGTTTTATTCTTCCATGTTCTTTGCTTTGTTCAATTTTGTCATTTGAATACTTTCATGATTATTTAGTACAAGGATTATTTCTTCCCTTTTAATTTATTTTCCATTCCAATAATCATGTCTTCTTTTAATTCCCTTTCATGAGTTATGGATTTATTATTTACAATGAGTGAGTAGTTTCCTCACTTGATGGAGAGTTGATTAAAAGGAACTCTCGAGTTGGAAGGATTGAAAGAAAAATTGTAATTGGATTAACTGTTGGATTGTTATCTAATCACTAACACCAATCCCTTTGAACTAAGTGGGTTGCAACTCGTGAACAGATCTAGCATTTCAACTTGTTTGACTTTCCTTTACCTAGTAAAGGATAACTAAACAGAACAACCATTAATTATAAATTAATCTTGGAATCATCCCATCAATGATAGAGATTCCAACTAATCAACTCCTAGTCAAGGCTTTTATTCATATTATTTAAATTTCCTCAATTTAATTTTCCCTCTACTTAACTCAACTTCTTGGAACATCTGATTAATGAAATAGCACACTTTTCTGCAACTCGTTGGGAGACGACCTGGGACTTAAACTCCCAGTAATTTTTAATTTAAACTCTCTGTGACATATTTCTAAATTGATAGGCAGATTTTCGGTGAGTTAAGAACTATACTTGCAACGTAACTATTTTAACAATTTTTAATTCACCAACTTCTGTGCCCCATCAATTTTTAATCATGGCCTTCCACGCGGCCGCGTGCCCTGAGTTTTCGATGTAAAAGAGTGCACAATGAAATATTGTGCGAGAGTGATGCTGGATTGGTGCTGGAAGCACAATCCTTATCATGCGACCGCGTCGCCGACGCGGCCGCGTCATTCATTTTCTGGCACACACTCACGCGATCGCGTGACCCACGCGATCGCGCCGTCCCAATTTTGGCAATTAAATTTAATTGAACAGAGAGTTGTGCTGGTGCGAGGCTGCACTCACACCAGAAGCATAACATGGGTCACGCGACCGCGTGACCGACGCGATCGCGTCACCATACATGAAACGCATCCACGCGAACCCGTGCCTCACGCGGCCGCGTCGCATGCGCCGCACAGCTCAACCAAAAATTGCCACATATCTTATCTTTCTCTCCTCCAAATCCTAATTTTTCTTTTCCTTCCTTATTTCTTCCTTCTCCCTTCTTCCTTCTATCCCACCTATCACTCTTTTTCTCACCTCCACTACCAAGGTTCTATTTCCTTCCTCCCTCTTTCTTTTTCTATCATTCTTATTATTTTATATGTATTTTCTTTTCTTTCCTTTTTTTTTCTTTTCATTATTCATATTTTCTTTCTTTTTCTTTTCCTTTTTACATGGTATTAGAAAATTTTTAATTATGTATTTTGAGTCATTATCCCTCATTATATGCTTGTGGATTGTTGCAAATTGTTTGACAATTATTTTTATTCTATTTAAGGGATTGCTTGCATGTTCACCTTCATATTTTCTATATCTTATTCACCATGCATGCTATGTGTTTGTGAAAAAGCTCAAATGGCATTATGCACTTTCTATGTTGTTATACTATTCAATGCTTGCTTTTCACAACTTTCCTTTACTATTGTATTAATTGAATTTAATTGTCAATAGAAACGTGATGGTTTGTTACAAAGTATTGCTTGGTCTATGCTACTCATGCCCTTTGCCGGCATGCCAATAAACACCTTGCAGTCACTTGTCTTTATATGCACTAGCTATTTTCCATTGTTGGCTTTTCACATGTACTCGCGAGCATGTGATAATGTCAATATATCTTAATATGCATCCATCACCCTCTTTTTCGTTTCCTTCCTTGCTGTATATCTCTTTGAATTTAATTTAATTTCTCTCCCCTTCTTTCAGGATGGCCACCAAGAAAGGAAAAGAGAAAGCTACTTCCAAACCACTAGCAAGAAGAGGAACTAAAAGAGCATTAGTGGCAGAGCCTTCTTCAACCGCAGTCAAGCCCTCAACAAAAAGAGTTAAGAGGATAATAAAGGTTGATGAAAAGGAGAAAGCCTTTCCAGCAAAGGACACTGCGCGATTTCCCAATCGCTACTGTGAGCAGATGTTCCCTATCCTGGCAGAAAGAAACTATAACAATGAATACTTTCTCATCCTCCCGTCCAATATTGCTTCCTTTGTTGAGCCTCAAATTGAACGAAGACAATGAGGTTTCCTACGGAGACAGCCAAGGCAGGTCAATCTTTCTTGGGTAGTTGAGTTCTACTCTAACTTCTACATGCCAACCTTGCAGTCTGTTTATGTCCGGCAGAAGCAAGTCCCCATCACAGAAGAGGCCATTCAGCAAGCTCTGAGCCTTCCCCCTATTCCAGAAGGAATGGACGCCTTCCAAGAAGCCGCACTTAAGCGCCAGAGGTACCAATTTGACTGGGACTCCATTCTCGGAGTTATTGCATTACCTGGCAGCCGTTGGATCTACGGATACCACCGTACCCGCCCTAAGGGAATCTTGGCTTCAGTACTTACCTTGGAGGCTCGCGTCTGGGCACAGATCATGTCCCATTACGTCTTTCCGAGCACTCATGAGTCCTCCTTAACTGCGGACATGGTTGTTCTACTATGGTGCATCCTTACAGACCAACCTCTGCATCTCTCAAGACATATCCGGAATGCTATGAGACACGTACAAATTGCCGGCAACTTACCTTTTCCCGCCTTGGTCTCAAATCTTGTCTCAGCAGCCGGAGTCTCCTACAGAGCTGGGGACACCAAAGCCGTGCTTCCACGGGCTGATCAGTATGTCCCTAACGGGAAATACCTCAGACTCCCAGCAGCCACTACAAGCCTTCCTACTACTCCAGTTGAAGATAATCCTTCTTCAACACCACAAGCACCTACAACTGATGAATTGCTCCAACAGATAATCGAAAGGTTGGATCGGCAAGAACAGAAAGCAAAGATGAGAGAGCGCCATAATGAGCGCCGATTCAAACACCTCAAGGAGCTACTCAAGGGACACTTCAGGGACTCGGATACCCCGGACTCCACTTCTTTTACCAGCACAAGGAGCCATAATGGTCCCGACTGTGGAGATACTGCCACCAGCCCACCCCTGTTCCTGACAGACGGCACCGAGGACGGTGCAAAGCCTTAAGTGTGGGGAGGTCGGTCAGTACCTGACTTCCGGAGGTAATTTCTTTTCCCTAGCACCAATAATTAGGATATTTTAGTTAGATTTTCTTTCTTTTATAGAATAGAATAAATTGCATTGGTTAGGATAGTTGCATGCATGTTCTACTTGATTGAAAAGACAATAAGTTTCTTTTAAGACTCTATCTTTGGAACAAAATTTCACTAATTTTTCAAAATTTTATGATAAATTTGCTTGAGTTGTATTTGGAACATGATATTTGAGCTAAAGAACACACAATCTGTGAAAGATTTGAGCCTTTATGTATGGTTACATTATTTAACCATAATTATTTCATTCTTGTGTGTTTACTTCTCTATGATTGTAATCTATATTTTGTTTTATCTTATATGTCCAATATTTATTATATTTACATGCTTGCACATGATTGAGGTCATTATTTGTTTAAACTCACTTATCCAAATTAAGCCTACACTTTTTCAATTACCTTTGTTAACCACTTTGAGCCTTTAAATCCCATTTGTTCTATATTTTACCACATTACTAACCTTAAGCTGAAAAACAATTGTATATCCCAAATTGAATCTTTGGTTAGCTTAAGATAGAATTGTGTGTGCTAGTTAAGTATGGGAAATTGTGGGAACAAAAGTTGTTAAGGAAATGTGTCATGAGAATTTAATGGGAATTTGGATACCTACTCATGTGAAACTATAAGAATTAAAAATCTATGTGCATTGATAAGACATATTTATTTTAATGTCAAAAAAAAATATTTTAAGGGGACAAAATTACCCCAATGTTAAATTCAGAATTCAAAGATCAATGCACATATGATAGAATCAAATATAAAGTTGATACATGAGTATGAATAGAAAAAGGGAATTCTGGGTAGCTAGGTATGAACTTTAAGATTACATTAAAAGTATATAGGTTGCGTTGAAGCTTGGGTTAATTAAAGATTCAATTTATTAGCTCACTTGACCAAATGTATACCCCTACCTGTACCTTAGCCGCATTACAACCTTGAAAAGACCTCATGATGTTTGCATTGGTATATTAACTGTTGTTGATTGGTTAGGAGAAGAACAAAAGTTAGAAAGCATGATTAGAGAAGGATAGAGTGATTACCCTATACACTAGAGATTAGAGCGTACATACATTATCAGTGAGGGTTCAATGATTGAATTTTCATGTTCCCTGCTTTCATGAGCTATCTTCTTGCACTTTTATCTGTTTTATTTTATAATGATAGAATTAGTGGAATTTGATTTGTAATTATTTTGAAGAGCTTATTTACTTTTGATCAAGTGGGCAAGAATCATATAGTTGCATTTATTTATATATATATAGGCTTGCATTGCATTTCATGAGTTTCTACATGTTCGTACTTATTTCCTTGTCTCCTTCAATTGAGCATGAGGACATGCTAATGTTTAAGTGTGGGGAGGTTGATAAACCACTATTTTATGGTTTATATTGTGCTTAATTGTGTGGTTTTATCATGATCCTTACCCACTTATTCATTAAATTAGCATGAAATTATAATTCTTTCCTGAATTTATAACATGTTTGAAAACTACTTCCTAGAGACTTTAATTATGTAATTTTAATTCTCCTTTATTCCATTCGATACCGTGATCTGTGTATTGAGTGTTTCAGACTTTATAGGGCATGAATGAGTTGGAGATTGGAGAGGAAGCTAGCAAAAATGGAAGGAACACAAGAATTTGAGGAGATAACCAGCGAGAAGTGATGCGGTCGCATGGCTCATGCGACCGCGTGAAGGAGAGCAATTCGGAGTGACGCGGCCGCCTGGCTCACGCGGCCGCGCGGATTGGAAAAGCTCAAGCGACGCGGTAGCGTGGACGACGCGAAAGCGTGGCAAGGAAAAGCGCAAATGACGCGTCCACATGGATGACGCGATCGCGTGACATGTGCGATTTGCATAATCTGCAGAATTCGCTGGGGGCGATTTTGGACCTTATTTCGACCCAGTTTTCGGCCCGGAACAGCAGACTAGAGCCAGAGAATATGCAGAAACAAAAGACAACATTCATTCTAAACAGTGGGGAGTTTTAGATCTAGTTTTACTCCTTTTAGGTTTTTCTCTCTAGGTTTTATAATTTTAATTTTCAATTGGTCTTAGCATTGGAACATTGAGAAGAGTTATTTCCCCATCAAGACTTCGTCATTCTAGTTCGTTCTCTTAACTTGGTTTTATTCTTCCATGTTCTTTACTTTGTTCAATTTTTTCATTTGAATACTTTCATGATTATTTAGTACAAGGATTATTTCTTCCCTTTTAATTTATTTTCCATTCCAATAATCATGTCTTCTTTTAATTTCCTTTCATGTGTTATGGATTTATTATTTACAATGAGTGAGTAGTTTCCTCACTTGATGGGGAGTTGATTGAGAGGAACTCTCGAGTTGGAAGGATTGAAAGAAAAATTGTAATTGGGTTAACTGTTGGATTGTTATCTAATCACTAACACCAATCCCTTTGAACTAAGTGGGTTGCAACTCGTGAACAGATCTAGCATTCCAACTTGTTTGACTTTCCTTTACCTAGTAAAAGATAACTAAACAGAACAACCATTAATTATAAATTAATCTTGGAATCATCCCATCAATGATAGAGATTCCAACTAATCAACTCCCAGTCAAGGCTTTTATTCATATTATTTAACTTTCCTCAGTTTAATTTTCCCTCTACTTAACTCAACTTCTTGGAACATCTGATTAATGAAATAGCACACTTTTCTGCAACTCGTTGGGAGACGACCTGGGACATAAACGCCCAGTAATTTTTAATTTAAACTCTCTGTGACATATTTCTAAATTGATAGGCAGATTTTCGGTGAGTTAAGAACTATACTTGCAACGTAACTATTTTAACAATTTTTAATTCACCAACTTCTGTGCCGCAAAATTAATGTGGAAGAAGAAAATGAAGCCAACGTTAGTGACACTCACCTTTGTCACTAACAATGGACCAAGCTCATATTGGCCACGTTAAGAGCCACGTTAACTCAGTTAACGTGGACTCTAACGTGGGGAAACAAAAGAATGACACTCACCTTTGTCACTAACGTTGAGCTAAGCCACTTTGAGCCACGTTAGTTGCCACGTTAACTCAGTTAACGAGGACTCTAACGTGGAGGTAGCAAAGAATCGCCAACGTTAGTGACACTCACCTTTGTCACTAACGTTGGGATGAGCCACTATGAGCCATATTAACTCCCACGTTAACTACATTAACGTGAAAGCTAACGTGAGTAAAAGGGATGATGAGCCAACGTTAGTGACACTCATCTTTGTCACTAACATTGGAGATGGCTAGCAATACCACGTTAGAAGCCACGTTAACCTAGTTAACGTGAAATCTAATGTGGGAAGTAGGGGCATTTTGGAACGTTAGTGACTAAGGTAAGTGTCACTAATGTTCTCGAAAATGTGGCAAGCCTACGTTAAAGGTCACGTTAGCCACACTAACGTGAACTCTAACGTAGGAAGAAAGGAGGATTCTCAACGTTATTGGAAAAGTAAAGTCCCAATAACGTGTGCGAAGGACCAAGAGGCAACGTTAGTGGTCACGTTGATGCCACTAACATTGAAGTTAACGTGGAGCATCCTTGGGTTAGGAACGTTAGTGAAAAAGGTGATTGTCACTAACGTTCTCGAGCCTACACTTTCACTTAACGTTAACGCCACTAACGTCCTAAGCTAGAATCCTTGCCTACTTCACACTTTCTCGCTGCAAGTAAAGCTAAGCCCACTGAAGAAGATAACTGCTTCAACTATAGATCCAAAGGCCCATATCTAAGACTTGAAGAGCCAACTAGAAGATCAGAAGAATAGTATAAATAAGGAGAGCTTTGAACTAGAGAAGGGGAGCTTTTGGGCATTATTAGAATTACTCTCTGTATTTAGTTTAACTTTCAGAATGTACTCTCCATCTTTGCTTTCATTTCCCAAAGCTATGAACAACTAAACCCCTTTCATTGGGTTAGGGAGCTCTGTTGTAATTTGATGGATCAATAATAGTTTTCATTATCCTTCTTCTCTCTTTTCTCTTGATTTTACTAGAAAGCTTTCAATCTTTATCCAATTGAGTAGTTATCTTGGAAAAGAAGTTATTCATACTTGGATCTCTTCTGAACCTTGGAAGAGGAATGAAGAGATCATGCTAGAATTGCTTTCTCATGTTGGACCAAATTGGGGTTTGGGCGGATATGGTGACATATAATTCTCCCAATACTTTGATTTGGAAATACATGTGGTATAATCAGTGACCACACTTCATCTCTTCTCATGAGCAATTAGACCAAGGAATTGGCTATTGATCTAATTTGAGACATTGAATTCCCAAGGCATTGGAATTCAATCACTTAAGATTGCCAAGGAGATCAATGAATGCATTGATTGAGGAAGAGATGAAAATAAACTTGATCCGGAGAATGCAACATCTCCCAAGCCCAATGAACTCCCCATTTCTGATCTTACCCATTCTCTTTACTTTCTGCTATTTACTTTCATGCTAAACTCCCCTTCCCCATTTAAGATTCTGCAATTTACCTTCCATCCTTTATTTTCTGCAATTTACTTTCCCGCCATTTAATTTCCTGCAATTCTCAACCCAATTTCTGCTTAGCTCAACTAGAACATTCTTCCAATTAAAGTTGCTTGACCAATCAATCCCTGTGAAATTCGACCTCACTCTATTGTGAGTTTTTACTTGACGACAATTCGGTATACTTGCCGAGGGAGATTTGTTAAAGGACAAGTTTCCATGCATCAGAACGGTCAAATGTTGTGGGACCCATTGATTTTACCGTTCCTCACGTTTAACCCTCTTTCTTCAAATTCAATGCTGTGTTGCTGGCGGCTGGTGTTTAGCGCCCCAACGCTGACATGCACATGCCATTTAGGGCGTTAAACACCACCCTTGGCGTTTAATGCCAGAATTGGTTTTTTTTTTAGGATGAGCCTTGGTTCTAGACGCCCAGGTGGCATTTAGCGCCCTATGAGGTATGAAAACGTTGAGAGTTGTGCCATCCAGGGCATTAAATGCCCTCCCTGGCTTTTAATAGCAGCTTCTGCCTTCTAACACAGGCACTAAACGCCCTCGCGTTTAGCGCCCCCAAACGACGTAGAACCCATGAAATTGTGTGCCTTCTGGTGCTGAACGCCAAGCCTGGCATTTAGCGCCAGAACACTCGAGTGGACTGTGCTCCAAGGTGTTTTGTTTCTCCTCCAGAGTCCTCTGTTCCTATTTTAAACACTTTGCATGACCACAATCATCATAAAACCAAGGAAAACTAAGAATAAAGATAAAAAATAAATGGAAGTCAAACTGAAAGAAAAACCAAAGGATACTCAGGGTTGGGTTGCCTCCCAAAAAGTGCTTATTTACTGTCACTAGCTTGACGGTCAGCTCTACTACAGAGAAGGTTGGTCATAAAGCCTCAACTCTTCACCTCTCATTGTGAACCACTTTTTTGTATTCTCATGTATTAACTCTATATGCTCAAGAGAGAGTATCATGTTCACTGTGTGTGGCAGGATTGGACTTTTAGTAAAAACCACCTTCATTATTGGTGAGAAATCATCAGTGGGGATCTTCTTGTTCCTCCAACCCTTGGGTACTTTCTTCTTGGGACCTCCCTCCTTGGTGGATGATGTCCTCCTAACACCAAACTTAGGTTTGATGTCAGGGGAAATTGTATTGGCTCCCACCAAAGGAGGTTTGAGTTGTGAACTCTATTTTGCTTCAGTCAAGGATCCTTGGAGACTTGGATTAGTGGGCTCACTCCACATGCAAGTGCCTCTTTCACCAAAGTGACGTAAGGGTCTAAAAACCTTGAATACCAAGTAGTTCTCATGCATCCTCAGAACCAATTCACCTTTTTTCACATCAATCAGAGCTCTCCCAGTGGCCAAGAATGGTCTTCCTAGGATTATAGAGTCATTTTCATCCTATCCCATATCAAGGATCACAAAATCTGCAGGGAGGAAGAATTCTCCAACCTTGACCAAGACATTCTCCACTATTCCATGTGCTTGTCTCAGAGATTTGTCTGCCATTTGTAGTGCTATCCTTGTTGGCTGTGCCTTTTGGATTTGTGGCTTTTTCATCACAGACAAGGGCATTAGATTAATACTTGTACCAAGATGACATAAGGCTTTGTCAAAGGTTATGTTTCCAATAGTACATAGAATCTGAAAGCTCCCTGGATCAGGCATCTTCCTTGGTAACTTGCTCTGAATTATTACACTGCATTCCTTGGTCAGGACCACTGTCTCATCTCCCTTTAAGGTATTCTTCTTAGAAAGTAACCTATTTGTTTCGGAGGTTACCTGAAACGGAGAGATCGATCTAGGACGAGACCTTCTGGTACGGCCGAGACTGCTACGCTCGATCAGTTGGAGAGGGAGGAGCTGCTGATCCTCGTTCACTGGAGGGGGGTGGTACCTGCAAGAGACTCTGATGCTTAAGTCAGTACGGACTTTAGGCAGGTTTTTTGTAGAATTGGAGTATGAATTATACCTGGGTGCTCCAGTGTATTTATAGAAGTGTTTTGTGACCTTCCCCTAAGATAAGTTTGTTATCTTATCTTATCTTTTGTAGGTGAGATCCTCATCTTTTTGGTTAGCCGCCTTCTAGTGGGCGGTGACTCCTTATTTTGGGCCTCTTTGGGCCCTTCTTGGGTCTTGTCGTGATTTGTCCGAGCTCTTTATGAGAGTTTGTTGCAATGGTACGACCTTTGAAGAGGTCGGTCCTTTTATCTTCGCCCGACCTGGACCTTATAGTTTGGTCCAGGCTATGAACAGTGCCCCTGCTTGAGCTTCGACCCTTCCCCGAGGTCGTGCTTCCGAGCTTCGACCACTTTTTGGGAAGTCGTGCTCGAGCATCAGTTCAGCTGTGTTTGATTAGTTCCTTCGCACGCGATTCTGGCATTGTTTTGTTTAAATGCGAAGCATTTTTAGCTCCTTAATTGTGGCACTGCTTTCAAGGACGTTAGTTCCTTAGGAGCACGCGAGCGTTTTTAAAGCCTATTAATTGGGCATTTATTTGTATTGCCATTTCTTTTTCCCTCTCTTTAAACTTTGTTTGAAATCACAGAAGGGGGTTTTTTACTTTTCTAGCTTACCTTTTTCTTCTGTTTTTCTGCTTGAGAAAACTTTTTTCGTTTGGCTTCCTTCGATTTTGCCCCAAGTTTTTCTTCTTTGGAGCTTTTGGGAGGCGCCCTCGGATTGTTGGTGTTTTTGCTGTGCGTCTGTTGCTATCGTCCCTTTCTTCATCGTAGGTTGGTACTTCTTTTTTATGCCTTTCATATTTTTTGGTTGTCTGATGGCTGTGATTTCCCTCTATTTGAACTTCTAGTGATATTGCATGTTTTTGTTTCTCTGAGGAAAGTTGAAAATTTTATCTTTGCCGCTTGTTTGCGGAAATGTCGGCATTGGGGGTTTTTTGGTTTTCACTCGTGCATTCGGGCTTTTTTCTTTTTTGGTGAAGGGGCTAGGGTTTTGATTCCTCGTGTTCTTCTTTTTTTGTATCTGCTTTATTGCCTCTAAAGGATGTTCCTGTGTTTTGGTGATGGTTTTCTTGTTTCTTGCGAACCCTGGGGCACCCTTTCATTTGCTGTGTGCTTGCTTTGCTTTTGTTGATTCTATCCGAGTTGTTATGGTGGTGACATTCCTTTTATTTCCTTGCTGTAGGTGTAGTTTCTTATGTCTTCTCATAAAGATATTGTCGAGATGTCTACAAAGGTCCCTGCTGGTATGGCTGACTGGTTAGATTCCTTAGTCTTAATGTGTGTTACTGTAGCTGACCCAGAGTATTGTGAGAAGCTTAGGAGATTTCATAGGATTTGTGGGAGTGGGGAAGATGAGAAGAACTATGAGCTGGTGTCGCCCGACCCCAAGGAGAGGGTTAGTTTCCCTCCCTTAAGTCAGGCAGAACGTCCTTTCTTCTATGCCTATGACTATTTCTTTACCCAGCTACGTATTACCATTCCTTTTACTGCATTTGAGACCGAAATCCTGTGGAACTGTAATGTGGCCCCTTCGCAGCTTCACCCGAACTCTTGGGCTTTTATGAAGATCTTTCAATTGTTTTGTCAAAAATTGGGTGTCCGACCTTCCCTTTCCCTCTTCCTTTATTTGTTTGTGTTGACAAAACTGGGAGAAGCCAAGAAGAAGGCATCTGGGATCTCCTTTCGAGCTACTCAAGGGAAGAAGGTTTTTTCCATGTTTGATGATTCTTTTCGAGATTTTAAGAACTTTTATTTCAAAGTCCGAGCTGTTGAGGATGTTCACCCCTTTTTCTTGGACAAGAACAATGAACCGACCTTCCCCTTTTGGTGTTAGAAAGATACTGTAGTTCTTAAGTACCCGTGGGAGAGTCTAGATGAGATAGAGAGGGCCTTTGTAGGTGTCTTGAAGGAGCACTGGGGAGAGCCTCCTCATCTGGACACGAAAAAGTTTTTAGGAGATCCCACTCTCCTTCACTTCGAATTAGGTAGTGGCCGACTTTTTTACAAGGCAGTCTTTTTTTATTATTCATCTGAATTTTTTGTATTCCTCTATTGCGTGACCATTTTTATGGTTTCTTTTTCTCCTTTTCAGAGATGGTGGTCCATTCTGATTCGATGAAGTTCCTTAGAAAGACCAAGAAAACAGTAGCCGCCCAAAATATTCAGAACAAGGCGTCGGGGGAGGGTTCTAGCCAGGTTCCTCCGAAGAAGCCGGAGTCCGACCCTCAGGGTCCGAGGAAGGTCATCCCGGCCCCTCGAGTTCGGACGGTTCCTACTGAGCCTCTCTTGGCGACTTCTGGTGCTGCCTCCTCCCCTACTTCGTCTGGTCCTCCCCCTAAGAAGCCAAGGACTGTCGGGACATATGATTTGGATGCTAAAGACTTTGATGGTGTGGCTTTCGCTTCAAAACTTATTGCTCCTTATGGCAGGGTTCCTACTGATAACGTGTCAATCCTTCACCACCTCGACTTTATATGAAGCAATAGTATCCGGATGGTTAATCTTAGTGCTGCCTTGTCTCGGGTTGTTAGAGAGTCTCCTATCTGTGCCACTAAGGCTTTCCTTGAGGAGGCCAAGGCTGATTATGAGAGGGTAGAGGGCTTGAAGTGTGAGTAGGAGGCCAAGAGTGTCAGATTGGAGCTTATGGTGGAGAAGGAGAAAGCTAGGGCCACAGCTGCGAAGGCGGCCGCTAATCTGGCTGAAGATATGGCCAAAAAGGCTAAGGAGAGCCATACTCGGACCTATGGCGAGCTGTTGGAGACCAAGGAGAGGCTTCAGTCCGCTTATGATGACTATGCCGAGCTCCAGGGCCATGTGGTGAATGGTATGATTGCTTTATATGAGAATCTGAAGGCCCAGGTCCGAGTTGTTGCTCCCAACGCCGACCTCAGTCTATTTAGCATGAATAATATTGTGGAGGACAGCAAGATTGTGCCTGCCCCTGATGATGATAAGGCTCCTCCTTCTCTGTCGACAGTTAAGGCTTCTACAGCCCCTTCTGCTGAGGTGGTCCCTGATGATGATGATGATGATGAATAATTTTGTTTTTTATCAAAATAATTTTAACTCTTGGGTTGCCATGGGGCAGCCCTTGAGCCTTTAATGTTTTAATTTTTGTGTTTCAGTTTGTCTTAGTGATGCACCAATTTAGCTCTTGGCAAGGTGCTTTGAGGTTGTTCATTCAAGCCTTGTATAGTCTTGTGTTTTTGGCGATGTGGTCCCTTCCTGGGTTTTTTATACCCTAGGATGTAGATGTTCGGGACTCCTTGGTTCGACACCTTTTTCAAGGTGTTGTTTGTTTTATGGACTTCTACCTTTGCCTTTTCAATCGTGCCTTGTTTTAGTTGTGCTGACAACCTTCTGTTTTGGCGACGTCGTCTTTTATGGCTTCCTGTCCGTGCTTTTTAGTCAGCTTCCAACAACTTTTTAGGTAGCGTTCTCATATAGAACCTTTTCTTTTTAGTTTGTTTGGATGACTTTTTAGCCTTGTTCCGAGGTCGCGCTATCGCCTTTTAAGTAACGTCCCTTTTCAGGACTTGTACCTTTTGGCTAAGCATTTTGGCCTTAAGTTCGTTCAACCTTTTTGGCCTTCGTATGGTGTTGTTCCCTTTGTGGTGATCCTTTCATTGGTCCGACTTCTCTGTCGGGCCTTCTTAAGTTATTTCTAGTAATCCCATTTTAGTCTGACCTCGTCAGGTTGCTTTATATGGGTTACTTTTTATAACTTCTCACATTAACTTTTGACTTCGTCGCTTCACCTTGCCGACCTTTCCTTGGTTGGGCGATGAATTTTGCATTTTGAGCATAAATTAATGCATCTTGGTAGGAAACTTTTCAGGGAATCTTAAATTTTTATTCAGGTATTAAAATGAAAAATATAGATAAAAGTATATACAAATCAGTGCTTACCCTACTAGTCGGGCAGCTTTTAGGTCTGGGCCTTGTGCCTCATTAAAAACCCTTTAGGGGAAAAAGAGTGTGCCTTGGCTGGAGACCCTTTTCCTAGCTGTAGTACCTTCTTAGGTTGCAGGCATGCCATGACCTTGGGAGCTCCCGCCCTTGGAGGTCGGGCACCCTATACTAACCTTTTTCAAGTACTTCTGTGACTCGGTATGGCCCTTTCCAGTTGGCTGCTAGCTTCCCTTCTCCTGACCGACCTGCTCCAATGTCGTTTCGGATTAGGATGAGGTCGTCGGTGGTGAAGCTTCGTTGGATTACTCTCCGATTATACCTCAAAATCATTTGACGCTTCAGGGCTTCCTCTCTAATCCGAACTCTTTCTCGGACCTCTGGAAGTAGGTCGAGATCTTTCCTTTGTGCTTGGGAGTTGGTATCTTCATTGTAGAGGATCACCCTAGGGGATCTTTCTTCTACCTCTACGGAAATCATTGCCTCCATTCCGTAAGCAAGTCGGAAGGGTGATTCCCCGGTGGTGGAGTGTGGTGTTGTCCAGTATGCCCATAGGACTTGCGGGAGCTCTTCAGCCCAAGCTCTTTTTGCATCCTGTAGTCTCCATTTTAACCCAGCCAATATGACTTTATTGCCAGCTTCCGCCTGTCCGTTGTCTTGTGGGTGTTCCACGGAGGTGAACTGGTGCTTGATTTTTGGATCAGCTACCAAGTTCCTGAAGCCCGTGTCAGTGAACTGAGTGCCATTATCCGTGGTGATGGAGCATGGGACCCCGAACCATGTGACAATGTTAATGTATAGGAATTTCTGACTTCTTTGGGCGGTGGCAGCGGCCAATGGCTCTTCCTCGATCCACTATGTGAAGTAGTCTATTCCTACAATGAGGAATTTAACTTGCCCTGATCCCTGGGGGAATGGTCCGAGGAGGTCAAGCCCCCACTTTGCGAACGGCCAGGGTGAAGTAACGCAGATGAGCACTTCGAGTGGGGCAATATGAAAGTTGGCGTGCTTCTGGCATGGGGGGCATGTTTTGACGAACTCTGTTGCTTCCTTTTGCAAGGTCGGCCAGTAAAAACCAGCTCGGAGTACCTTTTTGGAAAGAGCTCGTGCCCCGAGGTGGTTGCCACACATGACACCGTGGACTTCTTCTAGGACTTCCCTTGTAGCGGAGGTCAGGACGCACTTTAGGAGGGGTGTTGAGATCCCTCTCCTATATAGGAGATTGTGCACTATGGTGTAGTACTGTGGTTTTCGTACTAGCCTTTTTGCCTCTTTTTTATCTATGGGGAGTGTTTCGGACATGAGGTAGTTGATTATGGGAGTCATCCACCCTCGGTCCTGATCTGATATGTTTAGAACCTTCTCTTCTTCCGAAGTTGATGGGATTTGTAGTGTTTCTTGGATGAGACTTCTATTGTTGCCCCCTGGTTTGGTGCTGGCTAGTTTCAAAAGTGCATCAGCACGGGCATTTTGTTCCCGAGGTATATGTCGGATCTCGTATCCCATGAATTTTCCGAGCTGTTCTCTAATCTTGTCTAGATATTTTTTTATGGTGGGATCCTTTGCCTAGTAGCTTCCTTCTATTTGCGAGGTGACTACTTGTGAATCGCAGAAGATGGTAAGCTTTTGGGCTCCGACTTGCCTAGCCAACTTCAAACCAGCCAGTAGGGCATCGTACTCGGCTTGATTATTTGAGGCGGGAAATTCGAACCTTAAGTAGAGTTTGAGTTGGGTTCCCTGGTCACTTTCTAGGATAACGCCCGCTCCACTGCCGACTCTGTTTGATGAGTCGTCAACGTAAAGGTGCCAGTCAATGGGGATTCTTGGGGTGTCGATGTACTCTGCGACGAAGTCGGCCAGGTATTGGGACTTGATGGCTATCCGAGCTTCGTACTTAAGGTCGAATTCGGACAACTCGACCACCCATTGTAGGATTGTTCTAGCTAAGTCGGTTTTCTGCAGGATACCTTTAATGGGTTGGTTGGTCCGTGATAAACCACTATTTTACGATTTATCTTGTGCTCAATTGAGTGGTTTTATCAAGTCTTTGCACACTTATTCATACTATTTGCATGATTTTACAATTCCCTTCCAATTTTGTTATATGATTGAAAACTTGCTTTTTGAGCCTTTAAATTGTATATTTTTAACTCCCCTTTATACCATTCTATGCCGTGATTTGTGCGTTAAGTGTTTTCAGGCTTTATATGGCAGGAATGGCTTAGAGGATGGAGAGAAAGCTTGCAAAAATGGAAGGAGCATAAGAAATAGAGGAGACAACTAGCGAGGATCGACGCGTGCGTATACCTGACGCGTACGCGTGAATTGGAGTTCGCATAGCGACGCGTGCGCGTGCCTGATGCATACGCGTGACATGCGCTACCTGTAGAAATCGCAGAAAATGCTGGGGGTGATTTTGGGACAAGCAGAGACTCAACACACATTCTCATTCGGATAGTTTTTAGTTTTAGTTTTGAATCTTAGAGAGAAATTACTACCTTCTCTAGGTTTTTCTTGACATTCATAGATTTCTAGTTTTTATGCTTTTGAGGCTTTTGCTTTGGATATTGAGAAGAATCACCACCTCCGTTGAAGTTGCTATTCTAGTTTATTTTCCTATTCCTTTACTCTTTTAATTGCCCATTAACCCTGTTCAGATAAGTATGTTTATGATTTTAGTGGTTATTAATGCAAAGAACTATTTTTATTTTTAATTGACTTTCAGTTGTTAATTAATTCATCATGTCTTATTCTTATTCCCTTAATATTCCTGTGAACATTATATTCATGTCAATGGAGTAGTTTCCTAACTTGATTGGGAGTTGATTAAAAGGAGACCCTTGAGTTGGAATACTCAAGTGTAATTCTAATTGGAAGTTATTGGCTAACTCTCTAGTCTCTAACTCTAATCCTTCCTTAAGAGAGGATTAGGACTTGAGGATAGAGTTGGTTAGTTAGTTACTTGACTTTCCTTTCTTCAGCAAGGGATGACCAAGCAGAACAATAACCTTTTACTATTACACTTGGGAAAAAATCCAACAAGGATAGGACTTCCAATTAATCTTCTCCTGGTCAAGGCTTTTATTTCATTATATAAATTCTTTCGTTAATTTTCATTGCCTTAAATTACAATTATTTAATTTCCTGTTCTGCAACTCTTAGAAATTCTCGGAAAATTCCTGACTAATAAAATAGCACTCTTTTGTCAACTCGTTGGAAGACGACCTGGGATTTCTACTCCCAATATTTTTATTCTAATTTTGTGACAACCCTTTCTAAATTGATAAGTGGATTTTCGTCGGTTAAGAACTGTACTTACAATGCTGTTCTATTTATAAATTCTTAATTGACTAATTTTCGCCGCATCAATTTTTGGCGCCGTTGCCGGGGAGTTGCAATTGCGTGCTAAATCATTAGTTGGTGTACATATTTTTAATTTTTGTATATTTTATTTTATTTTATTACCATGAGCTGTATGTTTCTTTCATTGAATGATGCGTTCGCTGCCTTATCCAAGCTTAGCTGCGTTTGATCCTGAAATTGAAAGAACTATTTCACGTATTAGGCGAGCTCAGCATCGGTTAGCACCTGAGGGTGGTGAAGTGGTTACTACCAATTCACCAGTCTCTTCTAAAGGTGAATCTGAAGCGCCATCTGAGGAAGAAACAAGCTCCTTTACTACTGATTCTGTTGATTTACGTGCAGGTAATATGGTGGAGCCCAGAAGGATTACTCTCCAAGAAGCAGGCACTCCAAATTTTACACTATAACCGTATCAAGCGCGTCACCCAAATCTGGCTCCAAATTTTGAACTGAAGACTGCGCTAATTAACTTAATACCTAAGTTTCATGGCTTACCTGCTCAGGAGCCTATCAAGCACCTAAGGAATTTTCAGACAGCATGTTCTACTGTTAGGCGTCGTGGTGTAGATGAGACTTCTATTCTGCTAACCGCCTTCCTGTTTTCTCTTGAGAGAAAGGCGAGGGAGTGGTACTACACTCAACCTGAAGTAGTTGTTACCAACTGGGATACGCTCAGGAGAGAATTCTTAAAAAAATACTTTCCAGCTGAAGTTACTGATAGGAAACTATGAGAAATTTTATATCATTTTGAAGCCCCAGATGTTAGCTTTCCAGCACAACTGGAACTGCCTCATTTGGACCTCTGTAGCTCAAGTTATGATCGATTAAGTGCGAAGAGGTCAGGATTGACAGCTTAGCAATTCCTTCATTTCTTCATGAGTTCTCCCACATTGCATGATTTTCTCTTTATTTCTTCCATCCAATACTTGCCTTATGAACCTAAAATCATTCAACAAACACATCAAGGTATCGAATAGAATTAAAGTGAATTAAAATCACTAATTTAAGGGCCTAAAAAGCATGTTTTCACACTTAAGCACAAATTAAGGGAGAATTACAAGACCATGCTATTTCATTGAATAAATGTGGGAAAAGGTGATAAAATCTCCTAAATTAAGCACAAGATAAACCACAAAATTGGGGTTTATCAAAACTCCCCATACTTAAACCAAGCATGTCCTCATGCTAAGAATACAGAAGGACAAGAAAAGGGGTATGAACATTTATTCAATGCAAATGGACTATATGCTCCAATCTACATGCATGCAACTAAATGCAATATGACTCTATCTACTTGGTTAAAAGTAAATCAATCTCCAAGAACATATATAAGCAAGTAGGGCTAATATCATATGACGATTCATGAATCCTACCAATTCAAATATCAAAATGAAGTTCAAATAGACTTGCAAGAAGAAAGCTCATGAAAGCCGAGAACAAGGAATTGAGCATCGAACCCTCACCGGACGTGTATCCGCTCTAGCCGCTCTAGTATATAGGGTTGATCACTCAATTTTCTTCTAATCATGCTTTCCATGATTTTTTTTTATCTAACAATCAACAATTATTCAATGCATGCATACTTTTATCATGAGGACATATTCACAGGTTATAATGGACTTGTTCGTTGCCCCATTTAGAAGCCTTTCTATTTCTTTCCTTCTTGGTGGCCAACCTAAAGGAAAGAGAAAGAAGGATAATTAAGCCTACAACAAAGATATCAAAGCAAATAGAACATAGGCGGGGGCTAATGCCAAATAAGAGTAAGGTTCTCATCTACATGTTAGCTACGCATGTAAGTGAGAGAGCAGTATAGGCAAAGGGCATATCAACTAATACTTGATGCAAGAAAAAAGTCAGAGTACAAGTGAATAACATGAAGAGCATGTTGAGCATCAATTTCAAACAAGAAAGAGTAGGTCATGAAAGACATGCAAGTTCATATCAATGCACAAAAGATGCAAGAGTCATAAAAGATTAAGCATTGATTTAGAAGTTCATCACCCATCAATATCAAACAAGTCAAGAAGCACCAAGATTAACCAAGAAATTTTCAACAATTAGGTAAAATAATTCAACGCCATTATTACAATAAAAAACTTAGAGAGGAAAATAAGAACAAGCTATAAGAACGAAATTAAAATGCAATGAATAAAAGTATGCATATGCAAATAACAAAAGAAAATGCAAAATAAGAAAAATAAAATTGATAAAACTAGAATTCTGAAAGGAGAGGAAGAAAGTAAGAAAGGAAGATGAGAGAAGAACAAAGGTATAAAGAAAGAAGAAGAAGGAGAGAAGATAGAAGAAAGAAAGAAGAAGAAAGGGGAAAAAAACAGGGCGTGTAAGTGTCACTCACGCGTGTGCGTGGATGGCAGGATGGACAAGAGATGCGTAAGCATCCTGTACGCTAGAGAATGGATGGTGAGAGTGTAAATTGACGCGTATGCGTGATGTACGCGTACGCGTGGGTGCAGCTGTGCGTTTCCCGTAGCGTACGCGTGGTGTTCGCACAACTCTCGTGTTCCATGTATGGAACCATGTTGACGCATCGACGCGTAAGAGTCGGGCACGCATACGCGTGCCTGACCCCCCTATTTTTTTTTTTTTACATATGAAAACAGAAATATAACACTCTCCTAATCTACAAGAATTCTAAAAGAATCAAAATTAAATTTTAACAACAAATCTTTTTGGTTTTTAAAAATTTTTCAAATACAAGACACACAAAACTTACACTTCAAGTAAAATACAATCTAACAACAACTATTCTAAACAAAACATAAATCTAACAAGAAATCTATCAATCAAAGCAAAATGTAGAAGAGTATAGAAAATAAGAAAAACTACCTACAATGGCAATTTAATTCATTCATTGATTATATATACAAGAGAATGGAAAGAGGTTACTATGGTGAGGTCTCTCCCACCTAGCACTTTTAGTTTAAGTCCTTAAGTTGGACATTTGAAAAGCTCCTTGTTATGGTGGCTTATGCTTGTATTCATCCTTGAACCTCCAAGAATGCTTGCTCTTCAATTGGTTGTTAGAACTTCCAACCATCTTCACCAAGCTTGGGGGAAGTTCTTCCCAAGATATGAGCTCCCAAAATTGGTCTTCATGTTGTGATCCGGGATCCCATATCTTATTTTCACACCCATCTTCTAATTGATCATCATGGTTCCACTTGGGTGGTAGGTGATCCGAGTTCTCAACGAAACCACCAAAAAACTTCCTAGACCCATGCAATTTGGTTCTACACCAACCATTACTATTCAACTTTAAGCATGTAACCATCATGAACTTAGAGTGATGTTTCCAACCACTAACCATCTCTCTCCTACTCTTAACTCCACAAAGAGCTCTAAGTTGTCCATCATTTTCAATCAAACCATATTCAAGTGAGAAAATAAAGCTTAAGGATAAGAATTTTACCTACTTGAATGTTGTGTTAGATGGTGACTTAGGAAGGGGTGGTTCCAATGGTCTTGCAAGTTCTACTCCCTTGTACTCTTCTTTGATTACCTCCACCTCTTGACAAGATTCTTCAACTTCAATTATTTTCTCACCAACTTCTTCTACACATTCTTTGTTGGTGGAGCTTGCTTCTTGATCAACTTCTTCGAATCTTTCTTCTTTCTCATTATGCCTTGGAAGTTGTGCATTATCCTCCTCAACATCAAATTCAAACTCATTGGAAGAAGGTTCAACAACTTCCATAAAATCATCAATACTATCACTTGGTGTGGAAGTGTCTTCAAGCTTGAAATCCACCTCTTGTTCAATTTTGCCTAGCTCTTCAACCACTTCTTCTTCTTCAACAACCTCCATCCCTTCCACTTGTTGCACAACACAGTCTATGCTCCGCTCTTCAGTTGATTCTCCACCTTTATCCGTGGAGACGCCTTGTCTACGGTATAGATCCCATGCGTCTAAATTGGTTTTAATTTTGGCAAGGTTAGCCTCGATAGCTTCATTCATTCTTTGGGCTTCCTCTTACTCCTTTTGACGAATTATTTCTTGAAGCCGATCCATTGCTTCCTTGAGATGATCCATTGGCTCTTGTTCTACTTGGCTAGTATAAGTAGGATCATATTTCTCTTGGATGGATGGATATGGGTGTTCTTCCATGGAAGGTTATGGTGGAAAGGAAAATTCATTATGTGGTTGAAAATTCTCATACATGGGAGGTTGTTCATCTTGATAAGAATAATGAGGTGGTGGTTCTTGAGGGTATTGGTGATGGAATTGGGGTGGTTCTATATATGGTTCATATGGCTCACAAGGTGGTTGGTATGGTGGGTAAGGATTAGGGTCATATGGAGATGATTGGGGGTAAGGGACTTGTGAGTAAGGTGGTTCAAAATTATATTGAGGAGGTGGTTCATAGGCATATGGTGGTAGTTGTTGACAATCACAATAAGGGTCACCACATCCACTAGATTGATATGCATTAGGATCGGAATTTTATCTATAAGAAACCGAAGGTTGTTGTTGCCAAGAAGGTTGATCAATTCCTTGAGGCTCCTCCCTCCTTTGATTGTTCCATCCTTGATGCATATTGTCATTGTAGCTCCCATTTCCTACAATATAATTTGAACCAAACTCATAGCCAAAGGGGTGAGAATTCATGGTAGCAAATAAAAACAAAAGCTAACAAAAATAAGCAACAAAGTCCTAAAGCTAACAAAAACTAACAAATAAGAAAAGGACAAATATATTCACAATATTCACAATAGCCAATAATATAACACTATTGCAACTCCCCGGCAACAGCGCCATTTTGATAATGAGGAAATTGTTGTGTCAATCTAGAATTTCTCTTATAGAAATAAGAACTTCGTTGTAAGCATAGCTCTAAACCAACAAACAATTCTCACATCAAAAATTTGAGTTGTCACAAGTACAAACCCCAATAAAAATTAACCAAAGTATTCAAACCTCGGGTCGTCTCACAAGGAATTGCAATGAAGTGTTCAATTATTGGCTATGAAGATGCAAGGGGGGTTGAATTAGTAATTAACAAGAAAATAAACGATAAGAAAGTAAAATAACAAGATCTAATAAAATAAGGGAGAAGAACTCTTGGCTAGACATGAAAAATTGAGATCACTATCCTTGTCTACAAACCATATATTGACAATTATGAGGAACCAAGCTCATTAAGTCTACTTCTATGCTTGAAGTATATCAAATGGCTTGATCAACATCAATCCAAAGGTTCTAACCTAGCTATTAATTGACTTAGTAGTAGGCTAGTATCAATGGTTATCAAATTGACCACCAAGGGTTCTCAAATCACTAATTCAATGAGACCCAATGATTCAATGTCACTCAATTCCCTTAGCCTAAGCCAAGAGTCAAGAAAACTACTCAATAACTAGTAGAAGCATTTCATCAAACACCTAGAATGTAATGAAAGTAAATATCACAAAATGCAAGAATTAACAAAACCCATAACTAACATAAGAAAGAAATCAATAATAGCAATGAAGATGAACATAAAAAGGACATAGAAACATAAAATTGCATTAGAAGAAATTAAGATCCAACAATGGTTCATCAACATTAAAGAGAACAAAATAAGAAATGACAAGTAAAACTAGAAGAACAAAGATGTAATAACAAGAAATTAAAAGGGAAGACTAAATGAAAACAATAATTCAAAATTGGATTTAAGAAAATTTAACCTAAACTACCCTAAATTCTAGAGAGAAAGAAGAGCTTCTCTCTCTATAATTCTAACCTACAACATGATCAAAACTAAACTATGGCAACT
This sequence comes from Arachis hypogaea, assembly GCF_003086295.3. NCBI lineage: Eukaryota > Viridiplantae > Streptophyta > Magnoliopsida > Fabales > Fabaceae > Arachis > Arachis hypogaea. The sequence goes on from NC_092047.1 coordinate 54,475,863, forward strand.
TGGTTCATTACCCCTTCAATCCTTGGGTTTAATAGCATCGGAAATGAGTTGGATTGGGCCCAAAATGAGCTAGAAATCGTTGGCCATGAGTTGCTAAAATGGACCCATGCTGATCCTGCAATGCATACGTGTGATGCACGCGTACGCGTCCCTAAACGCCAGGCAACTATGGCAAATTTTATATCATTTTGAAGCCCCAGATGTTAGCTTTCCAACATAACTAGAACCGCCTCATTTGAACCTCTGCAGCCAAGTTATGATCGATTAAGTGCGAAGAGGTCAGGATTGACAGCATAGCAATTCCTTCATTTCTTCATGAGTTCTCCCACTTTGTATGTTTTTCTCTTCATTTCTTCCATCGAATACTTGCCTTATGAACCTAAAAACACTCAACAAACACATCAAGGAATTGAATAGAATTAAAGTGAATTAAAATCACCAATTTAAGGGCCTAAAAAGCATGTTGTCACACTTAAGCACAAATTAAGGGAGAATTACAAGACCATGCTATTTCATTGAATAAATTTGGGAAAAGGTGATAAAATTCCCTAAATTAACCACAAGATAAACCACAAAATTAGGGTTTATCAAACCTCCCCACACTTAAACCAAGCATGTCCTCATGCTAAGAATAAAGAAGGACAAGAAAAGGGGTATGAACATTTATTCATTGCAAATAGACTATATGCTCCTATCTACATGCATGCAACTAAATGCAATATGACTCTATCTACTTGGTTAAAAGTAAATCAATCTCCAAGAACATATATAAGCAAGTAGGGCTAAGATCATATGATGATTCATGAATCCCACCAATTCAAATATCAAAATAAACTTCAAATAGACTTGCAAGAAGAAAGCTCATGAAAGCCGAGAACAAGGAATTGAGCATCGAACCCTCACCGGACGTGTATCCGCTCTAGTCGCTCTAGTGTATAGGGTTGATCACTTAGTTCTCTTCTAATCATGCTTTCCATGATTTATTTTTCATCTAACAATCAACAATTATTCAATGCATGCATATCTTTATCATGAAGACTTATTCATAGGTTGTAATGTGGCTAGGGTAAAGGTAGGGATGTATATGGTCAAGTGAGCTTGAAATTTGAATCTTTGATCAACCTAAGATCTCACCAAACACATATAACAACCTATATAATTCTAATACAATACCTAGCTACCCATGATTCCTACTTTTTTCACATACTCATGCATTCTCTTTAATTCACATTCCATATGCATTGTTATTGTTACTTTACTTTGGGGCATTTTTGTCCCTTTTTTATTGCATTTTTTTTCTATATATTTTTTTGTTTCTTTTATTTTTCTATTTCTTTTTCTATATATATATATATATATTCATTTTTTTTTCACAACAAAGTACATACAAACGTATCAATGGATATGGATTTACATATTTGATGCATAAGCATATACCCAATCCCATGATTTTCAACAAAAATACAAAATACACTTTTACCTCAACCAATGTCCCAAGTTTTCCATACCCAAATGATACAAAACACTAGCCTAAGCTACTCATAGATCCAAATTAAGGGACATTTATTGTTTTTCACTTAGGGGTAGTGATGTGCTAAAATTTATAACAAAAGGGATTAAATAGGCTCAAAATTGGCTAACAATGGTTGATGAAAGGTAGGCTATTTGGGTAAGTGAGCTAAATGAAATGATGGCCTCAATCATATAAATGCTTCTATACATGGAATAGTGGACATAAAGAATCAAACAAATCAAAGATAACAATCATAGGAAGAAAATAATGCACACAAGAATGAAAATAAATGGTTATAAGATGTAACCACGCAATTGGGCTCAAAACTCACATGCTTGTGTCCTTAGCTCAAAATCCATGTTCCAAAATAAATTCTTCAACAAAGTTCAACCAAAAAAAAATTTTTAAAAATTGGTAGGATGCCCTAAAATAATTTCTTGGAAAATCACTTATCACCCTAACCAAGTAGTCCTAACATAAAAAGAGATGGTAAAATATATACAAGTTCTAACTAACATGCAACCTATCATGCAATGCAACAACTAGCTACAAAGAAAATTAAGAATTGGTATTGAATAAGCAAATTTTACCCATGGAGATCGGTCGGACGACCTCCCCACAATTAGAAATTTGCACCGTCCTTGGTGCAAGTAAAGAAGAGCAAGGTGGATCGGTTGCTACAACTGATGAGCTCCTTCAAAAGGTTATGCGGATGGACTTGTTCGTTGCCCCATTTAGAAGCCTTTCCATTTCTTTCCTTCTTGGTGGCCAACCTAAAGGAAAGAGAAAGAAGGATAATTAAGCCTACAACAAAGATATCAAAGCAAATAGAACATAGGCGAGGGATAATGCCAAATAAGAGTAAGGTTCTCATCTACATGTTACCTACGCATGTAAGTGAGAGAGCAATATAGGCAAAGGGCATATCAACTAATACTTGATGCAAGAAGAAAGTCAGAGTATAAGTGAATAACATGAAGATCATGTTGAGTATCAAGTTCAAAGAAGAAAGAGTGGGTCATGAAAGACATGCAAGTTCATATCAATGCACAAAAGATGCAAGAGTCATAAAAGATTAAGCATTGATTTAGAAGTTCATCACCCATCAATATCAAACAAGTCAAGAAGCACCAAGATTAACCAAGAAATTCTCAACAATTGGGTAAAAGAATTCAACACCATTATTAAAATAAAAAACTTAGAAAGGAAAATAAGAACAAGCTATAAGAACGAAATTAAAATGCAATGAATAAAAGTATGCATATGCAATAAACAAAAGAAACTGAAAAATAAAAAAAATAAAATTGATAAAAATAGAATTCTGAAAGGAGAGGAAGAAAGTAAGAAAGGAAGATGAGAGAAGAAGAAAGGTGTAAAGAAAGAAGAAGAAGGAGAGAAGAAAGAAGAAGAAAGGGGAAAAAACAGGGCGCGTAAGTGTCACTCACGCGTGCGTGTGGATGGCAGGATGGACAAGCGATGCGTAAGCATCCTGTACGCTTGAGCGTGGATGGTGAGAGTGTAAATCGACGCGTACACATGATGCACACGTACGCGTGGGTCCAGCTGTGCGTTTCACGCAGCGAAGGTGTGGTGTTCACGCAACCCTCGGGTTCCATGTATGGAACCATGTTGACGCATCGACGCGAAAGCGTCGGGCACGCATATGCGTGCCTGGCCCCCTATTTTTTTTTTACATATGAAAACAGAAACAGAACACTCTCCTAATCTACAAGAATTCTAAAACAATCAAAATTAAAATTTAACAACAAATCTTTTTGGTTTTTGAAAAATTTTCAAATATAAAACACACAAAACTTACACTTCAAGTAAAATACAATCTAACAACAACTATTCTAAACAAAACATAAATCTAACAAGAAATCTATCAATCAAAGCAAAATTTAGAAGAGTATAGAAAATAAGAAAAACTACCTACAATGGCAATTCAATTCATTCATTGATTATATATACAAGAGAATGGAAAGAGGTTACCATGGTGGGGTGTCTCCCACCTAGCACATTTAGTTTAAGTCCTTAGGTTGGACATTTGGAAAGCTCCTTGTTATGGTGGCTTAGGCTTGTATTCATCCTTGAACCTCCAAGAATGCTTGCTCTACAATTGGTTGTCAGAACTTCCAACCATCTTCACCAAGCTTGGGGGAAGTTCTTCCCAAGATATGAGCTCCCAAAATTGGTCTTCATGTTGTGATCCGGGATCCCATATCTTATTTTCACACCCATCTTCTAATTGATCATCATGGTTCCACTTGGGTGGTAGGTGAGCCAAATTCTCAATGAAACCTCCAAACAACTTCCTAGACCCATGCAATTTGGTTCTACACCAACCATTACTATTCAACTTTAAGAATGCAACCATCATGAACTTAGAGTGATGTTTCGAACCACTAACCATCTCTCTCCTACTCTTAACTCCAAAAAAAGCTCTAAGTTGTCCATTATTTTCAATCAAACCATATTCAAGTGAGAAAATAAAGCTTAAGGATAAGAAATTTTACCCACTTGAATGTTGTGTTGGATGTTGACTTAGGAAGGGGTGGTTCCAATGGTCTTGCAAGTTCTACTCCCTTGTACTCGTCTTTGATTACCTCCACCTCTTGACAAGATTCTTCAACTTCAATTCTTTGATCACCAACTTTTTCTACACATTCTTTGTTGGTGGAACTTGCTTCTTGATCAACTTCTTCGAATCTTTCTTCTTTCTCATTATGCCTTAGAGGTTACGCATTATCCTCCTCAACATCAAATTCAAACTCAATGGAAGAAGGTTCAATAACTTCCATAAAATCATCAACATTATCACTTGGTGTGGAAGTGTCTTCAAGCATGAAATCCACCTCTTGTTCAATTTCGTCTAACTCTTCAACGACTTCTTCTTCTTCAACAACCTCCATCCCTTCCACTTGTTGCACAACACATTCTATGCTCCACTCTACGGTTGATTCTCCACTTTCATCCGTGGAGACGCCTTGTCTATGGTATAGATCTCATGCGTCTAAATTAGCTTTAATTTTGGCAAGGTTAGCCTCGATAGCTTCATTCATCCTTTGGGCTTCCTTTTGCTCCTTTTGACGGATTATTGCTTGAAGCCGATCCATTGCTTCCTTGAGATGATCCTTTGGCTCTTGTTCCACTTGGCTAGTATAAGTAGGATTATATTTCTCTTGGATAGATGAATATGGGTGTTCTTCCATGGAGGGTTGTGGTGGAAAGGAAAATTCATTATGTGGTTGAAAATTCTCATACATGGGAGGTGGTTCATCTTGATAAGAATAATAAGGTGGTGGTTCTTGAGGGTATTGGTGATGGAATTGGGGTGGTTCTACATATGGTTCATATGGTTCACAAGGTGGTTGGTATGGTGTGTAAGGATTAGGGTCATATGGAGGTGATTGGGGGTAAGGAGCTTGTGAGTAAGGTGGTTCAAAATTATATTGAGGAGGTGGTTCATAGGCATATGGTGGTGGTTGTTGACAATCACAATAAGGGTCACCACATCCACTAGATTGATATGCATTAGGATCGGAATTATACCTATAAGAAACTAGAGGTTGTTATTGCCAAGAAGGTTGATCAATTCCTTGAGGCTCCTCCCTCCTTTGATTGTTCCATCCTTGATGCATATTGTCATTGTTGCTCCCATATCCTACAACATAATTTGAACCAAACTCATAGCCAAAGGGGTGAGAATTCTGGTAGCAAATAAAAATAAAAGCTAACAAAAATAAGCAACAAAGTCCTAAAGCTAACAAAAACTAAAAAATAAGCAAAAGACAAACATATTCACAATATTCACAATAGCCAATAATATAACACAATTGTAACTCTTCGGCAATGGCGCCATTTCGATAATGAGGAAATTTTCGTGTCGGTCTAGAATTTCTCTTATAGAAATAAGAACTTCGTTGTAAGCATAGCTCTAAACCAACAAACAATTCTCACATAAAAAATTTGAGTTGTCACAAGTACAAACCCCAATAAAAATTAACCGAAGTATTCAAACCTCAGGTCGCCTCACAAGGAATTGCAATGAAGTGCTCAATTATTGGCTATGAAGATGCAAGGGGGTTGAATTGGTAATTAACAAGAAAATAAACGACAAGAAAGTAAAATAACAAGAACTAATAAAATAAGGGAGAAGAACTCTTGGCTAGACATAGGAAATTGAGATCACCATCCTTGTCTACAAACCATATATTGACAATTATGAGGAACCAAGCTCATTAAGTCTACTTCTATGCTTGAAGTATATCAAATGGCTTGATCAACATCAATTCAAAGGTTCTAACCTAGCTACTAATTGACTTAGTAGTAGACTAGTATCAATGGTTATCAAATTGACCACCAAGGGTTCTCAAATAACCAATTCAATGAGACCCAATGACTCAAGGTCACTCAATTCCCTTAGCCTAAGCCAAAAGTCAAGAAAACTACTCAATAACTAGTAGAAGCATTTCATCAAACACCTAGAATGTAATGAAAGTAAACATCACAAAATGCAAGAATTAACAAAACCCATAACTAACATAAGCAAGAAATCAACAATAGCAATGAAGATGAACATAAAAAGGACATAGAAACATAAAATTGCATTAGAAGAAATTAAGATCCAACAATGGTTCATCAACATTAAAGAGAACAAAATAAGAAATGACAATTAAAACTAGAAGAACAAAGATGTAATAACAAGAAATTAAAAGGGAAGACTAAATCAAAACAATAATTGAAAATTGGATTTAAGAAAATTAAACCTAAACTACCCTAAATTCTAGAGAGAAGGAAGAGCTTTTCTCTCTAGAATTCTAACCTACAACATGATAAAAACTAAACTATGGCTACTTGGTTCATTTTCCCTTCAATCTTTGGGTTCAATAGCATCAGAAATGAGTTGACTTGGGCCCAAAATGAGCTAGAAATCGCTAGCCACGAGTTGCCAAAATGGACCCACGCTGATCCTGCGATGCGTGCAAGTGATGCACGTGTCCGTGTCCCTAAACGCCAGGCAACTATGGCAAATTTTATATCAATTTGAAGCCCCAGATGTTAGCTTTCCAACGCAACTAGAACCGCCTCATTTGGTCCTATATAGCTCAAGTTATGATCTAAGTGCGAAGAGGTCAGGATTGACAGCATAGCAATTCCTTCATTTCTTCATGAGTTCTCCCACTTTTCATGCTGTTCTCTTCATTTCTACCATCCAATACTTGCCTTATGAACCTAAAATCACTTAACAAACACATCAAGACATCGAATAGAATTAAAATGAATTAAAATCACCAATTTAAGGGCCTAAAAAGCATGTTTTCATAGTTAAGCCCAAATTAAGGGAGAATTGCAAAACCATGCTATTTCATTGAATAAATGTGGGAAAAGGTGATAAAATCCCCTAAATTAAGCACAAGATAAACCACAAAATTGGGGTTTATCAGGTACCAAGAAAGGAAAAGAGAAAGCCACTGACAAGACACCAGCAAGGCGAGGAACCAAGAGAACACTGGCAAAGGCACTTCCGTCTACCAGTGTCAAGCCACCAACAAAGTGGGTGAAGCGGATTATTAAAGTTGATGAATCAGAAAAAGCTTTTCTCGCCCGAGACTCCACACGGTTTGCTAACTGTTATTGCGAACAGATGTTCCCCATCCTAGCCGAGAGGAACTACAATAATGAGTATCTGCTCATTGTCCCAACACACTTTGTTGATTTTGTGGAGCCTCGAATTAAGAGGAGACAGTGGGGATTTTTGAGGAGGTAGCCGCGAGAGGCCAACTTATCATGGGTAGTTGAATTCTATTCAAACTTCCAATCGCCTACTCTGCAGACTGTCTACATTCGTCAGCAGCAAGTCCCTGTCTCCGAGAGTGCCATACAGAGAGCACTAGACATTCCACCTAGGCCAGAGGGATGGGATGCATATCAAGAAGCATCTCGTAAGCGCCAGATGTATCAGTTCGACTGGGATAGCGTCCTTGGAGTTATAGCCCAACCTGGAAACAAGTGGATCTACGGGCAGCATCATTCAAAATCCAAGAGCATCTCAGCCCAGTCACTCACCCTAAAGGCTCGCGTGTGGGCACAAATTATGTCACACTGGTGCACAAAACCACAATCACACTTTTGCAATTTCGCACAACTAACCAGCAAGTGCACTGGGTCGTCCAAGTAATACCTTACGTGAGTAAGGGTCGATCCCACGGATATTGTCGGCTTGAAGAAAGCTATGGTTATCTTGTAACTCTTAGTCAAGATAGCAACAATAATTCTCAGTTTTAATTGGAATAAGTAAAAGAGCATGGATTAAATGATACTTGTTATGCAGTGATGGAGAACAGGTTGAGGTTTTGGAGATGCTCTGTCTTCTGAATTTCTGCTTTCCTACTGTCTTCTTCTTCACGCACGCAGGTCTCTTTCCATGGCAAGCTGTATGTTGGTAGATCACCGTTGTCAATGGCTACCAGCTGTCCTCTCAGTGAAAAGGGTCCATGTACATGGCTAATCATCTGTCGGTTCTCACTAATGTTGGAATAGGATCCATTGATCCTTTTGCACACTATCACTGCGCCCAGCATTCATGAGTTTGAAGCTCGCCACAGTCATCCCTTCCTGGATCCTACTCGGAATACCACAGACAAGGTTTAGACTTTTCAGATCTCAGGAATGCTGCCAATTGATTCTAGCTTATACCACGAAGACTCTGATCTCACGGTTTTGAATGCTCTGTTGTCAGGAGAGGCAGTCAAACTCGTGAAACAGGTATCTAAGAGATATACATTCAATCTAAGGTAGAACGGAAGTGGTTGTCAGGCACGCATTCATAGGTTGAGAATGGTGATGAGTGTCACGGATCATCACATTCATCATGTTAAAGTGCGAATGACTATCTTAGAATAGAAACAAGCGTGATTGAATGAGAAACAGTAGTAATTGCATTAATCCATCGAGACACAGCAGAGCTCCTCACTCCCAACCATGGGGTTTAGAGACTCATGTCGTAGAAAATACAAATTCTGATGTAAAATGTCATCCGGTACATAGTAAGTCTCTAAAAGTAGTTTTTATACTAAACTAGTGACCTAGGTTTATAGAAATACAGTAAACTGTGATAGATAGTGACCTAGTTTTTATGCCCTTAAGGTCAGTTATGGACCACCCAAGAGCTGTCTTGTGTGTCCTTAGCACTTGAAGTAGTGCTTTTTCCTCCTGTGGATTTAAAGCAGAGCTTATGATCACCGAAAAAGTGTCACATTCTCCCAGAAATACATATTTCAGGGATGGTGGTAGTAGTTTGAGCTCGGGTTTAGGATGTTTCTCCTCTTCCTAAGGAATTTTCAGAGGCACTTTTATTTCCTCTGATTCCTCCATATCAGGCTGAACATCTTTAAAGATGTCCTCTAGCTCTGATTGGAGACTCTCAGCCATGTTAATCTCCTCTACCAGGGAGTCAATAATATCAACAAGCATGCAGTCTTTTGATGTGTCTGGATGCTTCATTGCCTCAACAGCATTCAGCCTGAACTCATCCTCATTGACTCTCAAGGTCACTTTTCTTTTTTGGACATCAATGAGGGTTTGTCCAGTTGCTAGGAAAGGTCTTCCTAGAATGAGAGTTGCATTCTTGTGCTCCTCTATTTCCAGCACTACAAAGTCAGTGGAAAAGGCAAATGGCCCAACCTTGACAATCATGTCCTCAATTATGCCTGATGGATATTTAATGGAGCCATCAGCATGTTGAAGACATATCCGGGTTGGTTTGACCTCTTTAGTCAAGCAAAGCTTTCTGATAGTGGATGCAGGTATTAGATTGATACTTGCCCCAAGGTCACATAGAGCTGTCTTGGTACAAGTACCCTCTAATGTACATGGTATCAAAAAGCTTCCGGGATCCTTAAGCTTTTCTGGTAAGCTTGTTAGGATGACTGCACTGCATTCTTCAGTGAGAAAAACTTTTTCTGTTTCTCTCCAATCCTTCTTATGACTTAAGATCTCTTTCATGAACATATCATAAGAGGGTATTTGCTCAAGTGCCTCTGAAAATGGAATCTTTATTTCAAGAGTCCAGAGATAGTCTACAAAGCAAATTGTTTATCCTGTTCCGCTTGGTCGAGTTTCTGAGGATAAGGCATTTTGGCTTTATATTCTTCAAACTTAGTTGCTACAGGTTTATTTCCTACAGAGGAAAGTTGAGAAGCCTTCTTGAGGGAGTTATTATCAGCACTTGCAGGTGTCTGATCCCTCATTGGCGTTTGAACGCCAGGATTAGACGTGGATTGGGCGTTTAACGCCAAATTCCTACCTTTTTCTGGCATTTGAACGCCAGAACTTGACATGATTGGGTGTTTAACGCCAGTTTTTCACCCTTTTCTGGCATTTGAACGTCAGACTTATTCCTCTCTGGGCTCTTACTGTCCTCAGAGGGATTTTGGGTAGCAGGTTGCTCATCCTCTGTCATCTGTTCCTTTCTTGGCTTTCTGCTGCTTTGAGTTGAGATATTTAATGTTTTTCCACTTCTTAATTGAACTGCTTGGCACTCCTCTGTTATCTGTTTTGATAACTGCTGTTTTGTTTGATTCAATTGTAATTCCATATCCTTGTTAGCAATTTTGGTTTCTTGTAGCATCTCCTTAAATTTTGCTAACTGCCTTGTTATAGAAGATAGTTGCTGATTGAGTTCAGCAACTTGTTCCTGAGGACTAAAGTCAGTTGATACTGCCTTAGCTTCTTCTTTCATGGAGGACTCATTACTTATGTACAGATGCTGATTTCTAGCAACTATATCGATAAGCTCTTGAGCCTCTTCAATAGTCTTTCTCATGTGTATAGATCCACCAGCTGAGTGGTCTAGAGATATCTGAGCTTTTTCTGTAAGCCCGCAGTGGAAGATGTCTAACTGCACCCACTCTGAAAACATTTCAGAGGAGCATTTTCTTAGCATTCCTCTATACCTCTCCCAGGCATTATAAAGGGATTCATCATCCTCTTGTTTAAAGCCTTGGATGTCCAGCCTTAGCTGTGTCATCCTTTTTGGAGGGAAATATTGATTCAGGAATTTGTCTGATAACTGTTTCCATGTTCTTATGCTTGCTGTAGGTTGGTTATTTAACCACCTCTTAGCTTGATCTTTTACAGCAAATGGAAACAGTAATAATCTGTAGACATCCTGATCTACTTCTTTATCACGTACTGTGTCAGCAATTTGTGAAAATTGTGCCAGAAACTCAGTAGGTTCTTCTTGTAGAAGACCAGAATACTAGCAATTTTGCTGTACCATGACAATGAGCTGAGGATTTAGCTCAAAACTACTTGCTTTGATGGGGGTATGCAGATGCTACTCCCATATGTAGCAGTAATGGGGTTAGCATATGACCCCAGAGTCCTTCTGGACTGTTCATTTTCAGTTAAGTCCATGATGGAGAAAAGGGAATTGATATGAATTGCAAATAAAATATATTTTTATTTTTATTTTATTTAAAAAAATCAATAAATAAATAAAAAAATAAAATAAAATAAAGTAATTAGAAATTAAAGTATTGATTTCGAAAAGTAAAAGAAAAAGGAAAAATAAATATGAAAATCAAATTAATTGCTTAATTAAGAAGATTTGAAAAACTTTGGATATAATTTTTGAAAAAGGTTTTGAATTTTGAAATTTTAAAACTAAAACAGGAAAAAAATAAAAATTTTAAAATAGAAATCTGAATTTTTCAATGAGATTTTCGAAAATTCAATTAAATAGAGAGAAAAGATATTTTTTGAAATTAATGAGGAAAGAGAAAAACAATAAAATGACACCAAACATAGAATTTTTAGATCAAAACAGAGAAAATAAACAGGAAAAACCTTGAATATCAAGATGAACACCAAAAGTAACTTCTGAAAAAAATTTTTAAGAAAACTAAAATACAAAGGACACCAAACTTAAAGATTTTTATACTTTGAACACTAATAATTCGAAAAAAATGAAAGAAAAATAAACTCATGCAAATGACACCAAACTTAAAATATGAAACTAAACTCAAACAGCAGACTAAATCATGAAGTTATTGGGTTTGAAAAATTTCGAAAATAATTTAGAAAAATAAAATAAGGATTTTAAAATTTTAACCAAAAACAATAATAGAAGACTCTAAACCAAAAAGAAAATTTTTTGCTAATCTAAGCAACAAAATAAACCGTCAGTTGTCCAAACTCGAACAATCCCCGACAACGGCACCAAAAACTTGGTGCACGAAATCACAATCACACTTTTGCAATTCCGCACAACTAACTAGCAAGTGCACTGGGTCGTCCAAGTAATACCTTACGTGAGTAAGGGTCGATCCCACGGAGATTGTCGGCTTGAAGCAAGCTATGGTTATCTTGTAACTCTTAGTCAGGATAGCAACAATAATTCTCAGTTTTAATTGGAATAAGTAAAAGAGCATGGATTAAATGATACTTGTTATGCAGTGATGGAGAACAGGTTGAGGTTTTGGAGATGCTCTGTCTTCTGAATTTCTGCTTTCCTACTGTCTTCTTCTTCACGCACGCAGGTCTCTTTTCATGGCAAGCTGTATGTTGGTGGATCACCGTTGTCAATGGCTACCAGCCGTCCTCTCAGTGAAAATGGTCCGTGTACATGGCTAATCATCTGTCGGTTCTCACTAATATTGGAATAGGATCCATTGATCCTTTTGCACACTGTCACTGCGCCCAGCATTCATGAGTTTGAAGCTCGCCACAGTCATCCCTTCCTGGATCCTACTCAGAATACCACAGACAATTTAGACTTTCCGGATCTCAGGAATCCTGCCAATTAATTCTAGCTTATACCACTAAGACTCTGATCTCACAGATTTGAATGCTCTGTTGTCAGGAGAGGCAGTCAAACTCGTGAACCAGGTATCCAAGAGATATACATTCAATCTAAGGTAGAACGGAAGTGGTTGTCAGGCACGTGTCCATAGGTTGAGAATGGTGGTGAGTGTCACAGATCATCACATTCATCATGTTAAAGTACGAATGACTATCTTAGAATAGAAACAAGCGTGATTGAATGAGAAACAGTAGTAATTGCATTAATCCATCGAGACACAGCAGAGCTCCTCACCCCCAACCATGGGGTTTAGAGACTCATGCCGTAGAAAATATAAATTCTGATGTAAAATGTCATCTGTTACATAGTAAGTCTCTAAAAGTAGTTTTTATACTAAACTAGTGACCTAGGTTTACAGAAAATGAGTAAACTGAGATAGATAGTGCAGAAATCCACTTCTGGGGCCCACTTGGTGTGTGCTTGGGCTGAGCATTGAGCTTTACATGTGTAGAGGCTTCTCTTGGAGTTAAACGCCAGGTTGCAGCTTGTTTGTAGCATTTAACTCTAGTTTGTAACCTGTTTCTGGCGTTTAACTTCAGAATAGGGCAGGAAGTTGGTATTTAAACGCCAGTTTGCGTTGTCAAAACGCGAGCAAAGTATGGACTATTATATATTTCTGGAAAGCCTTGGATGTCTACTTTCCAACGCAATTCAGAGCGTGCCAATGGGGTTTCTGTAGCTCTAGAAAATCCATTTCGAGTGCAGGGAGGTCAGAATCCAACAGCATCTGCAGTCCTTTTTCAGCCTCTGAATCAGATTTTTGGTCAGGTCCCTCAATTTCAGCCAGAAAATACCTGAAATTACAGAAAAATACATAAACTCATAGTAAAGTATAGAAATGTAATTTTTGCATAAAAACTAATAAAATTATACTAAAAAGTAGCTAAATCCTACTAAAAACTATATGAAAATATCCCCAAAAAGCATATAAAATATCTGCTCATCACAACACCAAACTTAAACTGTTGCTTATCCTAAAGGAACTAGATAAATAAAACAGGATAAAAAGAAAATCAAGAGGCAATAACATCTCAGAGTTTTATATGAAGCTCAAATTCTCATTAGATAAGCGGGACTAGTAGCTTTTTGCTTTTGAACAGTTTTGGCACCTCAATTTATCCTTTGAAATTCAAAATGATTGGCATCTATAGGAATCAGAATTTAGATAGTGTTATTGATTCTCCTAGTTTAGTCTGTTGATTCTTGAACACAGCTACTTTATGAGTCTTGGCCGTGGCCCTAAGCACTTTGTTTTCCAGTATTACCACCGGATACATAAATGCCACAGACACATAACTGGGTGAACCTTTTCAGATTGTGACTTAACTTTGCTAAAGTCCCCCGTTAGAGGTGTCCAGAGTTCTTAAGCACACTCTTTTTACTTTGGACCACGACTTCAACCGCTCAGTCTCAAGTTTTTCACTTGACACCTTCACGCCACAAGCACATGGGTAGGGACAGCTTGGTTTAGCCGCTTAGGCCAGGATTTTATTCCTTTAGGCCCTCCTATCCATTAATGCTCAAAGTCTTAGATCCTTTTTACCCTTGCCTTTTGGTTTAAAGGGCTATTGGCTTTTTCTGCTTGCTTTTTCTTTTTCTTTCTTTTTCTTTTATTTTTCGCCATTTTTTTTCGCAAGCTTTGTATTCACTGCTTTTTCTTGCTTCAAGAATCAATTTTATGATTTTTTAGATTATCAATAACATTTCTCCTTTTTCATTATTCTTTCAAGAGCCAACAAACTTAACATTCATAAACTTCACTATCAAAAATTATGCACTGTTCAAGCATTCATTCAGAAGACAAAAAGTATTGCCACCACATATAAATAATTTGAATTTTTCTTATTAAGAACTCGAAAATAAAACTACCTCCTTATTCTAAAAATCTGCTATTTTATTTATGTTTAATGATGATGAGAAAAATAAATTATAGCTTACTTGGAGATAATAAAAATAAAAATAAAGATACTAGTTACTATTATTCATGTGACTCCTAAGGTAGATCTCTAATAGCAAAAGTTATCACAGAGTTAAGATTTAAGATTAGGACTCAACAACCTTTATTTTGGAAGATGGATTCTCCTTCAATCTGTGGGGTGTCTGGTCCTTCAAGAGACAGTTTCTGGCACTTCAGCTCCTGTAGCTCACACCCCTGCTTCTCTTGTTCCTTCAGCAGTTTGCTGAGCATGCTATTTTGAACTTGCTGTTCATCTTTCAGTTGGTCCATAGCTCCTTGCAGCTTGGTGACAGATGCTTCTAGGCGAGTCCAGTAGTCAATCTAAGGGATTTCTGGGAGAAACTCTTGTGCTCTTCTTTTGATGGAGTTATCTTGCACTTGTTGTCCTTCCATTGACTTTTTGGTGATTGGGTGCTCGACTGAGATGTACTCATCCACTCCCATCTTTACCCCAGCATCTTTACATAGCAGAGAGATTAAGCTTGGGTAAGCCAATTTGGCGTCAGTGGAGTTCATGTTTTCAATAGTGTAAAGCTCACAAGAAATCAGATGATGAATCTTCACTTCATTTCCCATCATAATGCAGTGGATCATCACTGCTCTTTTGACAATGACTTCGGAGCGGTTGCTGGTGGGCAGTATAGAATGCCCAATGAAGTCCAGCCAGCCCCTAGCAACTGGTTTGAGACCTCCTCTCTTGAGTTGATTCGGGACACCTTTTGTGTTGGTTATCCACTTGATTCCAGGGATGCATATGTCCTCTAGAACTTGGTCCAAGCGCTTATCAAATCTCACCATTCTCCTATTAAGGGATTCTGGATCGTCTTATAGTTGAGGCAGCTTGAAGACCCCTCTTATTTTGTCCAGGTGGAAGTAAATAATCTTCCCTCTAACCATGGTTTGAAAGTATAGAAGGCGGTTCTAGTCATTCTCTGCTTATCTGTTTGTCACAGATTTGAGTAGAATTCCTGAACCATGTTTCTACCCACGTTTGTCTCAAGATTAGCTAGAATTTCCCAGCCCCTGTTTCAAATCTTCTCTTGGATCTCCGGATATTCGTCTTCTTTTAGATCGAATTTAACTTCTAGGATCACTGACCTTAGACCCATTATTTTGTGATAATGGTCTGTCTGTTCTTTGGTTAAGAACCTCTCTTGATTCCAAAGTGGTTTTGGAGTGTTCTCTTTCTTGCCTCTTGAAGTGGTTTGTTTTCCCTTAGGAGCCATGATCTTAGTGAGTCTTAGCTCAGTGATCACGAAAAACACACCAAACTTAGAGGTTTTCTTGTCCTTAAGCCAAAGAAAGGAAAGGAGAGGAATAGAAGAAGAGTCAAATTCGAGTTATGGAGGAGAGGGGGAGGCCGAGTGTGAATTTATAAGGGAGGGGGTGGGTTTGAAAATTTTGAAAAATATATGATAGAAGATATGATTTGTAAAAGATAAATATGATATGAAAAAGATGAAATTTTAAAATTGAAAAGATATGATAGATTTAAAAAAGATAAATCTAAATTTGAAAAGATAATAGGATGAATTGAAAAGATATGAGAAGAAATTAAAAAGATAGATGAGTTTTAAAAAAAAGGATTTGAAAAGAAATTGAAGAAGATTTGAGATGGATTTTTAGGATTAAAGGAAAATTTAAAAATTTTTTGTTTTATTTATTTGAAATTGAAATTGAAAGATGATCATTTGTACCATGTTTATGCAACAAATTTGGATGGAACCATGAAAATTTGAAAAAAAATTTGAGTTGGAAACAAAACTTCCTCCCCTCTACATTCCTGGCGTTAAATGCCCAAAATGGCATCCATTCTGGCGTTTAAAGCCCATTTGCTACTTCTTTTGGGCGTTTAACGCCCAGCCAGGTACCCTGGCTGGCGTTAAACGCCAGAAAACCTTTATCACTTGGCATTTTTCTAAACGCCCAGGATGTTGCAATTTTGGCGTTAAACGCCCAGAATGGTGCCCATTCTGGCATTTAACGCCCACAATACCCCGTACTGGCATTTTTGTGCCAGTGAGCTCCTTTTCTCTGCTTTATGATCTGAATTTCTTCTGTAACTCTGTGAACTCCTGCAATTGTTAATTAATCTTGAAGATAATTTATATCAAACTTAAATAATTATTATTTGCACAACAAATAAACCTTGCTAATGGATGGGTTGCCTCCCAACAAGCACTTCTTTATTGTCTTTAGCTGGACCTTACTGAGCTTTTAATCTAGTCTCAGCTTTGAGCATTCGTGCTCAAAATTGCCTTCAAGATAATGCTTGACTCTCTGTCCATTAACAATGAACTTCTTATTAGAATCAATGTCTTGAAGCTCCACATAGCCATATGGTGACACACTTGTAATCACATATGGTCCCCTCCACCGGGATTTCAGTTTCCCAGGGAATAATCTGAGCCTAGAGTTAAACAGCAAAACCTTTTGTCCTGGTTCAAAGATTCTGGATGACAGTTTCTTATCATTCCACCTTTTTGCTTTCTCCTTGTAAATTTTTGCATTTTCGAAAGCATTGAGTCTGAATTCCTCTAGCTCGTTTAACTGGAGTAATCTCTTCTCTCCAGCTAACTTAGCATCCAGGTTTAGGAATCTGGTTGCTCAGTAGGCCTTATACTCTAGTTTCATGGGCAGATGACAGGCCTTGCCATACACAAGCCCGTATGGAGAGGTTTCTATAGGAGTCTTGAATGCTGTTCCGTATGCCCACAAAGTATCATCCAAGATTTTTGCCCAATCCCTTCTACGGGCAATTACAGTCCGTTTCAGGATTCTTTTTAGTTCTCTATTAGAGACTTCAGCTTGCCCATTTGTCTGTGGATGATATGGAGTTGCTACTTTTTGGCTAATTCCATATCAGACCATAGCAGAGTAAAGCTGTTTATTGCAGAAATGAGTGCCCCCATCACTGATTAGTACTCTAGGGACACCAAACCTGCTGAAGATATATTTCTGGAGGAACTTCAGCACTATCTTAGTATCATTAGTGGGTGTTACAATTGCCTCTACCCATTTAGATACATAGTCTACTACCACCAGAATATATGTGTTTGAGTATGATGGTGGGAAAGGGCCCATGAAGTCAATACCCCATACATCAAACAACTCAATCTCCAAGATCCCTTGTTGAGGCATGGCATAACCATGAGGCAGATTACCAGCTCTCTGGCAACTGTCACAGTTACGTACAAACTCTCGGGAGTCTCTATAGAGAGTAGGCCAGTAGAAGCCACATTGGAGAACCTTGGTGGCTGTTCGCTCACCTCCGAAATGGCCTCCATATTGTGACCATGGCAATGCCATAAGATCTTCTGTGCCTCTTCCTTGGGCACACATCTATGGATTATTCCGTCTGCACATCTCTTAAAGAGATATGGTTCATCCCATAAGTAGTACTTTGCATCAGAAATCAATTTCTTTATTTGCTGCTTGCTGTACTCTTTAGGTATGAATCTTATAGCTTTATAGTTTACAATGTCTACAAACCATGGTGTTTCCTGAATGGCAAATAATTGCTCATCTGGAAAGGTTTCAGAGATCTCACTAGAGGGGGAGGACGCCCCTTCTACTGGTTCTATCTGGGACAGATGATCAGCCACTTGGTTCTCTGTCCCTTTTCTGTCTCTTATTTCTATATCAAACTCTTGCAGAAGCAACACCCATCTTATGAGCCTGGGTTTTGAATCCTGCTTTGTAAGTAGATATTTAAGAGCATCATGGTCAATGTACACAATCACTTTTGATCCTACTAAGTATTATCTAAACTTGTCAATGGCATAAACCACTGCAAGCAACTCTTTTTCTGTGGTTGTGTAATTTTTCTGTACATCATTTAAAACACGGCTAGCATAATAAATGACATGCAGAAGCTTGTTATGCCTCTGTCCCAATATTGCACCAATGGCATGGTCACTGGCATCACACATTAGTTCAAATGGTAATGTCCAGTCTGGTGCAGAAATAACTAGTGCTGTGACCAGCTTAGCTTTCAGAGTTTCAAACGCCTGCAGACACTCTATGTTAAACACAAATGGCATGTCAGCAGCTAGCAGATTGCTCAGAGGTTTTGCAATTTTCGAAAAATCCTTTATAAATCTCCTATAGAATCCTGCATGCCCCAGAAAGCTTCTGATTGCCTTAACATTGGTAGGTGGTGGTAATTTTTCAATTACTTCCACTTTGGCTTGATCCACCTCTATTCCCTTGTTTGAAATTTTATGCCCGAGGACAATTCCTTCAGTCACCATAAAGTGACATTTTTCCCAGTTTAAAACTAGCTTGGTCTCGTGGCATCTTTTCAGAACAAGTGCTAAATGGTCAAGGCAGGAGCTGAATGAGTCTCCAAATACTGAAAAGTCATCCATGAAGACTTCCAGTAATTTCTCTACCATATCAGAGAAGATAGAGAGCA
This sequence comes from Arachis hypogaea, assembly GCF_003086295.3. Classification (NCBI taxonomy): domain Eukaryota; kingdom Viridiplantae; phylum Streptophyta; class Magnoliopsida; order Fabales; family Fabaceae; genus Arachis; species Arachis hypogaea. The sequence goes on from NC_092047.1 coordinate 54,494,617, forward strand.
TGCAACTCTGAAAGGTTGCAGGTGCATTGCACAGACCAAAAGGCATTCTTCTGTAGGCAAACACTCCAGAAGGGCATGCTGTTTTCTCTTGGTCCTGGGGATCTACTGCAATTTGGTTGTAACCTGAATAGCCATCCAAAAAGCAGTAATATTCATGACCTGCTAGTCTCTCTAGCATCTAGTCTATGAATGGTAAAGGAAAGTGATCCTTCCTGGTGGCTGTATTAAGCCTTCTGTAATCAATACACATACGCCACCCTGTAACTATTCTTGTAGGAACCAATTCATTTTTTTCGTTATGAACCACTGTCATGCCTCCCTTCTTGGGGACAACTTGGACAGGGCTCACCCAGGGACTATCAGAAATAAGATAAATGGTCTCAGCCTCTAGTAACTTAGTGACCTCCTTCTGCACCACCTCCTTAATGGCTGGATTCAGCCGCCTCTGTGGTTGAACCACTGGCTTAGCATCATCCTCCAATAGGATCTTGTGCATGCATCTAGCTGGGCTTATGCCCTTAAGGTCACTTATGGACCACCCAAGAGCTGTCTTATGTGTCCTTAGCACTTGAAGTAGTACTTTCTCTTCCTGTGGATTTAAAGCAGAGCTTATGATCACCGGAAAAGTGTCACATTCTCCCAGAAATGCAAATTTCAGAGATGGTGGTAGTGGTTTTAGCTCGGGTTTAGGAGGTTTCTCCTCTTCCTGAGGAATTTTCAGAGGCACTTTTATTTCCTCTGATTCCTCCAGATCAGGCTGAACATCTTTAATGATGTCCTCTAGCTCTGATTCGAGACTCTCAGCCATATTAATCTCCTCTACCAGGGAGTCAATAATATCAACACGCATGCAGTCTTTTGATGTGTTTGGATGCTTCATTGCCTCAACAGCATTCAGTCTGAACTCATCCTCATTGACTCTCAAGGTCACTTTCCCTTTTTGGACATCAATGAGGGTTCGTCCAGTTGCTAGGAAAGGTCTTCCTAGAATGAGAGTTGCACTCTTGTGCTCCTTGATGATAAAAATTGTCGTCGGTCTAGATTTTCTTCCTAAAGAAAGGAATTTACTTCGTTGTAAGCATAGCTCCAAACCAACAAATAACTCTCACATCAAATTAAATTTGAGTTGTCAGAAGTAACAAACCCCAAATAAAATTAACCGAAGTATTTAGACTCCAGGTCGTCTCACAAGGAATTGCAATGAAGTGGTCAATTATTGGCTATGAAGATGCAAGGGGGTTTTTTGGTTGATAAGAGGCGCAACAAAATAAATGACAAGAAAAGTAAATCAAACAAGTAACTAAAGAAAGCAAGTAATAAAGAGAGACATTCATGGCAAGTGTTGAGATCATAGGCTTTCTATCCTAGTCATGCAATGATTAATTCATCTTATTTAGTCAACTCCAACAAATAGGGAGAAAGTCAAATAAGACTAATCAATCATGCCACAACAATAATAAGAATTTTTCTTATTACGTCATCTCCAACATTGGAAGAAGGTATTATATTATCTTCCATGAGAGAAAGTCTAATAAGACTAGCTAATCTCAATCCAAAAGTCCTAATTAACTTACTAATTAAATTAGCAAAAGATTAGCGTCAATGGAAACAATATTAGCTAACAACTCTAGATCACCAACATAAATTGGGTTTTCATGACTCAAGATTACCCAATTACTCTTTCCAAGCCAAGAATGCTCAAAATCTACTTTAAAGCCCAACCAAGCATTTTGTCAAACACTTGGTGGGTAATAAAGGAAAGCATAATAAAAGTGCAAGAATAATAAATCTACCAACTACCAATTGCAAGAAATCAATAATAACAATCAAGATCAACATGAGAGAGCAGGAAAACATAAAATTGCATTAAAGAAAATTAAGATCCAACAATTGTTCATAAACATAAAAGAGGACAAAATAAAGGGAATGACAAGTAAAACTAGAAGAGTAGAGATGTAACAACAAGAAATTAAAAGGAGGAACTAAATCAAAACAATAATTAAAACTTGGATTTAAGAAAATTAAACCTAAACTACCCTAAATTCTAGAGAGAATGGGAGAGCCTCTCTCTCTAGAATTCTAACCTAAAACATGATGAAAACTAAACTATGACTACTTGGTTCACTCCCCCCCCTTCAATCCTTGGGTTCAATAGTATCAGAAATGGGTTGAATTGGGCCCAAAATGAGCTGCAAAATCGCTGGGGGCTATTTCAATTTGGTGGGCCACGAGCAACATCGACACGCATGCGTACTTGGCGCGTGCTCGCCCCTATACGCAAAGAAACATATAGCAAATTTTATATCATTTCGAAGCCCCAGATGTTAGCTTTCCAACGCAATTAGATCCGCCTCATTTGGACCTTTGTAGCTCAAGTTATGGTCATTTGAGTACGAAGAGGTCAGGCTTGACAGCTTTGCGGTTCCTTCATTTCTTCATGAGTTCTCCCACTTTGCATGCTTTTCTCCTCACTTCTTCCATCCAATACTTGCCTTATGGACCTGAAATCACTCAACAAACATATCAAGGCATCGAATGGAATCAAAGTGAGGTAAATTTAGCTATTTTAAGGCCTAAAAAGTATGTTCTCACATTTAAGCACAAATCAAGGGAGAATTGTAAAACTATGCTATTTCATTGAATAAATGTGAGAAAAGTTGATAAAATTCCCCAAAATAAGCACAAGATAAATCACAAAATCGGGGTTTATCAAATCTCCCCACACTTAAACCAAGCATGTCCTCATGCTAAGAATAAAGAAGGACAAGAAAAGGGTATGAACATTTATTCAATGCAAATAAACTATATGCTCCTATCTACATGCATGTAACTAAATGCAAAATATTTCTACCTACTTGGTTAAAAATAAATCAATCCCCAAGAACACATATGCACATGTAGGGCTAAGTAGTATGATGATTCATGAATCCTACCAATTCAAATATCAAAATGAAGTTCAAATAGACTTGCAAGAAGAGAGCTCATGAAAGCTGGGAACAAGGAATTGAGCATCGAACCCTCACCGGAAGTGTATCCGCTCTAGTCGCTCTAGTGTATAGGGTCGATCACTCAATTCTCTTCTACTCATGCTTTTCAATATTTATTTTTCATCTAACAATCAACAATTATTCAATGCATGCATACATTCATCATGAGGACTTATTCATAGGTTGTAATGGGGCTAGGGTAAAGGTAAGGATGCATATGGTCAAGTGAGCTTGAAATTTGTATCTTTGATTAACCTAAGCTCTCACTAAACACATATAACAACCTATACAATTCTAATACACAACCTAGCTACCCATGATTCCCACTTTTTCTTTTCACATACTCATGCATTCTTTTTAATTCACCACATATATGCATTGATTTTTATTGAACTTTACTTTGGGGCATTTTTGTCCCCTTTTTTTATATACTTTGGGGCATTTTTTATCCCCTTTTTCTTTTCTTTTTCTTTATCATTTTTTTAAAGTATATAAAAATGTATCAATGCATATGGTCTTACATATAGTGCACGAGCATGTACCCAATCCCATGATTTTCAACAAAAATATAAAAACACATTTTCTTCTCAACCAATGTCCCAAGTTTTTCATACCCAAATAATACACACCCTCACTAGCCTAAGCTAATCAAAGATCCAAATTAAGGACATTTATTATTTTTCACTTAAGGGTAGTGATGTGCTAACATTGAGAACAAAAGGGATTAATTAGGCTCAAAATTGGCTAACAATGGTTGATGAAAGGTAGGCTATTTTGGTAAGTGAGCTAAATGAAATGATGGCCTCAATCATATAAATGCATGTATACATGGAATAATGGACATAAAGAATCAAACAAATCAAAGATTACAATCATAGAGAGAGAATAATACACACAAGAATGAAAATAAGTGGTTATAAGATGTAACCACACCATTGGGCTCAAAACTCACATGCTTGTGTTCTTAGCTCAAAAACCATGTTCCAAAAATACATTCTTCAACAAGTTCAACACAAATTTTTTTTTTCAAATTGGTAGGGTGCCCTAAAAACAGTTTTCTTGGAAAAGAAATCATCACCCTAACCGAGTAGTCCTAACATAAAAAGAAATGGTGAAATATATACAAATTCTAACTAGCATGCAACCTATCATGCAATGTAACAACTAAATAACAAAGACAAAAATTAAGAATTGGTGTTGAAAAAGGAAGTTGTTACCCATGGAGGTCGGTCGGACGACCTCCCCACACTTAGAAATTTGCACCGTCCTCGGTGCATGCAAAGAAGAGGAAGGTGGATGGGTTGCTACAATTGTTGAGCTCCTTCAAAAGGTTGTGCGGGTGAACTTGTTTGTTACCCCATTTAGAAGTCTTTCCATTCCTTTCCTTCTTGGTGGCCAACCTAAAAGGAAAGAAAAAGGAAGAAAATTATGCCTACAACAAAGATATCAAAGTAAATAGAACATAGGCGGGGGCTAAAGCCAAATAAAAGTATGGTTCTCAAATGCATGGTAGCTACAACATGTGAGTGAGAGAGTAATTCAAACAAAGGCATATTAACTAATACTTGATACAAGAGTAAAGTTAAAGCATGAAGAGCATGTTGAGCATCAAGTTTAATCAACAATTGACACAAACAAGATTAGGGATAATCATGAGAGTATTTGGCTCTATCCTAACACAATAACAGCAATGTATAAAAACAAGGGATCATGAGTTAGGAAGGACTAAAGCACTAATCTTGTGTGTAGAGAAAATATTACAATTAATGTCAAACAAGTCACGAAGCACCAAGATTGACCAAGAAATTCTCAACAATTGAGTAAAAAAATTCAACACCAATATTAAAATAAGAAACTTAGAAAATAAAAGGGAAAACAAGTTACAAAAATAAAATTAAAATGCAATGAATGAAAACAAGGAAATGCAATAAAAGAAAATGGAAGAAAAGAAAAAATTTTTTTATTTTTTATTATTATTTTTTAATTTTAATTTTTATTTATTTATTTTTTTTTAATTTTTTTTAATTATTATTATTTTTTTTATATTTTTAAAAGAGAGAAAAAAATTTTCCAAGAGAGGAAGAAGAAAGAAAAAAATAGAAAGAAAGAAGAAGGAAAGAAGAAAGAAGGAGAAAGGACAAAAACAGGGTGCAAATCCGCGCATATGCGCCATGCGTGCTCAGGCGCGGATGCAACACGGACAATCCCTGCGCGCGCCCCATGCGTGCTCACGCGCGGATGCAGCAGGGACAATCGGCGCGCGCGCGCCATGCGTGCTTACGCGCGGATCGCCTGGCACAAAGTAGGCATAAAGTGGGCACAACTCTCGGGTTTTAGTACTAGGAGTTGTGAAACCACACCGGCGCGCGCGCGCACTGCGCGCTTGGGTGCCGATGCCCGATTTTTTTTTTAGAAACATAAAAATAGAATTTAACACTCTCCTAACCTATAAACATTCTAAAGCAACCAAAATTCAAATTTAACAAAAATCTTTAACTTTTTGAAAAATTTTCAAACATACTAAAAACAAAACTTATACTATAAGAAAAATGCAATTCAACAATAACTAGACTAATCAAAACATGAATGCAACAAACAACCTATCAATAAAAGCAAAATGCATAAGAGTATAGAAAATAACAAAAACTAGCTACAAATCACTTATTAACCAAATCTAAAAGAGAGTGGAAAGAGTTTACCATGGTGGGGTGTCTCCCACCTAGCACTTTTCATTTAAGTCCTTATGTTGGACATTTGGGAAGCTCCTTCTTATGGTGGCTTGTGCTTGAATTCATCTTGGAACTTCCACCAATGCTTGGTTTTCCATTGTGCTCCAAAATTTCTAATGATTTGCAACAAGTCTTGATGGAGTCCTTCACAAGCTAAGGGTTCCCAAAATTGATCCTCATATATACCCGGATCCCAAATCTTATTTCCATACCCATCTTCAAGTTGATCATCACAATTCCAATTGGGTGAGAAGTGATTCAAATTCTCATGTAAGCATCCAAACATTCTCCCAGACCCATGCAATTTGGTTCTACACCAACCATTGCTATTTAACTTCGAGCATGCAACCATCATGAACTTAGAGTGATGTTTCCAACCACTACACAACTCTCTCTTACTCTTAACTCCACAAAGAGTTCTAAGTTGACCATCATTTTCAATCAAACCATATTCAAGTGAGAAAGTGAAGCTTAGGGAAAAGAATTTTACCCACTTGAATGTTGTGTAGGATGGTGACTTAGGAAGGGATGTTTCCAATGGTCTTGTAAGTTCCACTCCCTTGTGCTCTTCTTTGATTATCTCCACCTCTTCACAAGCTTCTTCAATTTCAACCTTTTTCTCTTGGTGGCTTGCTTCCAATTCAATTTCTTCTTCATTGCTCACCAAAGGCATGAAAGGTTGTGCATCTTCTTCTTTGTCCTCAATTTCAAGCCCAATGGGAGAGGATTCAATTGTAGATAGGAACTCCTCAATGATTGAATCCATCTCTTGATCAACCTCTTCAAAGTCTTCAATATGCTTTGGAGATTGGACACCCTCCTCAACATCAACATCAAGCTTCTTGAAAGAGGACTCTATGATTCTACATTCCCATGGACTTCCAACATCTCCTAGGTCTTTAACCACTTCTTCTGGCTCAATTGTCTTAACTTCTTCCCCTTGTGATAATTCTTGCTTCAACTCCTCTTCTTCACCTTGAAGCTCTAAACTCACTCCCTTACTATGCTCCTTAATTGCCTCTCCACATTCGTCAATGGGAGTGCCTTGGTTGCTTAGGCTTAGTCGGGAGGAGTCCACGTTGCTAACGGCTTCCGCTATGGTAGCTATCTTGGCTTCTAACTCCTTGAACTCCTTTTAGTTCTCTTCTTGCCTTCGAATGTAAGAACTAACACATTCTTGGAGAGACTCATCCATTGGAGGTGGTGTGGAAAAAGAAGGTTCATTATTTGTGAAGGAGGTTTCATAATTGGAAGTTGGTTCATCTTGGCAAGGATATGGAGATGACGTATATTGAGGTTGTTCTTGAGAGTAATTGTGTTGGAATGGTGGTGGTTCCATGTATGGTTCATATGGTACATAAGGTGGTTGGTATGGTGGATAAGGATTAGTATCATAATGAGGTGTTTGGTGGTAGGGGGCTTGTGAGTAAGGTGGTTCAAAATCATGTTGAAGGGGTGGTTCATAGGCATGTGGTAGGGGTTGTTGACAATTACAATAAGGGTCACCACATCCATTAGATTGATATGCATTAGGATAAGAATTATACCGATAAGAAACCGGAAGGGGTTGTTCCCAATAAGGTTGATCAATCCCTTGAGGCTCCTCCCATCTTTGATTGTTCCGTCCTTGATGCATGTTATCATTGTAGCCTCCATTCCCTATAACATAATTTGAGCCAAACTCATAGCCAAAGTGATGAGAATTCATAATGGCAAATAAAAACAAAGCTAGCAAAAATAAGAAACAAAGTCCTAAAGCTAACAAAAACTAGCAAATAAGCAAAAGGCAAACATATTCACAATATTCACAATAGCCAATAACATAACACCATTGTAACTCCCCGGCAACGGCGCCATTAATTTGATAGCAAAAATTGTCATCGGTCTAGATTTTCTTCCTAAAGAAAGGAATTTACTTCGTTGTAAGCATAGCTCCAAACCAACAAGCAACTCTCACATCAAATTAAATTTGAGTTGTCACAAGTAACAAACCCCAAATGAAAATTAACCGAAGTATTTAGACTCCGGGTCGTCTCACAAGGAATTGCAATGAAGTGGTCAATTATTGGCTATGAAGATGCAAGGGGGTTTTTTGGTTGATAAGAGGGGCAACAAAATAAATGACAAGAAAAGTAAATCAAACAAGTAACTAAAGAAAGCAAGTAATAAAGAGAGACATTCATGGCAAGTGTTGAGATCATAGGCTTTATATCCTAGTCATGCAATGATTAATTCATCTTATTTAGTCAACTCCAACAAATAGGGAGAAAGTCAAACAAGACTAATCAATCATACCACAATAATAACAAAAATTTATCTTATTACGTCATCTCCAACATTGGAAGAAGGTATTATATTATCTTCCATGAGAGAAAGTCTAATAAGACTAGCTAATCTCAATCTAAAAGTCTTAATCAACTTACTAATTAAATTAGCAAAAGATTAGCATCAATGGAAATAATATTAGCTAACAATTCTAGATCACCAACATAAGTTGGGTTTTCATGACTCAAGATTGCCCAATTACTCTTTCCAAGCCAAGAATGCTCAAAATCTACTCTAAAGCCCAACCAAGCATTTTGTCAAACACTTGGTGGGTAATAAAGGAAAGCATAATAAAAGTGCAAGAATAATAAATCTACCAACTACCAATTGCAAGAAATCAATAATAACAATCAAGATCAACATGAGAGAGTATGAAAACATAAAATTTCATTAAAGAAAATTAAGATCCAACAATTTTTCATAAACATAAAAGAGGACAAAATAAAGGGAATGACAAGTAAAACTAGAAAAGTAGAGATGTAACAACATGAAATTAAAAGGAGGAACTAAATCAAAACAAGAATTAAAACTTGGATTTAAGAAAATTAAACCTAAACTACCCTAAATTCTAGAGAGAAGGGAGAGCCTCTCTCTCTAGAATTCTAACCTAAAACATGATGAAAAATAAACTATGACTACTTGGTTCATCCCCCCCCTCAATCCTTGGGTTCAATAGCATCAGAAATGGGTTGGATTGGGCCCAAAATGAGCTGCAAAATCGCTGGGGGCGATTTCAATCTGGTGGGCCACGAGCAGCATCGGCGCGCATGCGTACATGGCGCGTGCGCGCCCCTATAAGCGAATCAACATATGGCAAACTTTACATCATTTTGAAGCCTCAGATATTAGCTTTCCAACGCAACTAAAACCGCTTCATTTGGACCTCTGTAGCTCAAGTTATGGTCGTTTGAGTGCGAAAAGGTCAGGCTTGACAGCTTTGCAGTTCCTTCATTTCTTCATGAGTTCTCCCACTTTGCATACTTTTCTCCTCACTTCTTCCATCCAATACATGCCTTATGGACCTGAAATCACTCAACAAATACATCAAGGCATCGAATGGAATCAAAGTGAGTTAAATTTAGCTATTTTAAGGCCTAAAAAGTATGTTTTCACATTTAAGCACAAATCAAGGGAGAATTGTAAAACTATGCTATTTCATTGAATAAATGTGAGAAAAGTTGATAAAATTCCCCAAAATAAGCACAAGATAAACCACAAAATCGGGGTTTATCACTCCTCCATTTCTAGCACTACAAAGTCAGTGGGAAAGGCAAATGGCCCAACCTTGACAATCATGTCCTCAATTATGCCTGATGGATATTTAATGGAGCCATCCGCAAGTTGAAGATATATCCGGGTTGGTTTGACCTCTTCCGTCAAGCCAAGCTTTCTGATAGTGGATGCAGGGATTAGATTGATACTTGCCCCAAGGTCACATAGAACTGTCTTGGTACAAGTACTCTCTAATGTGCATGGTATCATAAAGCTTCCGGGATCCTTAAGCTTTTCTGGTAAGCTTGTTAGGATGACTGCACTGCATTCTTCAGTGAGAAAAAATTTTTCTGTTTCTCTCCAATCCTTCTTATGACTTAAGATCTCTTTCATGAACCTAGCATAAGAGGGTATTTGCTCAAGTGCCTCTGCAAACAGAATCTTTATTTCAAGAGTCCTGAGATAGTCTGCAAAGCGGGCAAATTGTTTATCCTGTTCCGCTTGGCGGAGTTTCTGTGGATAAAGCATTTTGGCTTTATATTCTTCAACCTTAGTTGCTGCAAGTTTATTTCCTACAGAGGCAAGTTGAGAAGCCTTCTTGAGGGAGTTATTATCAGCACTTGCAGGTGTCTGATCCCTCATTGGCGTTTGAACGCCAGGATTGGACGTGGATTGGGCGTTTAAGGCCAGATTCCTACCTTTTTCTGGTGTTTGAATGCCAGAACTGGACATGGATTGGGCGTTTAATGCCAGTTTTTCACCCTTTTCTAGCGTTTGAACGCCAGACTTATTCCTCTCTGGGCTCTTACTGTCCTCAGAGGGATTTTGGGTATCAGGTTACTCATCCTCTGTCAGCTGTTCCTTTCTTGGCTTTCTGCTGCTTTGAGTTGAGATATTTAATATTTTTTCACTTCTTAATTGAACTGCTTGGCACTCTTCTGTTATCTGTTTTGATAACTGCTGTTTTGTTTGATTCAATTGTGATTACATATCCTTGTTAGCAATTTTGGTTTCTTGAAGCATCTCCTTAAATTCTGCTAACTGCCTTGTTATAGAAGATAGTTGCTGATTGAGTTCAGCAACTTGTTCCTGAGGACTAAAGTTAGTTGATACTGCCTTAGCTTCTTCTTTCATGGAGGACTCATTACTTATGTACAGATGCTGATTTCTAGCAACTATATCGATAAGCTCTTGAGCCTCTTCAATAGCCTTTCTCATGTGTATAGATCCACCAGTTGAGTGGTCTAGAGATATCTAAGCTTTTTCTGTAAGCCCGTAGTAGAAGATGTTTAACTGCACCCACTCTGAAAATATTTCAGAGGGGCATTTCCTTAGCATCCCTCTGTAACTCTCCCAGGCGTTATAAAGGGATTCATCATCCTCTTGTTTAAAGCCTTCGATGTCCAGCTTTATCTGTGTCATCTTTTTTGGAGGGAAATATTGATTCAAGAATTTGTCTAATAACTGTTTCCATGTTCTTATGCTTGCTGTAGGTTGGTTATTTAACCACCTCTTAGCTTGATCTTTTACAGCAAATGGAAACAGTAATAATCTGTAGACATCCTAATCCACTTCTTTATCACGTATTGTACCAGCAATTTGTAAAAATTGTGCTAGAAACTCAGTAGGTTCTTCTTGTGGAAGACCGAAATACTGACAATTTTGCTGCACCATGATAATGAGCTGAGGATTTAGCTCAAAACTACATGCTTTGATGGGGGTATGTAGATGCTACTCCCATATGTAGCAGTAATGGGGTAAGCATATGACCCCAGAGTCCTTCTGGACATTTCATTTCCACTTAAGTCCATGATGCAGAAAAGGGAATTGATATGAATTACAAATAATATATATATTTTTATTTTTATTTTATTTAAAAAATGAATAAATAAATAAAAAAATAAAATAAAATAAAGTAATTAGAAATTAAACTATAGATTTCGAAAAGTTAAAGAAAAAGAAAAAATAAATATGAAAACCAAATTAATTGCTTAATTAAGAAGATTTGAAAAACTTTGGATATGATTTTTGAAAAAGGTTTTGAATTTTAAAATTTTAAAACTAAAACAGGAAAAAAATAAAAATTTTAAAATAGAAATCTGAATTTTTGAATAAGATTTTCGAAAATTCAATTAGATAGAGAGAAAAGATATTTTTTGAAATTAATGAGGAAAGAGAAAAACAATAAAATGACACCAAACTTAGAATTTTTAGATCAAAACAGAGAAAATAAACAGGAAAACCTTGAATATCAAGATGAACACCAAAAGTAACTTTTGAAAAAATTTTTTAAGAAAACTAAAAACACAAAGGACACCAAACTTAAAAATTTTTATACTTTGAACACTAATAATTCGAAAAAAAAGAAAGAAAAATAAACTCATGCAAATGACACTAAACTTAAAATATAAAACTAAACTCAAATAGAATACTAAATCATGAAGTTATTGGGTTTGAAAATTTTCGAAAATAATTTAGAAAAATAAAATAAGGATTTTAAAATTTAAACCAAAAACAATAATAGAAGACTCTAAACCAAAAAGAAAAATTTTTCATAATCTAAGCAACAAAATAAACCGTCAGTTGTCCAAACTCGAACAATCCCCGGCAACGGTGCCAAAAACTTGGTGCACAAAATCACAATCACACTTTTGCAATTCCGCACAACTAACCAGCAAGTGCACTGGGTCGTCTAATTAATACCTTACGTGAGTAATGGTCGATCCCACGGAGATTGTCGGCTTGAAGCAAGCTATGGTTATCTTGTAACTCTTAATCAGGATAGTAACAATAATTCTCAGTTTTAATTGGAATAAGTAAAAGAGCATGGATTAAATGATACTTGTTATGCAGTGATGGAGAACAGGTTGAGGTTTTGGAGATGCTCTGTCTTCTGAATTTTTGCTTTCCTACTGTCTTCTTCTTCACGCACGCAGGTCTCTTTCCATGGCAAGCTGTATGTTGGTAGATCACCGTTGTCAATGGCTACCAGCTGTCCTCTCAGTGAAAAGGGTCCATGTACATGGCTAATCATCTGTCGGTTCTCACTAATGTTGGAATAGGATCCATTGATCCTTTTGCACACTGTCACTGCGCCCAGCATTCATGAGTTTGAAGCTCGCCACAGTCATCCCTTCCTGGATCCTACTCGGAATACCACAGACAAGGTTTAGACTTTTCAGATCTCAGGAATGCTGCCAATTGAATCTAGCTTATACCACGAAGACTCTGATCTCACGGTTTTGAATGCTCTGTTGTCAGGAGAGGCAGTCAAACTCGTGAACCAGGTATCTAAGAGATATACATTCAATCTAAGGTAGAACGGAAGTGGTTGTCAGGCACGCGTTCATAGGTTGAGAATAGTGATGAGTGTCACGGATCATCAAATTTATCATGTTAAAGTGCGAATGACTATCTTAGAATAGAAACAAGCGTGATTGAATGAGAAACAGTAGTAATTGCATTAATCCATCGAGACACAGCAGAGCTCCTCACCCCCAACCATGGGGTTTAGAGACTCATGCTGTAGAAAATATAAATTCTAATGTAAAATGTCATCCGGTACATAGTAAGTCTCTAAAAGTAGTTTTTATACTAAACTAGTGACCTAGGTTTACAGAAAATGAGTAAACTGAGATAGATAGTGCAGAAATCTACTTCCGGGGCCCACTTGGTGTGTGCTTGGGCTGAGCATTGAGCTTTACACGTGTAGAGGCTTCTCTTGGAGTTAAACACCAGGTTGCATCTTGTTTGTGGCGTTTAACTCTGGTTTGTAACCTGTTTCTGGCGTTTAACTTCAGAATAGGGCAGGAAGTTGGCGTTTAAACGCCAGTTTGCATCGTCAAAACTCGAGAAAAGTATGGAGTATTATATATTGCTGGAAAGCCCGGGATGTCTACTTTCCAACACAATTGAGAGCGCATCAATTGGGTATATGTATCTCCAGAAAATCCATTTCGAGTGTAGGGAGGTCAGAATCCAACAGCATCTGCAGTCCTTTTTCAGCCTTCAATCAGATTTTTGCTCAGGTCCCTCAATTTCAGCCAGAAAATACCTGAAATCACAGAAAAATATACAAACTCATAGTAAAGTCTAGAAATGTGATTTTTTCATAAAAAATAATAAAATTATACTAAAAAGTAGCTAAATCCTACTAAAAACTATATGAAAATACCCCCAAAAAGCGTATAAAATATCCGCTCATCACAGCAGAATGTATTAGTATCCCCTACACGTGGTAAATGCTCGACGAGATTGAGCAGGCCTTTGTAACAGTTTTGGAGAACCTTTGCGGGGAACCTCCTCATCTGGATACTAAAAAGTCTTTGGGGGACCCCTCCCTCGTCCGAACTGTGTTGGGTATTACTTGATATATATTGCTTCTTGTTTTTACTCTGCTTTTTTCTTCTTTCCTGGTCTGTAAAACTACTGGTTTACATTTCGCAGAGATGGCCAAGAATAACGATGCAATGAAAGCTTTCAAGAAGGCGAGAAAGGCTACTGCAGCTCAGAACATCTCGATCAAGACGGATGGGGAAGGATCTTCTCAGACGACGTTGAAACCATCTGTGCCGAGCTCTCCTGGTCCGAGGAGAATGATTCCTACTCCTCGAGTCTGTTTGATGGATCCTCCGCAGTCTTCTGCTGCTGCTGCATCTTCTCCTCCGGCTATTCCTCCTTCCAAAAGACCTCGGACTGTTGAACCCTTTAAACTGGATGCGCCTGATTTTGATCCTATTGGCTTTGTCGACCAGCAGATTGGTCCTTATGGTGCCCTCTCTATGGATGATGTTTCTCTCCTTTGCCATTTAGATTTTATAACTCGGAGTAGCATCAAGATGGTGCATATGGGTGCTGCCCTGTACCGAACTGCCCAAGACCTTCCTCTGCATGCTACCAAAGCCTTTATGGAGGAGGCTAAGCGGGAGTTCGACCGGATAAAGGGTTTGAAGGAGGAGCTCGAAGTGAAGGTGTCCAAACTGGAGAAGGAGTTAGAGGGCGAGAAAGCTAGTTCTATTGCTTTGGCGGCTTCTGTGAGGTTGGCTGAAGACACAGCATTAAGGCACAAGGATAGCTACGTCACGTCCTACAGGGAAGTGATGCGTCTTAGGGAGGAGTTGGAGTCGGCCCGGGTTGATTATGCCGAGCTCCAGGGTCACCTTGTGGGCAGTGTAAATGCTGCTTATGAGAACCTGAAGGAGCAGGTTCGAGTTATTGCACCTGAGGCCGACCTTACTCTCTTTAGTCTGGACAATGTTGTAAAGGATGGCAAGATTGTCCCTGATGACCCTGATAACGATGATGTTGAACCTCCCTCCGTGCCTGCTGCCAAAGCCTCTGTGGTGCTGACTTCTTCAGTTCCTTCGATTGAGGCCAGTCATCCCGAGTCAGAACCTGACTGTCGACTCTTGAATCGGGATGATGGGACTGTGGATGCCGTGCCTTTTCAGACTCGTCCTCCTTCGCCCCGTGTTGATGCTGATAAGGAGCCTTTGGATCCTTAATGAATTTTCTAATTGCTTGTGTAGGTAGCCCAGCTTGTGGGCTTTTTAAACTCTTTATTTTGTAAATGATGTTTCTGACTTTCGCTGCACTCCTAGTTGCTTGTTTAGCAACTTTATTTTGAAAAACAAAGTAGATTCCAAGCTCTTGGGGTTAGTTTTGGTAACCTCTTGGGCTTGTTATTATCATAACTTGTGTTTTTTCGTAACATGTCCTTCTGCACTCGTCTAGGTACCTTTCTATGTTTTTGGGAGTGTTAGAATTTTCGTTGTCTGATCTCTTTGGACTGGCTTGAGCCTTTGCTTGATGTTATTTCCAGTAATTTGTGTTGTTTGGACCTCGTTCGGGTCATTATCCGAAATTACTTTGTATAACGCTAAAGCTTTCGGGAGGCCGATTTCGCCATGTCGGTTTTGTCCAAGTTGTTGTTAGTAATCCTCTTTTATGGACCTTGCTTAGGTCTCTTTCAGGGATTACCTTACGTTTTGGGCTGACTCCATCGTGTTGGGTCTTCCTAAGTTATTTTTTGTAATCCTCTTTCTTGGACCTTATTCAGGTCTCTTTCAGGGATTACTTTTATAACTTTTATGCTTTGGGCCGACTTTATCATGTCGGATCCTTCTAAGTTATTTTTGTAATCCTCTTTCTTGGACCTTGTTCAGGTCTCTTTCAGGGATTACTTTTATAACTTTATGTTTTGGGCCGACTTCGTCATGTCGGGCCCTTCTACGTTATTTTTGTAATCCTCTTTCTTGGACCTTATTCAGGTCTCTTTCAGGGATTACTTTTATAACTTTATGTTTTGGGCCGACTTCGTCATGTCGGGCCCTTCTAAGTTATTTTTGTAATCCTCTTTCTTGGACCTTGTTCAGGTCTCTTTCATGGATTACATTTATAACTTTTATGTTTTGGGCCGACTTCGTCATGTCGAGCCTTTCTAAGTTAAAGTAATCCTCTTTTATAGGGTTGGCTAGACCTCTTTCCAGGGTTTACTTATAACTTTGGTTGACTTGGTCCGACTTCTTAACGTCGGCCAGTCTTTAAGTTATTATTTAGCAATCCATTAAGACCTCGTCAAGTCCTTTCTCCGGATCACTTCCGATAACTTCTTGCATTATTCTGTTTTCATCTTTGCCAATTTGTAGAAGGTGAGTTCAATCCTTTAGTCAACCTTTAGATGAATTTGGTTTTCATCTCTGCTGGTCTTTATCGTGATCGTGTAGTGAATTTTATTTTTCACTTTCTGCCGATCTGTTGCTTTATAATCGTGCGATGAATGTTTCAGATTAATGAGTCTTGAAAACTTGTAGAACATCTAACATATTTTATTTAAAGGAAAATGCAAATATGTACATGTGGAGTTTTTGTCCTTTTAAGTCGGATAATTTGTGGATCTCAACTTGGTGCCTCATTAAAAAACCTTTTCAGGAA
Source organism: Arachis hypogaea (assembly GCF_003086295.3). Taxonomy (NCBI): domain Eukaryota; kingdom Viridiplantae; phylum Streptophyta; class Magnoliopsida; order Fabales; family Fabaceae; genus Arachis; species Arachis hypogaea. The sequence goes on from NC_092047.1 coordinate 54,510,803, forward strand.
AAAGAGTACACCCTATGCTGAGATTCTTTACCATTCCTAACTATAGTACCTTCTTAGGTTGCAGGCGTGCCATGACCTGGGAAGCTCTCACCCCTCGAGTTCGGACAGTCTGTAGTAGCCCTTCCCAAGTACTTCTATGACTCGGTAGGGTCCTTTCCAGTTTGCTGCTAGCTTTCCTTCTCCAGGTCGAGTTGTTCCGATATCATTTCAGATTAGGATGAGATCATTCTCCGTAAAATCTTGTGGTACTACCTTTTGATTATATCTGGAAGCCATTCAACGTTTTAATGCTTCTTCCTTGATCCGAGCTCTTTCTTGGATTTCAGGAAGTAGGTCGAGCTCTTCCCTTTGAAGTTGGCAGTTGGCTTCTTCATTGTAGTGGACTACTCTAGGCGACCCTTCCTCGATCTCTACTGGGATCATTTCCTCCATTCCGTACGCTAATCGGAAGGGTGACTCCTTTGTGGTGGAATGTGGCGTTGTCCGATATGCCCATAGGACTTGTGGGTGCTCCTCAGCCCAGGCTCCTTTTGCGTCCTGTAACCTCCATTTTATCCCAGCTAATATGACTTTGTTGGCAGCTTCGGCTTGTCTATTGGCTTAAGGATTTTCAACGGAAGTGAATTGTTGTTTTATGTTTAAGTCGGCCACTAACTTTCTGAAGCCTGTATCTGTGAATTGTGTGCCATTGTCTGTGGTGATGGAGTATGGGACCCCGAATCTTGCGACAATGTTTCTATACAGGAATTTTCGACTTCTTTGAGCAGTGGCGTTAGCTAGGGGTTCTGCCTCGATCCACTTTGTGAAATAGTCTACCCCTACTATAAGGAATTTAACTTGTCCTGACCCCTGAGGGAAGGGTCGAGGAGGTCGAGACCCCATTTTGCAAATGGCCAAGGTGAGTTTACGCTGATGAGCTCCTCTGGCGGGGCGATGTGAAAGTTGGTATGTTTTTGACATGGTGGACATGTCTTTACAAACTCTGTGGCCTCCTTTTGTATAGTTGGCCAATAAAATCCTGCCCGAAGTACTTTTTTGGTAAGTGCTTGTGCTCCGAGATGGTTGCCACAAATGCCACTGTGTATTTCTTCTAAAACTTTCCTTGTATTGGAAGTCGGCACACATTTTAACAATGGTATTGAAATCCCTCTTTTGTATAGAGTATTATTTATGATAGTGTAACATTGTGCCTCCCGTTTTAACCTTTTTGCCTCCTTCTCATCTGTAGGAAGTGTTTCTGTTTTGAGGTAGTTAATTATAGGAGTCATCCATCCTTGATCTAGACCTGTTATGGCTAGGACTTTTTCCTCTTCTGAGATTGACGGGTTCTGTAGTATTTCCTGGATGAGGCTTCTATTGTTGCCTCCTAGATTGGTGTTGGCTAGCTTTGCGAGTGCGTCAGCTCGGACATTCTGTTCGTGAGGTATGTGGTGGATCTCATATTCCCAGAGTTGTCCGAGCTGTCCCCTGGTTTTACCCAGGTACTTTTTCATAGTGGGGTCCTTGGCTTGGTAGCTCCCCATTATTTATGAAGTGATCACCTGTGAGTCGCTGAAGATAATGAGTCTTTGAGCTCTGACCTCTTTAGCCAGCTTTAAACCAGCTAGTAGTGCCTCATATTTCGCCTGGTTGTTTGAGGAAGGGAACCCGAATTTGAGGGAGAGTTCAATTTGGGTTCCTTGGTTGCTCTCAATTATCACACCTGCGCCGCTTCGAGTCTTATTCGAGGAACCGTCCACGTAGAGATTCCATTCTGTGGGGTTTCTGGGGTGTCTGTAAATTCTGCAATGAAGTCGGCTAAGTATTGTGATTTGATGGCTGTCCAAGCTTTGTATTGAAGGTCAAACTCGGACAACTCGACTGCCCATTGTAAGATTCTGCCTGCTAGATATGTGTTCTGTAATATCCCTTTTATGGGCTTGTTGGTCCGAACCTTAATGGTGTGAGCTTGGAAGTATGGGCGAAGTCGTCGAGATGTTAGTATAAGTGCATAGGCAAATTTTTCTATTTTTTGGTAGTTCAGCTCGGACCCTTGTAGCTTTACTAATGAAGTATACAGGTTTTTGCCCCTTGTCGTCCTCTCGAACTAGTGCTGAGGCTACTGCCCGACTTCCTACTGCGAGGTACAATATGAATGGCTCTCCCTCTCGTGGTCGAGTTAGGATAGGTGGTTGTCCCAGGAAAATTTTGAAATCTTGGAAGGCTTGCTCACAATCTGTTGTCCATTCGAACTTTTTTCCCTTCCTTAGAGTGGCATAGAAGGGGAGAGACCTTATTGCTGATCCCGCTAGAAATCTGGACAAGGCTGCCAACCTCCCATTGAGTTGTTGTACCTCTTTGACATAATTTGGGCTCTTCATGTTGAGTATGGCCTGGCATTTATCCGGATTTGCCTCGATTCTTCTTTGTGTGAGCATAAAACCCAAGAACTTGCATGCTTCTACTGCAAAGGTGCATTTTGCAGGATTGAGTCGCATGCCATGCTTCCTTATAGTGTCGAACACTTGGACCAGGTCGGACAATAATGTCTCTTCACTTTGTGTCTTTATTAATATGTCGTCCACATAGACTTCCATGATTTTTCTGATATGATCTGAAAAGACTTTATTCATTAGCCTTTGATAAGTAGCTCCTGCATTTTTAAGACCAAAAGGCATTACGATGTAGCAGTAGTTTGCTTTTGGTGTTAGAAATGAGGTTTTTTCTTGATCGGGTGGATACATTGGGATTTGATTGTATCCGGAATATGCATCCATAAATGAGAGGTATTTATATCCGGATGAGGCGTCCACCAGAGCGTCGATACTTGGGAGTGGATAAGGGTTTTTTGGGCAGGCTTTGTTGAGATCAGTGTAATCAGTACACATTCGCCACTTCCCGTTTGACTTTTTCACCAAGACGATGTTAGCTAGCCATAGTGGGTACTTGACTTCTCTTATAAATCCTGCCTCCAGTAGGGCTTGTACCTGCTCTTCCACAGCTTGGGATCGTTCTGGCCCAAGTTTTCTTCGTCTCTGCTGTACTGGCCGAGATCCTGAGTAGACCACCAACTTGTGGCACATTAGTTTGGGGTCTGCCTGGCATGTCTGCAACTTTCCAAGCAAAGAGATCGATGTTATCTCGTAAGAACTGTACGAGTGATTCTTTTATGTCCCCTTTTAGAATCGTGCCAATATTGGTTGTTTTGTCCGGGATGTCTCCGATCTGGACTTTCTCTACTTCACCTTCAGGTTGTGGACGGAGTTCTTCTCGCCTCTGAACTCCACCAAGTTTGATTGTGTGGAATTTTTTTCTTCTGCCTCTGAGGTTTAGACTTTCGTTATAACAGCGGCATGCCATCTTCTGATCTGCTTTTATCGTAGCTATCCCTTCTGCAGTTGGGAATTTCATGCATAGATGTGGAGTTAAGACTATTGCGCCGAGTTGATTTAATGTTGTCCAACCTATTAAGGCATTGTAGGCTGAACTCACATCGACCATGATGTAGTCTATCTTGAGTGTTTTGGATTGATTTCCTTTTCCAAAGGTTGTGTGTAGTGGGACGTATCCCAGTGGTTGCACTGGAGTATCTCCCAGTCCGAACAGGCTGTTTGGATATGCTCTAAGTTCTTTTTCTTCCAAGCCGAGCTTGTCGAAGGCAGTTTTGAATAATAAGTCGGCGGAGCTCCCTTGGTCTATTAGTGTGCGGTAGAGATTTGCATTTTCCAGTATAATGGTGACGACCATGGGATCGTCGTGTCCTGAGATGATACCGGATGCATCTTCTTTGGTAAACGTAATTGTAGGGATGTCGGGTGCTTCCTCCTTTCCTTCGACATTATATACTTCTTTGAGATATCTTTTGCGAGATGATTTGGAGATTCCTCCTCCTGTAAACCCTCCGTGTATCATATGAACATGTCTTTCTGGTGTACGAGGTGATCGCTCGGTTCGTACAACCTCCTCGTCCCTTCTCCTTTTTCTTTGCTCATCGTCCCGGGTGGCCAGATACCGATCTAGTTTTTCTTCTCTCAATAATTTTTCTATGACATTTTTTAAGTCAAAGCATTCGTTGGTGGAGTGCCCACGGACTCGATGGTATTCACAATATTCGTTCCGGTTTCCTCCCCCTCTTTTGCCTTTGAGTGGTCGAGCTGGGGGTATTTTTTCTGTGTGGCAGACTTCTTTGTAAACATCCACAAGGGACACCCGATGAGGAGTGTAATTATGATATTTTTTAATTTTTTCCCCTTGTCGATCTTCCTTCTTTTTGGACACTTTATCTTTGTCTCGGTAGGTGAATCCGGATTTTGAGGTTTCTCCTAGTCGAGAATTTTCTTCCATGTTGATGTATTTCTCCGCTCGTTCTTGCGCTTCATCCAGAGATGTGGGGTATTTTTTTGATATGGATTGGTTAAAAGATCCCTCTCGTAGGCCATTGATGAGGCCCATGATGGTGGCCTCTGTTGGTAGGCTTTGTATGTCTAGGCATGTTTTGTTGAATCTTTCCATGTAGTTGCGAAGACTTTTCCGATCTCCTTGCTTGATTCCTAATAGACTGGGGGCGTGTGATAAACCCATATTTCATGAGTTATTTTGTGCTTAGTTTGAGTGATTTATTCAATCCTTCACCCACTTATTCATATTAATTGCATGGTTTTACTTTCCCTTCCTTATTATGTGATGTACGTGAAAAATATGTTTCCTAAGCTTTAAAATTAATTATTTTAATTACCTTTATTTCCATTCGATGTCGTGATTAGTGTGTTGAGTAGTTTCAGATTTTCTAAGACAGAATGACTTAAAGGATGGAAAAGGAAACGTACAAAAATGGAAGGAAAGTGCGAAACGGAGTTTTGAAGAAACTGGCATCCATGCGATGGCATGGACGACGCGATCACGTGTCAGGAGCGAAGAAGCAGCGATGCGGCCGCATGACTGACGAGGCCACGCGACTTGAGCATAGCGCATTCGATGCGGACGCGTGACCGACGCGACCGTGCCACAAGGAAAACTCAAGATGACGCGACCGCGTGACCCACGCGGACGTGTGACAGAGGCCACGTATCAGAATTTACAGAATAAGCCCCCAGCGATTTCTGAAGCCCTTTTGGCCCAGATCCAGGTACAGAACACACAGACTAGAGGCTATAAAGTGGGGGAATGCATCCATTCAAAAGAGAGCTCGCCAATTTTCACTTTCCATGATTTAGATTTAGTTTGAGAGAGGTTCTCTCCTCTCTCTCTTAGGATTAGGATTTAGGACTTCTCTTAGTTTTTAAGAGTGACTCTCGATCCATGTTTAATATTTACTTTAATTTATGTTTCTATGCTACTTTTACTTTAATGCTTTTATTCGTATCTACAGATGTTGCCCAATTGGCTTATGAATTATTCCATGTTATAGATTATTATTTGAATTAATGATTATTTGAGGTATTTCAGTTTATTATTGTTCTCTTTAATTTAAGTTTTTATTGCTTCCCATCTAAGGATATTTTTATTCCAACAATTTTACTTTTTTCCTTTTTGGTCTTGGTTAAGAAATCAATAACTCAACATTATTAAACTCAGCATAATTGATAATCGTTATCTTGCTAATTGAACTGAACTTCAATAGTCCCAACTTTTTCTTAGGAAATAAATAGGATTCGAAGGTCAAACTAATTAGTCCCTTGACTTTCCTTTACTTTAGTAAAGGTTAACTAAGTGGAATTAAGATTCAACTTTCACTATTGTTGAGAGCAATAACTAAGTTGGACTTCCAATTTCTCTTACCTTGCCAAAAGTTTGCTTTACAATATTTATTTATTTAATTGCCATTTACTTTACTTGTCATTCAAATCACTTGCTTCTCACCTTCTAAACCCCGATTACAACCTTCATAGCCAATAATAAGAACATACTTCCTTGCAGTTCCTTGAGAAGACGACCCGAGGTTTGAGTACTCGGTTAACAATTTTTAAGGGGCTTGTTACTTGTGACAACCAAAACGTTTGTACGAAGGGATTTTTGTTGGTTTAGAGACTATATCTACAATGCAACTGTTCTTATGAAATTCTTTACTGGCAAAAATCCTAACGTCAAAATGGCGCCGTTGCCGGGGAATTCCAAACGTGTGCCTTATTATTGGTTATTGTAAATTTTTTTTGCTTTTTGTTTGTTTATTTGTTTTTATTTTTGCTTTTTCATAAATTAAGAGGTTATTGGTTTTTATTTAGTTCTTAAAAATTTTTTTTTTTTCAAAAATTTGTTCTTAATGTTCATCTTGATCTTCAAGTTGTTCTTTGCATTCATCTTGACCTTCAAGCTGTTCTTAGTTGTTTTCTTTGTTTTTATCTAAAAATTTGAAATTTGGTGACATTTTATTGTTTTTCTCTTTCCTCATTAAATTCAAAAATATTTTTAATTAATTTTTTTCGAAAAAAAAATTTTTCAGATTTTTATTTTTAAACTTTTTATCTTATCTTATCTTATTTCAAAAATCAAATTTCAAAATTCAAATTTAAAAATTTTCAAAATTTAAATTTAAAAATTTTCAAATTTCAAATTTCAAATTTGAAATATTCAAATTTAAAATTCAAATTTCAAAATTCAAATTTCAAAATTTCAAATTTCAAATTTCAAAATTTAATTTTCAAATTCAAAATTTAAATAACCTTTTAATTTAAATTTGTTTTTATTTTTATTTTTATTTTTAATTTTTATTTTGCTGCTATGAACTCTCACCCCTTTGGCTATGAGTCTGGTTACAATAATGTTGCAGGAAGAAGAAATTACAATGAGACCAGGCATCAAGGATGGAACAATCAAAGATGGGAGGAGCCACAAGGATTTGATCAACCTTCATGGCAACAACCACCTCCAATGGACTATCAACAACCACCACCATATGTCTATGAACCCTTTCCTCAACATGACTTTGGACCACCATACTCACAAGCCCCTTTCCGCCATTCACCTCCATATGACCCTAACCCACATTCACCATACCAACCACCCTATGAACTGAATGAGCCATACATAGATCCACCCCAAACCTCCATGGAGAAAGCACTTGCCAATCTAAACTCTACTATACAAGCTCTCGTCGCCCAAATCAGACCACCAAATACCTTCAACAATCAACCCTCAAGCTCTAGTGCACTTCCTTTTCAACCGCAGAATGATCTCTCCATCCCATCACCACCATCCATGGAAGAGCACCCACATCCATCAATCTAAGAGCAACATGATCCCAATGATGCTATTGACATGGAACAAGAGAGAAGGGATCATCTTCGCGAATCCATATTTCATAAAGAGCTAGAGAAGGCCCTAAAGGTGAAGGTAGTAAATACCCTTGAAGATGAAAGAACAATTGAAAGGAGTTGTCATGGAAAGCAAATCATCAAGGATGAGTACGATTTTATATTAAAACTACTGGACAAAGTAGTAATTATTAAAGAGGAAAAAGTGGTTGAAGACTTGCGAGATGCTGAACCTCCATGGGAAAGTCAAGACATAGAGCCTCCTTCCAAGACGGTTGCATTTGATGTTGAGGAGGGTGTACAACCTCCAAGGCATATCCTGGTTGAAGACTTGGAAGAGGTTGAAATTGAAGAAGCTTACAAGGAGGTGGAAGTTGTCAAAGAAGAGCACAAGGGAGTGGAGCTTGCAATTTCATTAGAAATACCTCCCACTAAGTTACCATCATCCTTCACAACATTCAAGTGGGTAAAATTCATATCCCTTAGCTTTCTAATTCCACTTGAATATAGGCTACTGGAGACGGATGGTCAACTTAGAGCTCTTTGTGGCATAGAGAGTAAGAGGAAGATGGTTAGTGGTTGGAGTTGTCCAACAAGGTTCAACATGGTTACATACTCAAAGTTTAAATGCAAAGGTTGGTGTAAAGCTCAACTGAATGGGTCTAGGACGCTGTTTGGTAGCTACAGTGAGAATTCAAATTACTTATCACCCAGTTGGAAAAATACAGATCCCGACATGGATGGGTGTAAAAGCAAAATTTGGGATCCTGGAATCTGCTCTGACACTTGTTACCCCGGGAGCCTAAGAATCTGTTTGAAGCTTCTTAAGGGCTTTACATGCTTAGTTTGAGACCCCGGAGGTTACTGGAGCTACAAACATTGGTGGGAATTCCTGAATGAATACAAGCATAAGCCACCATAACAGGTAGCTCACCAAATGTCCAACTTAAGGACTCTAACTAAAAGTGCTAGGTGGGAGACAACCCACCATGGTATGATCGTTTCTTCTACATTTTTTATTTATTTTTATTTGTTTTCAAGTTTTATTTTATTATATTGAACCTGGAGTTTTGCATCACATTCATATTAACATTACATTCTGCATTTTTTCAGATTTAAAAAAAAAAAAGAAAACACGCACGCGACGCGGCAGCGTCGCTGACGCGTCCGCGTCGAGTGGGAATACTGGCCTCCCACGCGACCGCGTGCCCCACGCGGCTGCGTGACCAGGATTTCGACATAGTAATGGTGCACAGCCGAAAGTTGTGCTAGAGTGGTGCTGGACTGGCGCTGGACGCGCAGTCCATCTCACGCGATCGCGTGCCCCACGCGGCCGCGTCACATCCTACTAAGTGCCCACTCACGCGATCGTGTGCCCCACGCGATCGCGTCACCCAATATTTGGCAATTAATGATTTTTGAACAGAGAGTTGTGCGAGAGCGAGGCTGTCCTCGCGCCAGTAGCATAAAATGGGTCACGCGACCGCGTGACCGACGCGACCGCGTCAATCAGTATAAGCGCAAGTCGCGCGACTGCGTGCCCCACGCGACCGCGTTGCTTGCGCCACACAGCTTATCCTAATTTGCCAAATATCTTATCTTTTCTTCTCCAAACCTAATTTTTCCTCCCTCCTTTCTTACTTATTTCTTCTTCCCTTCTTTCCCTTCTCATTCTTCTTCTCTTTTATTTTATTTTATTTTATTTAAATACTTTCATCCATTGCATTTTAATTGTGTGCATATTTTTCTTTTCTTTTCTAAAATTATTATTTTTCCATTGGTGTCACTTGTTCATATTCAACTGTTGTGTCTTTTCTGGTATTATTTGGTGCTTAGTGACTTGTTTACACTGTCGGGTAATATTATTTAAATCAATGCTAATCTTTTATGATATTTGTATTCTTTTTTGCATTGACATGAGCTTATACTGTGTTTCATTACCCACACTCTCCTCCCCTATGTTTCAAATCTTGCACCACTGCCATGCCATGGCTTCTATTATTTTCTCACTTACATGTTGAAGCTTCCATGTAAATGAGACCCTTATCATTTGGCATTAACCCACCCATACTTCTTTTATTTTCTTATCTCTATTTTTGGGTTACTCTTCTTCCCTTTTCTCTTTTAGGATGGCCACCCGGAAGGGAACCGGAAGACGTTTACATGGGGAGACAAACAAGTCCATCAACACAATCCTTGAAGAAAAGCATCAGTTGGAATAGCCCATCCACCTGCACATCTCAGCATGCACCGAGGACGGTTGGTGCACGAATTGTGAATCACACTTTTCACACTCGTACCACTAACCAGCAAGTGCACTGGTTTGTCCAAGTAATACCTTACGTGAGTAAGGGTCGAATCCCACGGAGACTGTTGGTTTGAAGCAATCTATGGTTATCTTGCAATTCTCAGTCAGGAAGTCAATTATATTTATTAGTTGAATTACGAATAAACAAGAGAGCATGGAATAAAGGTTACTTGTTATGCAGTAATGGAGAATATGTTGGAGTTTTGGAGATGCTTTGTTTTCAGAATCTCTGCTTTCCTCTGTCTTCTGATTCACGCACGCACGTCCTCCTATGGCAAGCTGTGTGTAGGTGGATCACCTTTGTCAATGGCTACCATCCATCCTTCCAGTGAAAAGGGTCCAGGTGCGCTGTCACCGCACGGCTAATCATCTGCAGGTTCTCAGTCGTACCGGAATAGGATTTACTATCCTTTTGCGTCTGTCACTACGCCCAGCACTCGCGAGTTTGAAATTCGTCATGGCCATCCAATCCCAGAATCCTACTCGAAATACCACAGACAAGGTTTAGACTTTTCGGATTCTCATGAATGCCGCCATTAATCTAGCTTATACCACGGAGATTCTGATTAAGGAATCTAAGAGATATTCATTCAATCTGATGTGGAACGGAGGTGATTGTCAGACACACGTTCGTGTATTGAGGAAGATGATGAGTGTCACTGATCATCACCTTCTCCATAGTTAGGCGCAAATGGATATCTTAGATAGGAACACACATGTTTGAATGGAAAACAGAAGTACTTGCATTAATTCATCGAGACACAGCAGAGCTCCTCACCCCCAACAATGGAGTTTAGAGACTCATGCCATCAAAGAGTACAAAGTTCAGATCTAAAATGTCATGAGATACAAAGTAAGCCCCTAAAAGTTGTTTAAATACTAAACTAGTAACCTAGGTTTACAGAAAATGAGTAAACTATAACAGATAGTGCAGAAATCCACTTTTGGGGCCCACTTGGTGTGTCCTGGGACTGAGACTAAAGCTTTCACGTGCTTGGGGCTGTTTTGGGCGTTCAACGCCAGCTTTGGATCCTTTTCTGGCGTTGAACTCCAACTTGCAACTTGTTTCTGGCGCTGGACGCCAGAATTGGGCAGAGGGCTGGCGCTGAACGCCAGTTTACGTCATCTATCCTTGAGCAAAGTATAGACTATTATATATTGCTGGAAAGCCCTGGATGTCTACTTTCCAACGCAATTGGAAGCACGCCATTTGAAGTCATGTAGCTCCAGAAAATCCATTTTGAGTGCAGGGAGGTCAGAATTCAACAGCATCAGCAGTCCTTTTTCAGCCTGAATCAGATTTTTGCTCAGCTCCCTCAATTTCAGCCAGAAAATACCTGAAATTACAAAAAAATACACAAACTCATAGTAAAGTCCAGAAATATAAATTTTGCCTAGAAACTAATGAAAATTAGCTAAAAACCAACTAAAACATACTAAAATCTATATGAAATTAACCCAAAAAAGCGTATAAAATATCCGCTCATCAACGGTGCAATCTTTAAGTGTGGGGAGGTCGATACCGACTTCCATGGGTTAGTCACTTGATATTTTAGCACCAATGTTTAATTTTCTTTGTTAAATTAGTTGTTTCATTTGCATATTTGTTTGATTTTATGCATCTAGTTACTACTTGGTTAAAGTAATAAAATTCTTCTAAAGACCCTATTTTTGAAAAATTTCACTAATTTAAATTGAAAAATTTTTTGTTAAATTTGTTTGAAGTTGTATTTGGAACATGGTTTTTGAGCCAAAGAACACACAACCTGTGAGATTTTGAGCTTATTTACATGGTTACATTATTTAACCATAAATATTTTATTCTTGTGTGTTTACTTATCTATAATTGTGATCTTTACTTTGTTTCAGTCTATATGTCCAATATTTAGTGTATTTACATGCTTGCATATGATTGAGGCCATTATTTGATTTTAGCTCACTTATCCCAAATAAGCCTACCCTTTAAATCACCCTTGTCAGCCACTTTGAGCCTTGAAATCCCCATTTGTTCTATATCTTACCACATCACTAGCCTTATGCGGAAAACAAATTAATTATCCCAATTTAATCTTTGGTTAGCTTAAGATAGTGTGTTAATTAAGTGTGGGAAAACTGTGGGAACATGGGTTAATAAAGGAAAAGTATAATGTTTCTAATTTATTTGAATTTCAGGAATTTGGGAACCTACTCATGAAAAACCAAAATAGAAAAATAATAGAAAATCCATGTGCATTGATAAGTTATGTTTGTTTCTCTACAAAAAAAAGAGAGAGAAAAAAGAGAAAAATCCAAAAAAAAAAAAATACTCAATAAATAAGTAAATAAGGGGACAAAATTACCCCTATATTAAGTTTAATAAAAGATCAATGCACATGTGATAAAAAATTAAAGAAAATTTGGTACATGAGTATGGAAATTATACAAAAGTGAGAATTATGGATAGCTAGGCATGAATTTAAAAGTATATAGAGTATATGTATATTAGGTGAGAGTTTAGGTTAATTAAAGATTCAATTTATAAAGCTCACTTAGCCATATATATACCATTACCCTTACCTTAGCCCCATTACAACCTTGAAAAAGACCTCATGATGTTTGCATTGGTATATTAAATATTGTTGATTGGTTAGATGAAGAACAAGGTTTAGAAAGCATGACTAGAGAATAGTAGAGTGATTGACCCTAGATACCTTAGAGTAAGAGTGATATACACTACCAGTGAGGGTTCAATGCTTGATTCTGTGTCCCCTGCTTTCATTAGCTATCTTCTTACAAGTTTACTTGTCCTTTATTGTATAATTTGAATTAGTGAAATCTGATTTATGTTTGTCTTGGAGAACTTATTTATTTTTAACCAAGAAGGTAGAAACATTTTGCATGTAGTTGCATTCATATAGATAGGATTGCATTTCATAGATCCTACCATTCCTCTTCATCTTTATAGCTTCTCTTGAGCTTAGCATGAGGACATGCTATTGTTTAAGTGTGGGGAGGTTGATAAACCACTATTTTATGGTTTATCTTGTACTCAATTGAGTGGTTTTTATCTACTCTTTACCCACTTATTCATACTATTTGCATGGTTTACATTTTCCTTCCTGGTTTTGTGCTATGATTGAAAACATGCTTCTTTGATCTTATATTTGTTTATTATTAATCCTCTCTTATTACCATTAGATGCCTTAATATGTGTGTTAAGTATTTTTAGAGAATACAGGGCAGGAATGGCTTGGAGGATGGAAAGGAAGCATGCAAAAGTGGAAGGAATACAAGAAGTTGGAGAAATTGCTAAGCTGTCCAGCCTGACCTCTTCGCACTCAAACGGCTATAACTTTAGCTACAGAGGTCCAAACGACGCGGTTCCAGTTGCGTTGGAAAGTTAACGTCTGGGGCTTCGATTTGATATATAATTTGCTATAGCTGCTCCGACGCCAGGCGATGCAAACGCGTGGATCACGCGGACGCGTGACCTGGCAGGAAAGCAATCCGCGCGGCCGCGTGGACGACCCCTCCGCGTCACTTGCCCGTGATCTGAACGTAAGAGAAATCATAGGGAGCGATTTTTGGGCTGCTTTTGACCCAGTTTTCAGCCCAGAACACACAGATTAGAGGCTATAAAGTGGGGGAATGCATCCATTCAGAGAGAGCTTGCATTTTTATTACTTTCCATGATTTAGATTTAGTTTTGAGAGGGAGATTCTCTCCTCTCTCTCTTAGGATTAGGATTTAGGACTTCTCTTAGTTTTTAAGAGTGACTCTTGATCCAGGTTTAATATTTAGTTTAATTTATGTTTCTATGCTACTTTTACTTTAATGCTTTTATTCGTATCTACAGATGTTGCCCAATTGGCTTATGAATTATTCCATGTTACAGATTATTATTTGAATTAATGATTATTTGAGGTATTTCAGTTTATTATTGTTCTCTTTAATTTAAGTTATTATTGCTTCCCATCTAAGGACATTTTTATTCTAACAATTTTACTTTTTCCCTTTTTGGTCTTGGTTAAGAAATCAGTAACTCAACATTATTAAACTCAGCATAATTGATAATCGTTATCTTGCTAATTGAACTGAACTTCAATAGTCCCAACTTTTTCTTTGGAAATAAATAGGATTCAAAGGTCAAACTAATTAGTCCCTTGACTTTCCTTTACTTTAGTAAAGGTTAACTAAGTGGAATTAAGATTCAACTTTCACTATTGTTGAGAGGAATAACTAAGTTGGACTTCCAATTTCTCTTACCTTGCCAAAAGTTTGCTTTACAGTATTTATTTATTGTAATTACCATTTACTTTATTTGTCATTCAAATCACTTGCTTCTCACCTTCTAAACCCCGATTACAACCTTTATAGTCAATAATAAGAACATACTTCCTTGCAGTTCCTTGAGAAGACGACCCGAGGTTTGAATACTCGGTTAACAATTTTTAAGGGGTTTGTTACTTGTGACAACCAAAACATTTGTACGAAGGAATTTTTGTTGGTTTAGAGACTATATCTACAACGCAACTGTTCTTATGAAATTCTTTACTAGCAAAAATCTTAACGTCAAAATGGCGCCGTTGCCGGGGAACTGCTAACGTGTGCCTTATTATTGGTTATTGTAAATATTTTTCTTTTACTTGTTTATTTATTTCTGTTTTTCCTTTTTATTTTTCATTTGCTACCATGAATTCTCACCCCTCTCGCTTTGAGTTTGGTTCTAACTTTGTTGATGGAAATAGAAGTTACAGCAGGAATATGCATTAAGGTCAGACCAATCAAGGATGGATGGAGCCAAGAGGATCTAATCAACCCTTTAGGCAACAACACCCTCCGAGATATCCTGTACAAAGACCATTCTACCGTGCATATCCAGCTGAAAGATATGGTGGACAACCTTGTAACTACCAACAAGCCCCACCCCGTGCATATAAACCATCCTTTCAACATAACCTCGAACCACCACACTCACAAGCTTCTTTTCACCATTCGCCACCATATGATCCTTCCTTACCCCAGTACCAATCCAATCACTCCCAATCACCGCCACTTTCCTATGTATCATGTCCAAATCCGGCAACCCGAGAAGCAGAGGTTCACCTAAAGAAAACAGTAAATAAACTTCAAACAACAAATCCAGTCAGCACATCAGGAGGTTACGCTTCAGATCGAGGCTGCAGATCCGGAGATCCCGATCCAGTCAGCACCGCCTCTACAACAGCCAGACGCTCAGCCCACCACCACCACAGAGCCTCCAGCTACCATCCCTACAAGTGATGACACCCCTTCACACCCGGCTTGACTGAGCATCAGGGACGATGCTTCATTTTAAGTGTGGGGAGGTCGCCATCTCTGGCGTTTTATTTTGGTGAACCACTACATCTCTTTTTTCTTTATTTTGGATATTTTTCTGTATTTTTCTTTTTATTGTTATTTTCTGAGTACTTATACATTGCTACTTATATGTATTTTTACTCTATTTCTGCATTTTGCATTTTTAGTTCATATTATTAGTTATTTAGTTTAGTTTGCAATTCTGACTTATTAGTGGATTAATTAGTATAGTTTACCCTTTTTAGCATAAGATAGCATAGTTAAATTAAAAAATATAAAAAGGAAGTAAGCTAGGAAATTGAACATAACAGATTTAAATCCATAAACCTTGTATATATACCATTACATCATATAGTTAAGTTGACAACATTTCATCAAAGAGGAACATTAAAACTTTAAAGGCTACCCTAAATAATTTTTTTATGAGAATAATGGGAATTTTTAACTAAACCTGCATAACATATATGAATGATATATGATGCTTGAGTTAGAGAACACACAGCCTGTGAGTCTTGAGCTTAATTGTATGGTTGCATTCAAACCATAATTTCATTCCTGTGTGTTTCGCTTCTTTTTATTCTGATGTTCTTTACTTTGCTTTAATCTATATGTCCAATTATAGAATATAGAATATAGAATATAGATACATACCAAAAGAATGATTAAGGCCATCATTTGATTTTAGCTCACTTACTCCAAAATAACCTACCTTTCACATCACCCTTGTTAGCCCACTTGAGCCTTTAAAATCCCTTTTATTCTATTTAGCCACACTACTAGCCTTAAGCAGAAAAACAAAATAAAATCCCAAGTTGAATCCTTGGTTAGCTTAAGATAGAAAATTATGAATAGATTAAAATGTGGAAAACCTATTGGGAACATGGATGATAGAAACAAAAGGTAGAAAAGTTAAAAGAAATAAAATAAAATTTGGGAAGCATGCTCATGAGAAATCAAAGTGATTCAATCACCATGTGCAATAAAAAAAAAGTTATTTTTCAGCATTTAATAAAAGGGGATACAAAAGAATTCCCCAATGCAAAATAAAAGCAATGCACATGGGATAAAAATAAAATTGAAACATGAGCATGTAACAACAAGTGGGATAATATGGGAAAATTGGTAAAGAAGCTTGTTCTACTAAATATGTATGTTAGGTGAGATCTTAGTCTAATTAAGGATTCACTTATTAACTCACTTAGCCTTATACATATATCCTTACCTTTACCTTGGCCCCATTACAACCTTAATTAAAGACCTCATGACTTTTGGTATGACTGTACTCTATAATTGTTGATTGGTTAGATGAAGAACAAAGTTATAGAAAGTAAGAATAAAAAGAAAAGTAGAGTGAATAAACCCAATAAACACTGAGTGACTAGAGGGTAAACACAAAATCCAGTGAGGGTTCAATAACTCATCAACATATATCAGTGCTTAATTTACTAATTGTTTTGCAAGTTTGTACAATATTTTTATTTCCCATCTCATTTGCTAAAATGCTTTATTACTTAAGGGTTAGCTATATATATAAATATGACTCCTTGAGAATGTGAACTAGTTTGACTACATGTAAGCTTTATATATGAGTGGATAAATTGGAATTGCATGACTCATTTAGGTAGACGCATTTAGAACAGGTTGCATTGCATAACATTCCACCACTTTAACCTTACCTTATTCTTTACCTTGGATTTAGCATGAGGACATGCTATTGTTTAAGTGTGGGGTGGTTGATAAACCCATATTTCATGAGTTATTTTGTGCTTAGTTTGAGTGATTTATTCAATCCTTCACCCACTTATTCATATTAATTGCATGGTTTTACTTTCCCTTCCTTATTATGTGATGTACGTGAAAAATATGTTTCCTAAGCTTTAAAATTAATTATTTTAATTACCTTTATTTCCATTCGATGCCGTGATTAGTGTGTTGAGTAGTTTCAGATTTTCTAAGATAGAATGACTTAAAGGATGGAAAAGGAAACGTACAAAAATGGAAGAAAAGTGCGAAATGGAGTTTTGAAGAAACTGGCATCCACGCGATCGCATGGATGACGCGATCGCATGTCAGGAGCGAAGAAGCAGCGACGCGGCCGCATGACTGACGCGGCCTCACGACTTGAGCATAGCGCATTCGATGCGGACGCGTGACCGACGCGACCGCGCCACAAGGAAAACTCCAGATGACGCGACCGCGTGACCCACGCGGACGCGTGACAGAGGCCACGTATCAGAATTTACAGAATACGCCCCCAGCGATTTCTGAAGCCCTTTTGGCCCAGATCCAGGTACAGAACACACAGACTAGAGGCTATAAAGTGGGGGAATGCATCCATTCAAAAGAGAGCTCGCCAATTTTCACTTTCCATGATTTAGATTTAGTTTGAGAGAGGTTCTCTCCTCTCTCTCTTAGGATTAGGATTTAGGACTTCTCTTAGTTTTTAAGAGTAACTCTCGATCCAGGTTTAATATTTACCTTAATTTATGTTTCTATGGTACTTTTACTTTAATGCTTTTATTTGTATCTACAGATGTTGCCCAATTGGCTTATGAACTATTCCATGTTACAGATTATTATTTGAATTAATGATGATTTGAGGTATTTCAGTTTATTATTGTTCTCTTTAATTTAAGTTATTATTGCTTCCCATCTAAGGATATTTTTATTCCAACAATTTTACTTTTTCCCTTTTTGGTCTTGGTTAAGAAATCAGTAACTCAACATTATTAAACTCAGCATAATTGATAATCGTTATCTTGCTAATTGAACTGAACTTCAATAGTCCCAACTTTTTCTTAAGAAATAAATAGGATTCGAATGTCAAACTAATTAGTCCCTTGACTTTCCTTTACTTTAGTAAAGGTTAACTAAGTGGAATTAAGATTCAACTTTCACTATTGTTGAGAGGAATAACTAAGTTGGACTTCCAATTTCTCTTACCTTGCCAAAAGTTTACTTTACAGTATTTATTTATTTTAATTGTAATTTACTTTACTTGTCATTCAAATCACTTGCTTCTCACCTTCTAAACCCCGATTACAACCTTTATAGCCAATAATAAGAACATACTTCCTTGCAGTTCCTTGAGAAGATGACCCGAGGTTTGAATACTCGGTTAACAATTTTTAAGGGGTTCGTTACTTGTGACAACCAAAATGTTTGTACAAAGGGATTTTTGTTGGTTTAGAGACTATATCTACAACGCAGCTGTTTTTATGAAATTCTTTACTGGAAAAAATCCTAACGTCAGCGTGCTTAGCCTTATCTTTTTGGATGGAGAATCTGGCCAAAAACTTTTTGGCTAAGTCATCAAAGCTCGAGATGGACTTTGGAGGTAGGTTGTCGAACCATCTAATTGCTGTCTTTGTGAGAGTTGTTGGAAAAGCTTTGCAGCAAACTGCTTCTGAGGCGTCGGTGAGGTACATTCTACTTCTGAAATTGCTGAGGTGTTGGTTGGGATCTGTAGTGTCATCGTATAAAGTCATATCCAGAAGTTTGAAGTCCTTAGGGATTTTGGTCTTCATGATCTCCCTAGTGAATGGATCTTGATCCTTGCGAGAGTTGTCTTTAGGGGTGGACCGAGTAGCTTTGACTTTGAGATCGACTTCGAGTTTTAGAAGTTTGTCTTCTAATTCTCGACGCCACCTTACCTCTCTTTGTAGATCTTTTCCAACTTCTCGTTGATGCTGGTTTTCTTTTTCAAGTTGCTTTAAATGATCTTGAAGCGCTTCTATCACTCCTGTATTTGATGAGTTTTTGTCACCGTTAGATTCCGGGGTATCTTTCAGTGTATTGTCCGTATTTTTGTGCGGTGTTCTATCCTCTAGATCTGAATCGTGGTCGTTGTCATGGTCGTCCGCCATGATGATGGGATGACTTCCAAGTTTCCCGGCAACGGCGCCAATGTTCCGAGGGTTACCTGAAACTGTAGGTCGATCTCGGACGAGATCTTCTGTACTGGTCGGAGATGACGTGTCCGGCTGGTGGATGGCGGCCGGAGCTGTCGTGTCCGACTTGTGGGACTGGCTGCACTGCTGATCCTTTGTCACCGGAGGGTGGGGGGTACCTCCAAGAGACTCCGATGCTTAAGTTAGCATGGGTATTAAGCAGATTTTTAGTAGAATCAGAGTATGAGTTATACATGGGTGCTCCAGTGTATTTATAATGGTGTGGAGTGACCTTTTTAGATAAGATAAGTTAGTTATCTTATCTTATCTTATCTTATCTTTGAGTGAGGTCAGCTTATCTTCAAGGGAACCGCCTTTATCTCTATAGGCTTGGACTGCCTTTGGATTTGGGTCGTGTTCCTCTATTTGGGCCCTTTACTGGGCTTTCCTGTCGATTTAGCCGAGCTCTTTAAAAAGAGGTCGGATAGCCTGACCTGAAGAGGTCAGTCGCTTTGTTACTGAACATCCCGGGTCGGATAGCTCGACCCAGGGTGTGAACAGTTAGTTAGTTACTTGACTTTCCTTTCTTCAGCAAGGGATGACCAAGCAGAACAATAACCTTTTACAATTACACTTGGGAAAAAATCCAACAAGGATAGAACTTCCAAATCTTCTCCCGGTCAAAGTTTTTATTTGATTATATAAATTCTCTCGTTAATTTTCATTGCCTTAAATTACAATCATTTCATTTCCTATTCTCCAACTCTTAGAAATTCTTGGAAAATTCCTGACTAATAAAATAGCACTCTCTTATCAACTCGTTGGGAGACGACCTGGGATTTCTACTCCCAGTATTTTTATTCTAATTTTGTGACAACCCTTTCTAAATTGATAAGCGAATTTTCGTCAGTTAAGAACTGTACTTACAACGCCGTTCTATTTATAAATTCTTAATTGGCTAATTTTTGCCCCGTCAGTCCGTATTCTGATGATGTGGGTTTGAAAGTATGGTCGAAGTCGTCGGGAAGTAAGTATGAGGGCGTAAGCAAACTTTTCTATCTTTTGATAGTTTAGTTCCGCCCCTTGCAAAGATTTACTGTTGAAGTAGACGAGTTACTGTCTGTTTTCGTCTTCTCTGACTAGGGCTGAGGCTATTGCCCAACTTTCCACGGCGCAGTATAGGATCAGTTCTTCTCCTTATCGAGGTCAGGTCAGAATAGGTGGTTGTCCCAGGAATGTTTTGATGTCTTGGAAGGCTTGTTCACATTCTAGAGTCCATTCGAACCTCTTTCCTTCCCTTAGAATAGCATAGAAGGCAAGGGATCTTATGGCCAATCCGACTAGGAACCTAGATAGGGCTGCTAGCTTTCCGTTTAGCTACTGTACCTCTTTGACGCAGGTCGGGCTTTTCATGTTGAGTATGGCCTGGCATTTGTTTGGATTTGCTTCAATCCCTCTCTGGGTGAGCATAAATCCTAGCAATTTTCCAGCCTCTATCGCGAAAGTGCACTAGGTGGGATTTAGTCTCTTCCCGTGCTTTCTTATGGTGCTGAATACTTCAGCAAGGTCGGGTAACAGCATTTCTTCTTTTTTTGTCTTTACCAGCATGTCGTCTACGTAGACTTCCATCAGCTTCCCGATGTGGTTGGCGAAAACTTTGTTCATCAACCTCTGGTATGTAGCCCCCACATTCTTGAGTCCGAATGGCAGGACTACGTAGCAGTAGTTTTCTTTTGAGGTTAGGAACGAGGTCTTCTCTTGATCGGGTGGATGCATCGGGATTTGGTTGTATCCCGAGTAGGTGTCTATGAAGGAAAGGTACTTGTACCCTAACGAGGCGTCGACTAGGGTGTCGATGTTCGGGAAGGGGGTAGAGGTCTTTTGGGCAGGCTTTGTTGAGGTTGGTGTAGTCGACACACATCCGCCACTTTCTATTTGGCTATTTTACCAGCACGACATTGGTTATCCATAGTGGGTATTTGACCTCCCTTATGAATCCCGCCTCTAGTAAGGCCTCTACTTGTTCCTCCACAACCTGTGATCTTTCTGGGCCGAGCTTTCTGCGCTTTTGTTGTACTGGCCGACATCCGGGATACATTTGTGGCACATTAAGCTAGGATCTATGCCGGGCATATCCGCGGCCTTCCATGTGAATAGGTCGGAATTCTCCTTTAGGAACCTTATTAGTAACTCCTTTAGATCTCCTTTTAAGTTCGCGCCTATGTTTGTTGTTTTATCTTGAGCATCTCCGACTTGGACCTCTTCGGTCTCGCCTTTTGGTCGAGGACGAAATTCTTCGTGGGCTCGGGCTCCCCCGAGTTCTATAGTGTTGGTCTCCTTTCCTCTGGAATCGCCATTAAGATTCAGACTCTCGTTTTAACAGCATCGCGCGAGCTTTTGGTCTACTTTTATAGTGGCTATCCCTTTTAGGGTTGGGAATTTCATGCATAGGTGTGGAATGGAGACTACTACGGCGAGCTGATTTAGTATTGTCCGACCAATGAGGGCGTTGTACACGGGGCTCACGTCGACTACATGCTCAGTGTTCTAGAGCGGGTTCCCTTTCCAAAGGTTGTGTGTAGTGGGATGTACCCGAGTGGTTGGATTGGGGCATCTCCCAGTCTGAACAGGCTATTGGGATATGCTCTGAGTTCTTTTTCTTGTACTCCAAGTTTGTCGAAGGCGGATTTGAATAGGATATCCGCAGAGCTTCCTTGGTCGACTATTGTTCGGTTGAGATTGGCATTGGTGAGCATGATGGTGATGACCACGGGGTCATCATGCCCGGGGATGATGCCCGCGGCGTCTTCTTTGGTGAAGGCGATGGTGGGGAGGTCGGATGACCTGTCCCCTTCCCCGAGATGGTATACTTCTTTGAGATGTCTTTTTCAGGATGATTTGGAGATTCCTCCGCATGCGAATCCTCTGTTGATCATATGAACGTGCCTTTGTGGGGTGTGAGGAGGTCGTTCAGGTCGTCCCTCTTCTTCATCCCTTCCTCTTTTCCTTGGCTCGTCCGTTCTGTGAGCTAGGAATCGATCTAGCTTTCCTTCTCGGGCTTGTTTCTCTATGATGTTCTTTAAGTTGTAGCACTCATTAGTGTGATGTCAGTACACCGGTGGTATTCGTAGTACTCGGTCCGATTTTTTCCTCTCTTGTGTTTAATTGGCGGGGAGGCAGAATCTTTTCCGTGTTGTATACTTCCAGATAGACATCGACTAGTGATACCCAAAGGGGGTGTAGTTGTGGTATTTCCTGGGCTTCTCTGCAGATTGATCATCTTTTTTCCTGGATTCTTTATCCTTATCCTGAGGTGGGTAGGAGAATCTATTTTTGGGGTTTTCTCCTAATTAGGAGTTCTCCTCTATGTTGATATATTTTCAGTCCGTTCTTGTACTTCGTTCAGTGATGTTGGATATTCTTGGATATGGAGTGGCTAAAGGGTCCTTCTCGTAGACCGTTGATGAGTCCCATACTTGCCGCTTCCGTAGGGAGATTCTGAATGTCTAGGCACGCTTTATTGAACCTTTCCATGTAGCTGCAGAGACTTTCCCGATCTCCCTGTTTGATTCCTAGCAGGCTTGGCGCATGTTTAGCTTTGTCCTTTTGTATGGAAAATCTGGCTAAGAATTTCTTGGCGAGGTCGTCAAAGCTTGCGATTGATCTTGGAGGCAAGCTATCGAACTACTTTATTGCCATGTTTAGATTCTATAGCTATTCTTTGAACACATTTGGTGTAGCATTCATATATATATAGAGACTGATCACATTAAAATACTTAGGGATCGGAGGGTGGATATCATAGGCTTTTCTTATAACTATATTATCTTGTTTTTTAAGTTTTTTCATGTCACAATCCTCAAACCCAATAGCTTACAAGCATTTATATTCCAACACCAAAAAAGGAATACGCTTCAATTTTAGGTACAAGCTAAGGTTAGAGAGTGATTATCATTAAGAGAGCATAAATTTCTTATTATTTTTGATTTATGAATTTTTGAGTGTCAAATTGAAGAGGGTTTTCATTTTAGTTTCTGATTTATGAATTTGATTTCAATTATTTAGTCTTACTTTAGAGGCTATGAGCTTCGAGCTGCTTTGTAGAGATGTTGATGTGGTTAAAACTTGGGTGAATAGGTGCCACTATGTGGTGTTTATGTGCTGCCATGCATTAGTGTCTACAGTGGCTGAAATTTAACAATTTGTTTGCTCTATTTCTCTGGAGTTAAAAGTGTAACTATTTACAATAGTTATCTAGCATTACAGGCATAGGATAAATCTCTCTATTGTTATTTGTACTGTAAATTAACGTAATTGGTAAACTAATACTTGAGTACAATATACGGATGCATGTTTTTCCATTGTTGATTTCACAATGTATGTGGTTTAATTTGACTTCTCTTAGCATTTTTTTCCATTTGTAGCTTATTTGTTCAGTTATTGTGTTTCATGCTTGTTGAATTTTACAACATTAATTGTTGATTGAGAAGTTTCCCATGAGTTCTGCATGCTGTTATTTATGCTATCTGTTGTTAAGAATTCAATGTTATAAAACCCTGGTTAAGGTGCAACACCAGCTGTCTGTCTAAAATTTTTTTAGTCATTATGTGAACTTATATTTTAATTAACAGATCTGAAAGGGCAACTTTTGATGAGTTTCACATGATCTGATTTTTAACCAAGTTTGGTATAAATGTACAATACAAAATACAATTAAATAAAGACTAAATGTTTGAAATAGTACGGCATTTAATCTAGATTTTGTTTAAGATAATGCTTAGATTTGTTTGATCCCAATCAATGTCTTCCTGAGCCTATAACTGGCAAATGAAACCTTTGTCGGAATTTGTTAGGTACCAAGGTTTTAATAAATAATAATATATCATGTAATTATGTAGTATTATATAAATAAACCCAGATGCTTACTTGGTAAGAACTTATATTCATTTAATTCTCAATATTCCTGCAGCTTAAGCATTTCATACTCATTTTTTCTTCCTTCTTTCCTTAGCTGCTTTCATAAACATATAATGAATACAATGTGATCAATTAGCACACCGATAATAAAAGAAGATCAATAAAAACAGGAAAGCGGGAGTTTAAGTTGTGAACCCCTTCGTGAATTGTTTAAATTTGTTAACCTTTTGATTATATCTTTTGTATGGCTTCTTTTTAGAAAAGCGAGAGTCAATAACAATCTACACGCACACATACTTTAGTGAAGACTACGACATAATCATGCATTCTTATGAAGAAGGGAATAAAAAGGTATTTATGACTGGAATTTTGTTGTTAAAACACCTAGCGTTGTATTATGTGATTATTTGATGTAATTGAATTATAATTGTCGTTTCCTTTATTGTGATTATAGTTTAATGGTTGAATTTACTTTGATTATGTATGTGTTGCGATTATTGTTTTGGTTGAATTGAGTGCTTGTAAATGAACCATGTTGCTGCCTTGTTAGAATTGGTAAACGAGAAACTAGGAGGAACTTATTGAGTTAGAAGAATGATATTACTAAGTAGTAACATGAATAAGTTATAAATTAATTACTAGTATTTTCTATTTCCTAAAGCATAGTAGTTTATTACTAAAGCATAATAGCACTTTATCTTACCTCCTAATTGATTATTTTGGCAGTTAAGTATTATTTTACATTGTTATTATTTTAATTCTTTTGATGATGTACATGTTAATAGAATTTAACTGCAATGTCTTACTAATCTTATAAATCTTTGTTGTTTTAGACGTCAGGTTCTAAAAAAAATAAAAAAAAACTTGTCAATTAAAGTACAAAAGTCTGGTAACAAGGAGGTGATTAGTGCACACAAAACTAAGCATTCACACCTTAAGCCTACAAAATCACGAGCTCCAATTCCTTCACATGTATCTAAAAAGCCTTCAGCATTGCCACCCTCTTCTTCGCAGCCACCACAAAAATTCAAGAGAAATTTATTATCTTCCCATGCCGATCATACACCATCACCATCACCATCACCATCACCATCACCAACTGAATCACCATACTGTTTACCTATCCAACCTCAATCATTTCATAATGCTCCTAATAATGAACGAAATTTATATCATGCTCACTTATCGGATGAAAATCATAACGATGGATCTCTTGCTCAAGAAGGTGAACTTGTCACTCAAGAAGGGCTCTTGAAAATAGAGCCTTTTGGCAATGAGTAAGTACAACAATCAGTTTTCTGTTTTAGCATTCTCTCTATATTATTTTTATTGTGAATACATGTGTAATTACTCATTATTTGAACTTCTTATAGGTTTAATCCATGTACTGCTGTTCGTCATGTAACAAATGCCATTAAAAGCAAATTTTCAGAATTCTGCCCTTCCTGGAAACATGCTAGTGAGCAAATGCGAGATTTGTGGTTTACTGAATTTAAGGTAAGTATTTATTATCATTTTTTTTTGTTATTTTGATATTATACATAGTGGGTAATTCAATGTATATGTTTGTTTTCTTTTATAGAAAAATTGTATGTGGGAACCTCAACACAATGCAAGAATTCGTCAAATTTTTTAGATTAAAGGGAGTGATCGATTAAGATCGTTGATGAATCAGGAGAGACGCAATTATTCAAAAGACCCTAACCATGTACCAAAATATATTCCTGAACCCGTTTGGCGTCAACTATTACATTATTTTGCTACAGATTCGAAATTTAAGAACTGGTCAGCAGCAAATACTGTGAATCGAGCATCAAATGCTGGAAGTTCCATGCATACTGGTGGTTCCATATCTATGGGTGAACATGCACGCAGAATGGTAAGATAAAAATAGTTTATTTATAGTCTTGTTCTTATTATTTTTGCAATGTTTTCTTATTCTTTTTTCTTTCCTATCGATTAAAACTGTTATATTATAGGAAAAAGCTACGGGAGTAAAACCTTCTCTAGAGGAGGTTTATACTAAATGCCACACCAAAAAAGACAAAAGTTGGATTAATGAAAGATCTGAGAAAGTCATTGTATGTGATGCTAGTTTGTTCTTTTTGTTTTTTTCAATTGCTAATTTTCACTATATGTTAGTATTTGTTCATGGCATATTTAGTTGCAATTAACATGAATTGATTTTGTAGGGTGAATTCAAAAAGCGAAAGACAGAACTTTCTCAAGTAGCTTTATCCTTGGATAATGAGGGAGATGTTGAGGCAACCAAGGAAGGCCTAGATATACCAGATGATTATACTGTTTGGAACGAAGTTGTGACAAAGGAAAAAAAGAAAGCTGCCTTTGATTTAGGTTCTTTTGGTTTAGATCTCTCTTCAAAGTTGGATTCCAGAAATTGTTCAGAGACATCCAAAGACAATCTAAATATTGAGCAAGAACTTCACATGTGGAAAGAAAAGGCAAAGGAGCAGGAAATGATCAATGAAGAGCAAAAGGTTAAGTTGAAAGATGCTGAGCACAAGTTAAAAGATCAAGGACGTCAACTGAAAGTTCAACAGAAAAGAATTGGTTCTACTGAAAAGACAATTCATGCTTTGTATAAAAAGTTGAATCTGCCACTTCCTTCAACCTTGTCTGATCCTACGGAAGATGAGCTTGGGACAGGCTCTAGTGATGATAACATGAGTGATTGATATTTGGAGTATATATTTTTTCTGATTTAGATTAAGGAATTTTTAGGTGATTTAGTTAGTACATTTTATTTTACTCATGATATATGACCTTTTTAAAGGCTTTCTTTGTTTTAGTTTAAGTATTTTTTTCTTATTTTAGTTTTATTACATTTATGGATAAAAGTATTTTAATAATAAATATTTTTTAACACTTTTATGGTAATTAACTTTTTCATGATTTTATTATGTGTTTAGAATTTGGATGATGTAATATGAAAAAAATGATTATGATGGTCTTAATATAGAAAGAAGATCGAATACAATTTATTTTCTAAAATATTTATCTATTAAATAGCAAATTATTTTGTGTGAAAATTATTTGAAATATTATATTAAATTTGTAAAAAATTTGTGTGAAAATATTTTTTTGTTTTGTATGAAATTTGTTTCAAATACGTAAATTCTTTTAATTTAAATTTGTCTGAAATTTAATTGAAAAGAAATATTTGATTTGTCTAAAATTTGTTCGAAAAAAATTTGTTATATTTGACTAAATTCGTTCGAAATTTGTTTGAAATAAAGTATATTTTTTGTTTGAAATTTATCTAAAAATTAATATTTTTATGTTTGAAATTTGTCTAAAATACGTTGTCTTTATGTTGACTAATCTGTCTGAAATTCGTCTAAAATACATCATAATAGTTAGAAATCTAGTAGATAAATGCCTATTCAAAATCTGTCACAAAATTGTCTGAAAAAAATTTTGGACGAAATTTCAGACAAAATGTAAATTAGCAACAAGGCTTTTTGGGACAAAAAAAATTCGTCCCATATTTGTTTGAAAAAAAAATTTGTCTGTAATTTGTTCGAAATTTATTTCAATTTCGTCTCAAAATTCGTCCGAAAAAACCCTATTTCTAGTAGTGGTCTGAGAACATATTAGGAGGACACTTCCTGAGCATTTGCTTATACCTTTCCCAGGCTTCATAGAAAGACTCTCCCTCTCTCTGCATGAAGGTCTAAATATCCATCCTCAACTTAATCAGCTTCTGAGGAGGAAAAAACTTGGTCAGAAACCTGTTCACCACCTTATTCCAAGTGTCCAAGCTCTCCTTGGACTGAGTTTCAAGCCATTTCTTTGCTTTATCCCTCACAGCAAATAGGAAGAGAAGTAGCTTGTAGACATCAGGATTCACTCCATTAGTCTTCAGAGTACCACAGATCTGCAAGAAATTAGAAATAAACAAGTTGGGATCTTCCTGCGGGAGTCCGTGAAATTGGTAATTTTTCTGCACTAGAGTGATCAACTGAGGCTTCAACTCAAAGTTGTTAGCAGCAACAGGGGGCACAACAATGCTATTCCCATAAAAATCCAGTCTAGGAGCAGTGTAAAAGCCAATTTTTCTCCTCGGTTGCCCATTTGCATTTAGATTAACAACATTTGCATTAACTGCATTGTTGTTGTTAGGATCCATGGTGAATTCTCCAGCTTCCATCTCAAGATTATCCCTGAGATTTTCATCGGCTTTATAAGCTCTTCCTTGCTGAAAACACCACCTCAAGGTCCTCTCAATTTCAGGATCAAAATCTAAGAGAAGTTCTTTGTTTCTGTTACTACTCATAAACAATAGACAACAAAGAAAATGTGAGAATCTCTATGTCAGAGCGTAGAGAATTCCCAGTGAGGTATCCAGTGTAAAAGAAGAAAAATAGAATAAATTGAAAAATTAACACAAAAAGAATTCGAAAGTCAACTAAGAAAATAGACACCTAAATTCGAAATTAACTGAAAAGAAAATTAATGAGGAAAAATAAAATAAAATTACTAAGTGGAACACCAAACTTAATTTCAGAAATTAAGGAAAAAATTTTAACTTAAATAAAACTAAAATTTTGAAAATTTAAAGAGCAAAACAAATAAAAATTAAAAGCTAAAAATACCTAATATAAGCAATCAGACAACGGTCAGTTGTCAATCATAGTCAATTCCCGGCAACAGCACCAAAATCATTGTGCGAAATTTTAGAATGTCCACAACTGAACCGGTAAGTGCACTGGGTCGTACCAAGTAACACCTCAGGTGAGTGAGGGTCGATCCCACGAGGATTGATAGACTGAGCAACAATGGTTGAATGACTCACTTAGTCAAGTAAGTAGAAAGTGATGTTTTGGGGTTCAAAAGCATTAAACAGTGATTCAAAGAATAAGAAAGAAAATAGTAAAATTGGTGTGAAATATATGTGAGAAAACAATTAAGGTTTCAGAGTTATTTATTCATCTGGATTAATTTTTCTTACCAACTATTTTAATCATGCAAGATTCATTTCATGGCAAACTGTCAGTGACTAAACCCTAATGTCGTAGTGATTTAGTCTCTTCTAACCTTTTTAACCTCCAATGTCTTGGTCACTTAATTTCAATTAGAGGGTTAGGTTCAATTCTAGTTTATTGACCACAAAAACCCTAATTACCCATATATAAGAGGATTATATGTCACGTATACCGTTAAGTCCAAGTAATTAGCAATTTAAGAGGAATTTACTTTCAAACTATTGTTCGAGTGAGATAACTCTTTCAAGAATCACAAGAACGCATATAGAATAAGGGTTATTCTTTCGATCTACACAGATTCATAAGATGAAGAACGAAAGTAATCCTTGAACTGAATCAATACATTAATTAAAATAGAACAATAATAGTCTCAATTCATAGAAATAAACAGATCTCCTAACCTTAACCAAGGAAGTTTAGTGGCTCATGCTTCAGAGAGAAAACAAGGGTTCAGAAAATATGAAAGTGCGTTAGAGAGAAGATCCCCCAAAGGTGATGCGTGAGCATCTTTTCCTTATTTTCTGTTTATTTTAAGTTAGAATTTATTAATTTTAAGTATATTTTAGTTTTAAAATCCTCCTTGGATGCTACTTTGAGTTGTTTTGGTATTTTAACTATTTCAAGTGAAGTTCGGACAATTTTGGCTGAGTTCGTGTGCAAGAAAGAGAAGATTTGGAAGCTTCCCACTAGGGCGCTAAACGCCCAGCTGGCATTTAGTGCCAGCAACTCAGCAACGAAGGGAGAGATTCTACCACCTAGGGCACTAAACACCAACCTTGATATTTAGCGCCACGCCATGCGAACTAAACTTCACCAAAGGAGCATCTTTAGTTGGATTTAGCTTTTAGTTACTCCATTTTATTTTATTTTAGTTATTTTTAATTACCAACAAAATCTTTTAGGTTTAGACTTTATTATTTTATTCTAGTTTTAAATCAAATTATGTTAGATATGAAAGGGAAAAATTCATCCTTCGGGGGGATCATCTCACTTCCGCACTTTCACATTTTCTGAACTCTGGTTTTCTCTCTGAAGCATAAGCCACTAAACCTCTTTGGTTAAGGTTAGGAGCTCTGTTTATTTATATGGATTAAGACTATTACTATTCTGTTTTAATTAATGTATTGATTTAGTTTCAAGAATTACTTTCGTCCTTCATCTTATGAATTTGTGTAGATCAGAACAATAACCCTTATTCTATATGCGTTCTTGTGATTCTTAGAAGAGTTATCTCACTTGAACAACAGCTTGAAAGTAAATTTCTCCTAAATTGCTAATTACTTGAACTAATCGAGATATTTGACATATAATCCTCTTGGCTTCGGGTAATTAGGGTTTTTGTGGCCATAAACTAGAATTGAACTTAACCCTCTAATCAAAATTAAGTGACCAAGACATTGGAAGTTAACTAGGTTAAATGAGACTAAATCACTAAGACATTAGGATTTAGTCACAAACAGTTTCCCATGAAATGAATCTTTCATGATTAAATTAGTTGATAAGAAAACTTAATCTAAAACAATAAACATCTCTGATACCTTAAATACCTTCTCACATCTATTTCACACAATTCTCACTGTTTGCGATCTCTACTCTCTGAACTATTGTTTAATGCTTTTTGAACCCTCAAAACATCACTTTCTGCTTGGCTGACTAATGAATCATTTGACCATTGTTGCTCAGTCCATCAATCCTCGTGGGATCGACCTTTACTCACCTGAGGTATTACTTGGTACGACCCAGTACACTTGCCGGTTAGTTTGTGGTTTTGAAATACCGTACCAGAAGGGACGAATATTTTCCTTTAATATCTAACCTAATTTGATTTGACACTAAAATCAAATAATAAATTCTAAACCTAAAAGATTTGGTTTGTAATTGAAAATAACTAAAATAAAGAAAATATAATAATTAAAAGCTAAATCCAACTAGAGATGGTCCTTGGGTAAAGTTTAGTTTGCATGGCTTGGCGCTAAACGTCAGGGTTGGCGTTTAGCATCCTAGGTGGCAAAATATCTACCTTCGTTATTGGCTTGATGGTGCTAAACGCCGATGCCCGCGTTTAGCACCAGCTTGGAAAATTTGAATTTCTCCTCTTTCCTTGCACACAAACTCTGCCAAACTGATCCAAACTTTACCTGAAATAATTAAAACACCAAAGCAACTCAAAGTAGCATCCAAAAAGAATTTTAACAGTAAAATATAATTAAACTCAATAAATTCTAATTTAAATTAAATAGAAATTAAAGGAAAATGCTCATGCATCAATTTTTCACATCAATATCGGTTTATAACAATTCCTTGAAATAAAATCGGTTTTAAGAAAAGCTCATACATCAATTGTGACTTGATACATGCGAAATTGTTACTCTGAGGTTGTAAAATTTGTTCATTCACTCCCTGGCAATGGCGCCAATAACTGGTGCACAATACCATGGTCCAAACATAACTTCGCAACTTCGCACAACTAACCAGCAAGTGCACTGGGTCGTCCAAGTAATAAACCTTACGTGAGTAAGGGTCGATCCCACGGAGATTGTTGGTATGAAGCAAGCTATGGTCACCTTGTAAATCTCAGTCAGGCGGATATCAAATGGTTATGGAGTTTTCAAAAATAGATAATAAATAAACAGAAAATAAAGATAGAAATACTTATGTAAATCATTGGTGAGAATTTCAGATAATCGTATAGAGATACGTTCGTTCCTCTGAACTTCTGCTTTCCTGCTGTCTTCATCCAATCAATCCTACTCCTTTCCATGGCTGGCTTTATGTAAGGGCATCACCGTTGTCAATGGCTACATCCCATCCTCTTGTGAAAAAGGTCCAAATGCTCTGTCACAGCACAGCTAATCATCTGAGGTTCTCGATCATACTGGAATAGGATTCACCCTCCTTTTGCGTCTGTCACTACGCCCAGCACTCGAGAGTTTGAAGTTCGTCACAGTCATTCAATCCCTGAATCCTACTCGGAATACCACAGACAAGGTTTAGACTTTTCGGACTCTCATGAATGCCGCCATCAATCTAGCTTATGCCACGAAGATTCTGATTAAGAGATTCAAGAGATATTCATTCAATCTAAGGTGGAACGAAAGTGGTTGTCAGGCATGCGTTCGTAGGGGAATGATGATGATTGTCACGTTCATCACATTCATATTGAAGTGCGAATGAATATCTTAGAAGCGGAATAAGTTTAATTGAATAGTAGTACTTTGCATTAATTCATGTGGAACAGCAGAGCTCCACACCTTAATCTATGGAGTGTAGAAACTCTACCGTTGAAAATACATAAGTGATGAAGGTTCAGGCATGGCCGAATGGCCAGCCCCCCAAACGTGATCAATAGATCAAAAGATAATCTAAAGATGATCCGAAGATGAAAATACAATAGTAAAAAGTCCTATTTATACTAAACTAGCTACTAGGGTTTACAGAAGTAAGTAATTGATGTATAAATCCACTTCCGGGGCCCACTTGGTGTGTGCTTGGGCTGAGCTTTAGCTTTTCACGTGCAGAGGCTTCTTTTGGAGTTGAACGCCAAGTTGTAACGTGTTTTTGGCGTTCAACTCTGGTTCGTGACGTGTTTCTGGCGTTTAACTCCAGACTGCAGCGTAGAACTGGCGTTCAACGCCCTTTTGCGTCATCTAAACTCAAACAAAGTATGAACTATTATATATTTCTAGAAAGCCCTGGATATCTACCTTCCAACGCAATTAGAAGCGCGCCATTTTAAGTTCTGTAGCTCCAGAAAATCCACTTTGAGTGCAGGAAGGTCAGAATCCAACAGCATCAGCAGTCCTTCTTCAACCTCTGAATCTGATTTTTGCTCAAGTCCCTCAATTTCAGCCAGAAAATACCTGAAATCACGGAAAAACACACAAACTCATAGTAAAGTCCAGAAATGTGAATTTAACATAAAAACTAATAAAAACATCCCTAAAAGTAACTAGATCCTACTAAAAACATACTAAAAACAATGCCAAAAAGCGTATAAATTATCCGCTCATCACAACACCAAACTTAAATTGTTGCTTGTCCCCAAGCAACTGAAAATCAATTAGGATAAAAAGAAGAGAATATACTATAAATTCCAAACTATCAATGAAACATAGCTCCAATCAGATGAGCGGGACTTGTAGCTTTTTGCCTCTTGAATAGTTTTGGCATCTCACTTTATCCATTGAAGTTCAGAATGATTGGCATCTATAGGAACTCAGAGTTCAGATAGTGTTATTAATTCTCCTAGTTCAGTATGTTGATTCTTGAACACAGCTACTTTATGAGTCTTGGTCGTGGCCCTAAGCACTTTGTTTTTCAGTATTACCACCGGATACATAAATGCCACAGACACATAACTGGGTGAACCTTTTTAGATTGTGACTCAGCTTTTCTAAAGTCCCCAATTAGAGGTGTCCAGGGTTCTTAAGCACACTCTTTTTTTTTGCTTTGGACCTTGACTTTAACCGCTCAGTCTCAAGTTTTCACTTGACACCTTCACGCCACAAGCACATGGTTAGGGACAGCTTGGTTTAGCCGCTTAGGCCAGGATTTTATTCCTTTAGGCCCTCCTATCCACTGATGCTCAAAGCCTTGGGGTCCTTTTTATTTACCCTTGCCTTTTGGTTTTAAGGGTTATTGGCTTTTTGCTCTTGCCTTTTGGTTTTAAGAGCTTTTGGCTTTTTCTGCTTGCTTTTTCTTTTTCTCTTTTTTTTTCTATTTTTTTCGCTATTTTTTTTCTTTTCTATTTTTTTCTGCAAGCTTTTGTATTCACTGCTTTTTCTTGCTTCAAGAATCATTTTTATGATTTTTCAGATTATCAAATAACATGTCTCCTTGTCATCATTCTTTCAAGAGCCAACATATTTAACATTCTTAAACAACAACTTCAAAAGACATATGCACTGTTCAAGCATTCATTCAGAAAACAAAAAGTATTGTCACCACATCAATATAATTAAACTAAGTTCAAGGATAAATTCGAAACTCATGTACTTCTTGTTCTTTTGTAATTAAAATATTTTTCATTTAAGAGAGGTGATGGATTCATATTCACTACTTTAAGGCATAGACACTTAAATACTAATGATCATGTAATAAGACACAAATATAGATAAACATTTAACATAAAAAATTGAAAAACAGATAATTTTAAGAACAAGGAATGAGTCCACCTTGGTGATGGTGGCGTTTCCTTCTTGAGGAATCAATGATGTCCTTGAGCTCTTCTATGTCTCTTCCTTGTCTCTGTTGCTTGATCCCTAGTGATTTTGGTGCTCCTATCCTTAGTTACTCCCAATAATTGTGTGGGGGAAAATGTATCCCTTGAGGTATCTCAGGGATCTCTTGATTTGCAGTTAAATATTCTACCACTAAGCTATAGATCCTTTACATGAATCTCTCCATCTCCCATGACTTGGAGGTGGAAGCTTTTGTCTTCCCTTTTCTTCTCTCTTATTTTTTTTTTTGAGGTTTCTCTGGCCTTAGGTGCCATCAATGGTTATGGAAAAGCAAAATAAGCAATGCTTTTACCACACCAAACTTAGAGTGTTGCTCGCACTCGAGCAGGAGAAGAAAGAATAGATGAAGAAGAAGATGTGGAAGAAACTAGGATTATGAGGAGGGAAGGTGGGGATCCTGTGGGATCCACAGATCCTGAGATGATCCTGTGAGGTTCACAGATCTTGAGATGTCAAGGATTTACATCCATGCACCAATTAGGCATGTAAAATGCCTTTGCACGCAATTCTGGCGTTTAAACGCCGAACTGATGCTTGTTTTGGGCGTTCAACGCCCAGATGCAGCATATTTCTAGCGTTGAACGCTAGCTTCATGCTTGTTTCTAGCGTTCAGCGCCAGCTCCATGCTCTGTTCTGGCGTTGAATGCCAGCCAGATGCTCCTTACTGGCGTTTGAACGCCAGTGAACTCCTCCTCCAGGGTGTGCTATTTTTAATGCTATTTTTTTATTTTTCTTCAATTTTTCAGTTGTTTTTGTGACTCCACATGATCATGAACCTATGAAGACATATAACTAATAAAAATATAATTAAATAAAAATTGGGTTGCCTCCCAACAAGTGCTTCTTTAATGTCAATAGCTTGACAGTGGGCTCTCATGGAGCCTCACAGATGTTCAGAGCATTGTTGAGACTTCCCAACACCAAACTTAGAGTTTGGGTATGGGAGTTCAACACCAAACTTAGAGTTTGGTTGTGGCCTCCCAACACCAAACTTAGAGTTTGACTGTGGGGGCTCTGGTTGACTCTGCAGTGGGAGAAGCTTACTATGCCTCTTTTCCATGTTTACAGAAGGATGACCTTGAGTTTTAAACACAAGGGAGTCCTCATTCAATTGAAGGACTAATTCACCTCTGTCAACATCAATCACAGGTCTTGCTGTGGCTAGGAAGGGTCTTCCAAGGATGATGGATTCATCCTCATCCTTCCCAGAATCTAGGATTATGAAATTAGCAGGGATGTAAAGGCCTTCAACCTTTACTAACATGTCCTCTACTTGTCCATAAGCCTATTTTCTGGAATTGTCTGCCATCTCTAATGAGATTTTAGCAGCTTGTACCACAAAGATTCCCAGTTTCTCCATTACAGAGAGTGGCATAAGGTTTATTCCTGACCCCAGGTCACATAGAGCCTTCTCAAAGGTCATGGTGCCTATAGCACAAGGTATCAGGAACTTTCCAGGATCCTGTTTCTTCTGAGGCAATCTCAGTTGATCCAATGCATTTAGTTCATTGGTGAACATGGGAGGTTCATCTCCCCAAGTCTCATTACCAAATAGATTGGTATTCAGCTTCATGATTGCACCAAGGAACTTCGCGACTTGTTCTTCAGTGACATCCTCATTCTCTTCAGAAGAAGAATACTCATCAGAACTCATGAATGGCATAAGGAGGTTTAATGGAATCTCTATGGTCTCTAGATGAGTCTCAGATTCCTTTGGTTCCTTAGAGGGAAACTCCTTATTAATCACTGGACGTCCCAGGAGGTCTTCCTCCTTGGGATTCACGTCCTCTCCTTCCTCCTTGGATTCGGCCATGATGGTCAATTCAATGGCCTTGCACTCTCCTTTTGGATTTTCTTCTGTATTGCTTGGGAGAGTACTAGGAGGGATTTCAGTGATCCTTTTACTCAGCTGGCCCACTTGTGCTTCCAAATTTTTAGTGGAGGACCTTGTCTCATTCATGAAACTCATAGTGGCCTTAGATAGATCAGAGACTAAGTTTGCTAAATTAGAGGTATTTTGTTCAGAGTTCTTTGTCTGTTGCTGAGTGGATGACGGAAAAGATTTACTATTGTTAAACCTATTTCTTCCACCATTATTAAAGCCTTATTGAGGCTTTTGTTGATCCTTCCATGAGAGATTTGGGTGATTTCTCTATGAGGGATTATAGGTGTTTTCATATGGTTCATCCATGTAATTCACCTCTGCTATTGTAAGTTTTCAGGATCATAAGCTTCTTCTTCAGAAGATGCCTCTTAAGTACTGTTGGATGCAGCTTGCATTCCATTTAGACTCTGAAAAATCATATTGACTTGCTGAGTCAATATTTTATTCTGAGCCAATATGGCATTCAGAGTATAAATTTCAAGAACTCCCTTCTTCTGAGGCATCCCATTACTCACAGGATTCCTCTCAGAAGTGTACATGAATTGGTTATTAGCAACCATGTCAATGAGTTCTTGAGCTTCTGCAGGCGTTTTCTTTAGGTGAATGGATCCACCTGCAAAAGTATCCAATGACATCTTAGCTAATTCAGACAGACCATCATAGAATATATCCAGGATAGTCCATTCTGAAAGCATGTCAGAAGGACACTTTTTGGTCAGTTCCTTGTATCTCTCCCAAGCTTCATAGAGGGATTCACCTTCCTTCTGTCTGAAGGTTTGGACATCCACTCTAAGCTTACTAAGCTTTTGAGGAGGAAATAACTTGGCTAAGAAAGCCTTGATCAGCTTATCCCAAGAGTTCAGGCTATCCTTAGGTTGAGAGTCCAACCATATTCTAGCTCTGTCTCTTATAGCAAAAGGGAAAAGCATGAGCCTGTAGACTTCAGGATCTACTCCATTAGTCTTAACAGTATCACATATCTGCAAGAATTCAGTTAAGAACTGAAAAGGATCTTCAGATGGAAGTCCATGAAACTTGCAGTTTTGTTGCATCAGAGAAACTAATTGAGGTTTCAGCTCAAAATTGTTTGCTCCAATGGTAGGGATGCAGATGCTTCTTCCATGTAAATTGGAATTTGGTGCAGTAAAGTCACCAAGCATTCTCCTTGCATTATTATTATTTTCGGCTGCCATCTCCTCTTCTTGTTCGAAAATTCCTGTAAGGTTGTCTCTGGGTTGTTGTATTTTAGCTTCTCTTAGTTTCCTTTTTAGAGTCCTTTCAGGTTCAGGATATGCTTCAACAAGAATGTTCTTGTCCTTGCTCCTGCTCATATGAAAAAGGAGGGAACAAAAAAAAATAATAGGGATCCTTTTTGCCCAGGTATAGAGGTTCCCTTTTGTGAGTAGAAGAAGAAAAGAATGTAATGTAAAGAAGGGAATAAGAGAAAATTCGAACACAGATAGAAGAAGGGGTTCGAATTTTGGTGAGAGGAAGTGTTAGTAGATGAATAAATAAATAGAAAGAGATGAGAGAGGGGGAATTTCAAAAATTGTTTTTGAAAAATGGTTAGTGAATTTTGAAAATTAAAAGAAGAATTAAATTAAAATTAAAGTTTAAAATAATTAGTTAATTAGAAGAATTTTGAAAAAGAGGGAGATATTTTCGAAAATTAGAGAGATAGAGTTAGTTAGGTAGTTTTGAAAAAGATAAGAAACAAACAAAAAGTCAATTAGTTAGTTGAAAAAGATTTGAAAATTAATTTTAAAAAGATAAGAAGATAAGAAGTTAGAAAAGATATTTTAAAATCAAATAAAAGATAAGATAAAAAGATATTTTTGAAAAGATATGATTGAAATTAGTTTTGAAAAAGATTTGATTTTTAAAATCATAATTAATGACTTGATTCACAAGAAATCACAAGATATGATTCTAGAACTTAAAGTTTGAATCTTTCTTAACAAGCAAGTAACAAACTTGAAATTTTTGAATCAAAACATTAATTGTTGATATTATTTTCGAAAATTATGTGATAAAGATAAGAAAAAGATTTTTGAAAAATATTTTAAAATTTTCGAAAATAAATAAAAAAATGAAAAAGATTTGAAAAAGATAAGATTTTTAAATTGAAAATTTGATTTGATTCATGAGAAACAATTAATTTTAAAAACTTTTTTGACTAAATCAAATCATATTTTCGAAAATTTTGAGTAAAATAAGGAAAAGATATTTTTTTATTTTTGAATTTTTATGATGAGAGAGAAAAACATGAAAAAGACTCAATGCATGAAAATTTTAGATCAAAACAATGAATGTATGCAAGAATACTATGAATGTCAAGATGAACACCAAGAACACTTTGAAGATCATGATGAACATCAAGAACATATTTTTGAAAATTTTTATATGCAAAGAAAACATGCAAGACACCAAACTTAGAAATCTTTCAAGTTTAGACACTATGAATGCAAAAATGCACATGAAAAACAAGAAAAGGCACAAAACAAGAAAACATCAAGATCAAACAAGAAGATTTATCAAGAACAACTTGAAGATCATGAAGAACACCATGAATGCATGAAATTTTTTTTTCGAAAAATGCAAGATGAACATGCAATTGACACCAAACTTAAAATCTGACTCAAGACTCAATCCAGAAACATGAAATATTTTTTATTTTTATGATTTTATAAATTTTTTTGTATTTTTCGAAAATTATTTGAAAAAGAAAAATAAAAATTTCAAAATTTTTAATATGAATTCCAGGAATCTTGTGCTCTTTAGTCTAAAGCTCCAATCTGAGGGTTAGACATGGCTTAATAGCCAGTCAAGCTTTAGCATGTAAATCAGGTAGATCAGGAACAACAGCAGGTGGATTAGCAACAACTAGCTTGCTCTTGATAATGTTGGGTTGGAAGCCTCAGTCCAAATAAATTTAGACATGGCTTTACAGCTAGCCAGGCTTCACATGCTTCATGAAACTCTAGAATTCATTCTTAAAAATTCTGAAGAACATAATAAAAAAAAATTTTTTTGAAAAGAATTTTTATTTATTTTTTTATTTTTTTTTCGAAAATAAAGGAGAAATTTTTGAAGATTTTTGAAAAATTTTTGAAAATAAAACAAAAAAAAAATTACCTAATCTGAGCAACAAGATGAACCGTCAGTTGTCCAAACTCGAACAATCCCCGGCAACGGCGCCAAAAACTTGATACATGCGAAATTGTTACTCTGAGGTTGTAAAATTTGTTCATTCTCTCCCTGGAAATGGCGCCAATAACTAGTGCACAATACCATGGTCCAAACATAACTTCGCAACTTCGCACAACTAACCAGCAAGTGCACTGGGTCGTCCAAGTAATAAACCCTACGTGAGTAAGGGTCGATCCCACGGAGATTGTTGGTATGAAGCAAGCTATGGTCACCTTGTAAATCTCAGTCAGGCGGATATCAAATGGTTATGGAGTTTTCGAAAATAGATAATAAATAAACAGAAAATAAAGATACTTATGTAAATCATTGGTGAGAATTTCAGATAATCGTATAGAGATACGTTCGTTCCTCTGAACTTCTGCTTTCCTGCTGTCTTCATCCAATCAATCTTACTCCTTTCCATGGCTGGCTTTATGTAAGGGCATCACCGTTGTCAATGGCTACATCCCATCCTCTTGTGAAAAAGGTCCAAATGCTCTGTCACAGCACGGCTAATCATCTGAGGTTCTCGATCATACTGGAATAGGATTCACCCTCCTTTTGCATCTGTCACTACGCCCAGCACTCGCAAGTTTGAAGTTCGTCACAGTCATTCAATCCCTGAATCCTACTCAAAATACCACAGACAAGGTTTAGACTTTCTAGACTCTCATGAATGCCACCATCAATCTAGCTTATGCCACGAAGATTCTGATTAAGAGATCCAAGAGATATTCATTCAATCTAAGGTGGAACGAAAGTGGTTGTCAGGCACGTGTTCGTAGGGGAATGATGATGATTGTCACGTTCATCACATTCATATTGAAGTGCGAATGAATATTTTAGAAGCGGAATAAGTTGAATTGAATAGAGAAACAGTAGTACTTTGCATTAATTCATGAGGAACAGTAGAGCTCCACACCTTAATCTATGGAGTGTAGAAACTCTACAGTTGAAAATACATAAGTGATGAAGGTTCAGGCATGGCCGAATGGCCAGCCCCCCAAACGTGATCAATAGATCAAAAGATAATCCAAAGATGATCCGAAGATGAAAATACAATAGTAAAAAGTCCTATTTATACTAAACTAGCTACTAGGGTTTACAAAAGTAAGTAATTGATGTATAAATCTACTTCCGAGGCCCACTTGGTGTGTGCTTGGGCTGAGCTTTAGCTTTCCACGTGAAGAGGCTTCTTCTGGAGTTGAACGCCAAGTTGTAACGTGTTTTTGGCGTTCAACTCTGGTTCGTGACGTGTTTCTGGCGTTTAACTCCAGACTGCAGCGTAGAACTGGCGTTCAACGCCCTTTTGCGTCATCTAAACTCAAACAAAGTATGGACTATTATATATTGCTGGAAAGCCCTGGATGTCTACTTTCCAACGCAATTAAAAGCGCGCCATTTTGAGTTCTGTAGCTCTAGAAAATCCACTTTGAGTGCAGGGAGGTCAGAATCCAACAGCATCAGCAGTCCTTCTTCAACCTCTGAATCTGATTTTTACTCAAGTCCCTCAATTTCAGCCAGAAAATACCTGAAATCACAGAAAAACACATAAACTCATAGTAAAGTCCAGAAATGTGAATTTAACATAAAAACTAATAAAAACATCCCTAAAAGTAACTAGATCCTACTAAAAACATACTAAAAACAATGCCAAAAAGCGTATAAATTATCCGCTCATCATGACTCAACTATGTGACAAGCTCCCTTTTTTTTTATTTCACACAAGCAACATCAGTTCTAACCATTCTCACAGCAGCAATAGCCATTAAACACAACATGCAATCACTGTAACTCAACCCTAAGACATTAACATCACAAAATCCTCAATATATAACAAAATAACAAAGGCAAGAGTTTCGGGACAAGAACTACTCACTGTAACAAAGAAGAATGAAGGAATGCAGCAGTTGTGGCTCCAGTAACCCTGACTAATGATAACGGTGGCTACGAACGGGTAGACACGATAGAACCAAGCAACAACAGCGATAACAACACTTGCTGCAACAACGTCTCAGTATAGAGGTGGCAGCATCTTGATGGTGACAAATTAATGACTCTAATAGTGGCGTAAGACTCGCTGTTGACTTTGGCAGTGACGGAGGCCCCTTTCTTCCTTTCCCTAGCTTCACGTTTTCTCCCTCTTTGTGAGCCTGCAATGTCAACGCTGACACGGGCTTCAATGACGGCGACAACAGAACGGCGACAAAAACTTAGTGTAAAACCCAGTTCATTAATAAATAATTAACTAATAAATTAATTATGAGCCAAGAAAATTAGCAAATTAAATTTTATAATTTGAAGAAGTAAAAATATTTAAAATATGAATTAAAACACTAATTTTAAAGATTTTGGCCCCAAATTGGGCCAACGGCCTAAATCAGTTGAACCGGATCCTTATTGAGCCCAAGCCCAACCTATATTAGCTTCAGCCTCACCCTTATTCAGCTCACATTGTTCCCCAAAGTGAAAGAAAGAGTGAGGAACGGTGAGAAGGGAGAAGAGGCACAAAACCTAAATGTTGCTATTCCCTTCCGATTTCATTTGCTTATACCTTCCAATACAGAGCTCCGATTGACAAGCCGTTTGTGGCCACGCGTTCGTGTCAGAAGCCTCTTCAATTCTATTTGAACGAATTGGTAAGAAACTATGAATTTCTTGCCAAGTTTCCACTTCCATTCTAATTTCTCATTTTGGTTATAAGTGTTGAGATATTTTCTTGATTTTGATGGTTTAGGTGCAATCTAGCATTGGGTAACTGTTAGGTTTCACTCCAATCATTAACGGGTAAGGTAAAAAAATCACTAAATCTTTGTGAATTGATGAGTTAGTAAACCATAGTGTTTGATTTTGGTACATTATATGAAACTAGATTAGATTTATGTTGAACTGGAGTTGAAACGGGGAATTGGAGTACTTGGAATAAAGCTTTGGTGGCTAGAATTTATCGGATTTGACTTGGAATCTTGGAAGCTTGAATTTTGGTGTTTTGAGCTTGGGAGAAATCAGCTAAAGTTTGGATTAAGTTTCATTTAAATACCATGTAATGTGACATGAAGTCCTAGGCTAGGTGCCCCTAGGATAGAATTGAATAGAATTGTTTATGTTTGTGATTAGTTAATTGTTGTTGAGTTTGGAAATAAAATATGATAAACATGTGGTATGTTGAATGAGGTGTAATAATTATGATTGTATGAAATATGATGTTCGATATTGAGATTGATGTTTCATAAGAAAGATTTAGGCCGAAGGCCGTGACCGGGTAAGTTTGGGTGCAATGAAATTGGGATGTGTGAGATTGATGAGAATTTATGTTTAGACTGGCATTTATTGACATTGACAATGAATTGTTGCATTAGTGGATTTGTTGCTATTGATTAGTGATAAAAAGCTTGGAAATGAATGTTTGAATAAAAATTGCCTAATGAGGTGTTGGATGGCTAGAAGATAGTGAAAGGGGTAGTGGGTATGTTTCGTAAGGGATCTGGTATGACTTTGGATTGAGAATAGGTAAACATGAAGGTTCTCTAACATTTGGTAAAAACAGAGTTTTTGGCCAACTTCAGCGGTCCGTAACTCGGCCCTCAGAGTTAGGAGTTTGAAGAAATTAGATTTTTATGAAAATTTATTTAATGATCTTTTCAATGGTTGAGGAATGATTTTTTTTTTTTTTTGAAAAAGTTATAAAGGTTCAAAGTTTCATGGAAAAAATAAATTTTCTACAGCATAGCAGCTTTCTGAAAAATCTGATACATGTCTACGCGGACGTTTCACGCGACGCGAGTATGGGGCTTGGTGCACGAATTGTAAATCACACTTTTCACAACTCGTACCACTAACCAGCAAGTGCACTGGGTCGTCCAAGTAATACCTTACCTGAGTAAAGGTCGATCCCACGGAGATTGTCGGCTTGAAGCAAGCTATGGTTATTTTGTAATTCTTAGTCAGGAAATCAATGATAAGAGTGATTATATTTATGAAGAGTAAAAAGCATAAATTAAATAGTACTTGTTATGCAGTAATGGAGAATATGTTGGAGTTTTGGAGATGCTTTATCTTCTGAATCTCTGCTTTCCCCTATCTTCTTCTTCACGCACGCAAGGTTCCTCCTATGGCAAGCTGTGTGTTGGTGGATCACCGTTGTCAACGGCTACCATCCGTCCTCTCAGTGAAAATGGTCCAGGTGCGCTGTCACCGCACGGCTAATCATCTGTCGGTTCTCGATCATGTCGGAATAGGATGCATTAATCCTTTTGCGTCTGTCACTACGCCCAACACTCGCGGGTTTGAAGCTCGTCACATTTATTCAATCCTTGAATCCTACTCAGAATACCACAGACAAGTTTTAGACTTTCCGGATTCTCAAGAATGCTGCCAATGGATTCTAGCTTATACCACGAAAATTCTGATTAAGGAATCCAAGAGATACTCATTCAATCGAAGGTAGAACGGAAGTGGTTGTCAGGCACGCGTTCATAGTTTGAGAATGGTGATGAGTGTCACGGATCATCACCTTCTTTATATTGAAGTGCGAATGAATATCTTAGATAGAAACAAGCGTGTTTGAATAGAAAACTGAAGTAATTGCATTAATCCATCGAGACACAGCAGAGCTCCTCACCCCCAACAATGGAGTTTAGAGACTCATGCCGTTAAAGAGTACAAAGCTCAGATCTAAAATGTCATGAGGTGCAAAATAAATCTCAAAAAGTTGTTCAAATACTAAACTAGTAACCTAGGTTTACAAAAAATGAGTAAACTAAGATAGATAGTGCAGAGATCCACTTCTGGGGCCCACTTGGTGTGTGCTGGGGCTGAGACTTGAACTTTACATGTGCCTAGGCTGTTTCTATAGTTAAACGCCAGGTTGTAACCTGTTTCTCGCGTTTAATTCCAACTTGTAACCTGTTTCTGGCGTTTAACGCCAGAATGCAACATGGAACTGGCGTTGAATGCCGGTTTACGTCATCTATCCTTGAGCAAAGTATGGACTATTATATATTGCTGGAAAGCCCTAGATGTCTACTTTCCAACGCAATTAAGATCGTGCCAATTGGAATTCTGTCGCTCCAAAAAATCTATTCCGAGTGTAGGGAGGTCAGAATCCAACAGCATCAGCAGTCCTTTTTCAGCCTAAATCAGATTTTTGCTCAGCTCCCTCAATTTCAGCCAGAAAATACCTGAAATTACAGAAAAACACACAAACTCATAGTAAAGTCCAGAAATGTGATTTTTATTTCAAAACTAATAAAAATATAATAAAAAGTGACTAAAACATATTAAAAACTACCTAAAAACAATGCCAAAAAGCGTATAAATTATCCGCTCATCACAACACCAAACTTAAATTGTTGCTTGTCCCCAAGCAACTAAAAACAAAGTAGGATAAAAAGAAGAGAATATACAATGAATTCCAAAAACATCTATGAAGATCAGTCTTAATTAGATGAGCGGGACTATTAGCTTTTTGCTTCTGAACAGTTTTGGCATCTCACTTTATCCTTTGAAGTTCGGAATGATTGGCATCTATAGGAACTCAGAATTCAGATAGTGTTATTGATTCTCCTAGTTCAGTATGTTGATTCTTGAACACAGTTACTTTATGAGTCTTGGCCGTGGCCCTAAGCACTCTGTTTTTCAGTATTACCACCGGATACATACATGCTACAGACACATAACTGGGTGAACCTTTTCAGATTGTGACTCAGCTTTGCCAAAGTCCCCAATTAAAGGTGTCCAGGGTTCTTAAGCACACTATTTTTGCTTTGGACCTCAA
The DNA here is from genome assembly GCF_003086295.3 of Arachis hypogaea. NCBI lineage: Eukaryota > Viridiplantae > Streptophyta > Magnoliopsida > Fabales > Fabaceae > Arachis > Arachis hypogaea. The sequence goes on from NC_092047.1 coordinate 54,555,562, forward strand.
CTTTAACCGCTTAGTCTCAAGTTTTCACTTGACACCTTCATGCCACATTCACATGGTTAGGGAGAACTTTGTTTAGCCGCTTAGGCCAGGATTTTATTCCTTTAGGCCCTCCTATCCACTGATGCTCAAAGCCTTGGATCCTTTTTATTACCCTTGCCTTTTGGTTTTAAGGGCTATTGGCTTTTTGCTCTTGCCTTTTGGTTTAAAGAGCTTTTGGCTTTTTCTGCTTGCTTTTTCTTTTTCTTGCTCTCTTTTTTTTTGCATATATTTTTTTTCTGCAAGCTTTGTTCTTCACTGCTTTTTCTTGCTTCAAGAATCATTTTTATGATTTTTCAGATTATCAAATAACATTTTTCCTTTTTCATCATTCTTTCAAGAGCCAATAATTTTAACATTCATAAACAACAAATTCAAAAGACATATGCACTGTTCAAGCATTCATTCAGAAAATAAACAGTGTTGTCACCACATCAAAATAATTAAACTATTTTAAAATTCAAAATTTATGTACTTCTTTTTCTTTTTCAGAAACATTTTTCATTTAAGAAAGGTGATGGATTCATAGGACATTCATATCTTTAAGACATAGACACTTAGATACTAGTGATCATGTAATAAGACCCAAACATAAATAAATATAAAGCATAGTAAACGAAAAACAGAGAAATAAGAACAAGGAGATTAAGGAATGGGTCCACCTTAGTGAGGGTGGCGTCTTCCTCTTCTTGAAGAACCAATGGTGCTCTTGAGCTCCTCTATGTCTCTTCCTTGTCTTTGTTGCTCCTTCCTCATAGCTCTTTGATCTGCAGTCAAATGCTCTACCACTAAACTATGGACCCTTGAGATGAACCTCTCCATCTCTCATGACTCGGGGGTGGAAGCAACTACCTTCCTTTTCCTCTTTCTAGAGGTTTCTCCAGCCTTAGGTGCCATAAATGGTTATGAAAAAATAAAAAGCAACGCTTTTTTCCACACCAAACTTAAAAGGTTTGCTCATCCTCAAGCAAAAGAAGATAGAAGGGAGTAGAAGGAGAAGTGGAGGAGAAGGAGGTGTGTGAATGGGTGGGTATGGGAGGGGAATGGTTTGAATTGGAATCGTGAGGTAGGTGGGGATCCTGTGGGGTCCACAGATCCTGAGGGGTCAACGACTTAGCATCCCTGCTCCATTGAGGCATGCAAAATGCCCTTGGTGTGCAATCCTGGTGTTTAACGCCAGACTGCTGCTTGTTTCTGGCGTTAAATGCCAGCTTTTCCCCTTTCTTGGCGTTGAACGCCAACTTGGTTCTTGTTTCTGGCGTTTAACTCCAGCTTGATGCTTCTTTCTGGCGTTAAACGCCAGTCTGATGCTTCTTACAGTCGTTAAAACGCTAGTAAGCTCTTCCTTCAGGGTGAGCTGTTTTAATGTTGTTTTTGACTTTGCTTTGATTTTTGTAACTCCACATGATCATCATCCTAAAGAAAACATAAAATAAAAATGGAAAACAGAAAATTAACATAGATAAGTAAAAATTGGGTTGCCTCCCAATAAGCGCTTCTTTATTGTCAATAGCTTGATAGTGAGCTCTCATGGAGCCTCACAGATAATCAGAGCAGGGTTGGGGCCTCTCAACACCAAACTTAGAGTTTGAATGTGGGGTTTTGTTTGACTCTGTATTGAGAGAAGCTTTTCATGCTTCCTCTCCATGGTTACAGAAGGAGAACCTTGTGTCTTATAGTTTGCAATGTCTGCAAACCACAGAGCTTCCTGAATAGCAAACAATTGCTCATCCGGAAAGGTTTCAGAGATCTCAGTAGGAGGGAGGGATGCTCCTGCTACTGGTTCTATCCGGGATAGGTGATCAGCTACTTGATTCTCTGTCCCTTTTCTGTCTCTTATTTCTATATCAAACTCTTGCAGAAGCAACACCCATCTTATGAGCCTGGGTTTTGAATCCTGCTTTGTGAGTAGATATTTAAAAGTAGCATGGTCAGTATACACAATCACTTTTGATCCTACTAAGTATGATCTAAACTTGTCAATGGCATAAACCACTGCAAGCAATTCTTTTTCTGTGGTTGTATAATTTTTCTGAGCATCATTTAAAATACGGCTAGCATAATAAATGACATGCACAAGCTTGTTATGCCTCTGTCCCAGTACTGCACCAATGGAATGGTCACTGGTATCACACATTAGTTCAAATGGTAATGTCCAGTCTGGTGCAGAAATAACTGGTGCTGTGACCAGCTTAGCTATCAGAGTTTTAAACGCCTGCAGACACTATGTGTCAAACACAAATGGCGTGTCAGCAGCTAGCAGATTGCTCAGAGGTTTTGTAATTTTTGAAAAATCCTTTATAAACCTCCTATAGAATCCTGCATGCCCCAGAAAGCTTCTGATTGCCTTAACATTGGCAGGTGGTGGTAATTTTTCAATTACCTCTACCTTAGCTTGATCCACCTCTATTTCGTTGTTCAAAATCTTGTGCCCAAGGACAATCCCTTCAGTCACCATAAAGTGACATTTTTCCCAGTTTAAAACCAGGTTAGTCTCTTGGCATCTTTTCAGAACTAGTGTCAGGTGATCAAGACTGGAGCTGAATGAGTCTCCATATACTGAAAAGTCATCCATAAAGACTTCCAGAAATTTTTCCACCATATCAGAGAAAATAGAGAGGATGCATCTTTGAAAGGTTGCAGGTGTATTACACAGCCCAAATGGCATCCTTCTGTAGGCAAATACTCCAGATGGACATGTGAATGCTGTTTTCTCTTGATCCTGAGGATCTACTGCAATTTGGTTGTAGCCTAAATAGCCATCCAAAAACAGTAATAATCATGACCTGCTAGTCTTTCTAGCATCTGGTCTATGAATGGTAAAGGAAAATGATCCTTTCTGGTGGCTGTATTGAGCCTTCTATAGTCAATACACATGCGCCACCATGTAACTGTTCTTGTAGGAACCAGTTTATTTTTTTCATTACGAACCACTGTCATGCCTCCCTTTTTGGGGACAACTTGGACAGGGCTCACCCTGGGGCTATCAGAAATAGGATAAATAATCCCAGCCTCTAGTAACTTGGTGACCTCTTTCTACACCACTTCCTTCATGGCTGGATTTAGCCGCCTATGTGGTTGAACTACTGGCTTAGCATCATCCTCCAATAGGATCTTGTGCATGCATCTTGCTGGGCTGATGCCCTTAAGGTCACTTATGGACCACCCAAGAGCTGTCTTGTGTGTCCTTAGCACTTGAAGTAGCACTTCCTCTTCCAGCGGATTTAAAGCAGAGCTTATAATCACCGAAAAAGTGTCACCTTCTCCCAGAAATGCATATTTCAGGGATGGTGGTAATGGTTTGAGCTCGGGTTTAGGAGGTTTTTCCTCTTCCTGAGGAAGTTTCAGAGGCTCTTTCAATTCCTCTGAATCATCCAGATCAGGCTGAACATCTTTAAAAATGTCCTCTAGCTCTGATTCGAGACTCTCAGTCATATTGACCTCTTCCACTAGGGAGTCAATAATATCAACGCTCAGGCAGTCGTCTGATGTGTCTGGATGTTGCATAGCTTTGACAACATTCAACTTAAACTCATCCACATTGACTCTTAGGGTTATCTCCCCTTTTTGGATGTCAATGAGGGTTCGTCCAGTTGTTAGGAATGGTCTTTCTAGGATGAGAGTTGCACTCTTGTGCTCCTCCATTTCCAGCACTACAAAGTCAGTAGGGAAGGCAAATGGCCTAACCTTGACAATTATGTTCTCAATTATGCCTGATGGGTATTTAATGGAGCCATCAGCAAGTTGAAGACAGATCCGGGTTGGTTTGACCTCTTCAGTCAAGCCAAGCTTTCTGATAGTGGATGCAGGGATTAGGTTGATGCTTGCCCCACGATCAAATAAAGCTATCTTGGTGAAATTACCCTCATATGCATGGTATCATAAAGCTCCCGGGATCTTTAAGCTTTTCTGGGAAGCTTTTCAGAATGACTGCACTGCATTCTTTAGTGAGGAGAACTCTTTCAGTTTCTCTCCAATCCTTCTTATAACTCAAGAGATCTTTCATGAACTTGGCATAAGAGGGTATTTGCTCAAGTGCCTCTGCAAACGGAATCTTTATTTCAAGAGTCCTGAGATAGTCTGCAAAGTGGGCAAATTGCTTATCCTGCTCCTCTTGGCAGAGTTTTTGAGGATAAGACATCTTGGCTTTGTATTCCTCAACCTTGGTTGCTGCAGGTTTATTTCCTATAGAAGTGGTTGGAGAAGCCTTTTTAGAGGGGTTGTTATCAGCACTTGTGTGTGTCTGATCCCTCACTGGCATTTGAATGCCAGGGTTGGAACCTTGATTGGCATTGGACGCCAACTTCCTACCTGTTCTGGCGTTTGAACGCTAGAAATGAGCTTCCATTGGGTGTTTGACGCTGGCTCCTTGCCTGTTCCTGGCGTTTGAACGCTAGAACTGCGCGTGGGTTGGGTGTTTAACGCCAACCTTGCATCCTTTTCTGGCGTTTGAATGCCAGAGTTGTTCCTCTCTGGGCCCTTACTGTCCTCAGAGGGATTTTGGATAATATTTTGCTCATCCTCTGTTAGTTGTTCTTTTCTTGGCTTTCTGCTGCTCTAAAGTGAGGTATTTAATATTTTTTCACTTCTTAATTGAATTGCCTGGCACTCTTCTGTTATCTGCTTTGATAACTGTTGTTTTGTCTGATTCAATTGTGCCTCCATATTTTTATTAGCATTTTTAGTGTCTTGTAGTATCTCATTGAATTCTGCTAGCTGTTTTGTTAGAAAGCACAATTGTTGATTGAGTTCAGCAACTTGTTCTGGAGGAACAAGTTCAATAGACACTGCTTTGGCTTCTTCTTTTATGGAGGACCCACTACTTATGTATAGATGCTGATTTCTAGCAACTATATCAATAAGCTCTTGAGCCTCTTCAATAGTTTTTCTCATATGTATAGATCCACCAGCTGAGTGGTCTAGAGATATCTGAGCTCTTTCTGTAAGCCCATAGTAGAAGATGTCTAATTGCACCCACTCTGAAAATAATTCAGAGGGGAATTTCCTTAGCATCCCTCTGTACCTCTCCCAGGCATTATAAAGGGATTCATCATTCTCTTGTTTAAAGCCTTGGATGTCCAGCCTTAGCTATGTCATCCTTTTTGGAGGGAAATATTGATTCAGGAATTTGTCTGATAACTGTTTCCATGTTCTTATGCTTGCTGTGGGTTGGTTATTTAACCACCTTTTAGCTTGATCTTTTACAGCAAACAGAAACAGTAATAGCCTGTATACATCCTGATCTACCTCTTTGTCACGCACTGTGTCAGCAATTTGCAAGAACTGTACCAGAAACTCAGTAGGTTCTTCCTGTGGAAGACCGGAATACTGGCAATTTTGTTGCACCATGACAATGAGCTGAGGATTTAGCTCAAAACTGCTTGCTTTGATGGGAGGTATACAGATGATACTCCCATATGCAGCAGTAATAGGGTTAGTATATGACCCCAGAGTCCTTCTGGACTGTTCATTTCCACTTAGGTCCATGATGGAGAAAGGGAGATGATGCGGATTGCAAATAATTTTTTTTTTTTGAAAACCAAATTAAAATTAAATAAAATTAAATAAAATAAATGAAAAATTGACTATATTTTCAAAAATTAGAAGAAAAAGAAATAAAAAAAATTTGAAAACTAAATTAATTAATTAAAAAGATTTGAAAAAGATGTGTGTGAGGATTTTCGAAAAAAATGAAGGGAGAGAAATTGGTTAGGAAGTTTTGAAAAAGATATGTCTTAAAATTAAAGATACTTGTAAGAGAATAAAATAAAATAAAAGATATGAAAAAGATTTGATTTTAAAATTTGAGATTAGAAAAGATAAGATAAGCTAGGTAAGAGAAGATAAGGAATTTAAATTAAAAAGTTTCGAAATTTAAATTTTAAATTTGAAAATTAAATTTTGAAATTTGAAATTTAAATTTTGAAATTTGAAATTTTGAAAATTGAAATTTGAAAATTGAAATTTGAAAGTTGAAATTTGAAAGTTGAATTTTGAATTTTCGAAAAAGTCAACAATATAAGATAAGGATTTGAAAAAGATTTAAATTTTGAAAAGATTTAATTTTTAAATTTGAAAATTAGATTTTGAATTTTAAATATTGAAATTTGAATTTTGAAATTTTGAAAGTTGAAATTTGAAATTTGAAATAAGATAAGATAAAATTTTGAAAAAGATATGATTTTTTGGAAAAAAATTTGAATTTTGAAATTTTTAAAACTAAGATAAGATAAAATAGAAATTTTAAAATAAAAATTTGAATTTTTTTGAAAAAATTTCGAAATATTTACTCAAAAATAGTTAGAGAATATATTTTTTTTTTATTTTTGAATTTTATGATGAAAAAGAAAAACACACAAAAGACACACAACTTAAAATTTTTAGATCTAATGCTCCTTGTTTTCGAAAATTTTGGAGGAAAAATACCAAGGAACACCAAACTTAAAAATTTTAAGATCAAAACACAAGGAAGACTCAAGAACACTTTGAAGACTCACAAGAATAACAAGAACATGAAGAAAGAACACCAAACTTAAAATTTTTAGAAAACCAAAATAAAATTTTTGAAAACTAAAGAAAAGTTAACAAGAGAACACCAAACTTAAAGTTTGGTACAAGATTTATTCAAAGAAAAATTATTTTTGAAAAGATTTTAGAAAGAAAATTCCCAATTACCAAGAACATAAGCACACTGCTCTAGCCAATTGAGCTATAAATTTAAAGTGTTTTAATAAAGGTATTTAATGTATAAATTTTTATTTTTAATTAAAAATTTTTTATGGATACTAATAATTCGAAAATGCACAAGAAAAACAAGAAAAATCACAAAACAAGAAAAACTAAAGATCAAACAAGGAAAATAAACAAGAACAACTTGAAGATTAAGAAAGAACAATGAACACAAATTTGAAAATTTAAAAGAAAGTAAAAACATGCAATTGACACCAAACTTAAAATATGAAACTAAACTCAAACAGATAAACTCAATTATCAGTTTATAAAATTTTCGAAAAAATTAAAAAAAGAAAATAAGGATTTAAAAAAATTTCAACCAAAAACAATAATAGAAGACTTTAAACTAAAAAGAAAAAATTTTTCCTAATCTAAGCAACAAAATAGACCGTCAGTTGTCCAAACTCGAACAATCCCCGGCAACGGCGCCAAAAACTTGGTGCACGAATTGTAAATCACACTTTTCACAACTCGTACCACTAACCAGCAAGTGCACTGGGTCGTCCAAGTAATACCTTACGTGAGTAAGGGTCGATCCCACGGAGATTATCGGCTTGAAGCAAGCTATGGTTATTTTGTAAATCTTAGTCAGGAAATCAATGATAAGAGTGATTATATTTATGAAGAGCAAAAAGCATAAATTAAATAGTACTTGTTATGCAGTAATGGAGAATATGTTGGAGTTTTGGAGATGCTTTATCTTCTGAATCTCTGCTTTCCCCCTGTCTTCTTCTTCACGCACGCAAGGTTCCTCCTATGGCATGCTGTGTGTTGGTGGATCACCGTTGTCAATGGCTACCATCCGTCCTCTCAGTGAAAATAGTGCAGGTGCACTGTCACCGCACGGCTAATCATCTGTCGGTTCTTGATCATGTCGGAATAGGATCCATTGATCCCTTTGCGTCTGTTACTACGCCCAACACTCGCGAGTTTGAAGCTCGTCACAGTCATTCAATCCTTGAATCCTACTCGGAATACCACAGACAAGTTTTAGACTTTCCGAATTCTCAAGAATGCTGCCAATGGATTCCAGCTTATACCACGAAAATTCTGATTAAGGAATCCAAGAGATACTCATTCAATCGAAGGTAGAACGGAAGTGGTTGTCAGGCACGCATTCATAGGTTGAGAATGGTGATGAGTGTCACAGATCATCACCTTCTTTATATTGAAGTGCGAATGAATATCTTAGATAGAAACAAGCGTGTTTGAATAGAAAACTGAAGTAATTGCATATTTCATCGAGACACAGTAGAGCTCCTCACCTCCAACAATGGAGTTTAGAGACTTATGCCATCAAAGAGTACAAAGTTCAGATCTAAAATGTCATGAGGTGTAAAATAAATCTCTAAAAGTTGTTTAAATACTAAACTAGTAACCTAGGTTTACAGAAAATAGGTAAACTAAGATAGATAGTGCAGAGATCCACTTCTGGGGCCCACTTGGTTTGTGCTGGGGCTGAGACTTGAACTTTACACGTGCCTTGGCTGTTTCTAGAGTTAAACGCCAGGTTGTAACCTGTTTCAGGCGTTTAACTCCAACTTGTAACCTGTTTCTGGCGTTTAACGCCAGAATGCAATATGGAACTGGCGTTGAACGCCGGTTTACGTCATCTATCCTTGAGAAAAGTATAGACTATTATATATTACTGGTTCTGGATGTCTACTTTCCAACGCAATTGAGAGCGCACCAATTAGAATCCTGTAGCTCCAAAAAATCCATTCCGAGTGCAGGGAGGTCAGAATCCAACAGTATCAACAGTCCTTTTTCAGCCTGAATCAGATTTTTGCTCAGCTCCCTCAATTTCAGCCAGAAAATACCTGAAATTACAGAAAAATATACAAACTCATAGTAAAGTCTAGAAATGTGATTTTTATTTAAAAACTAATAAAAATATAATAAAAAGTGACTAAAACATATTAAAAACTACCTAAAAATAATGCCAAAAAGCGTATAAATTATCCGCTCATCAGGGCTCTACCCAATACTCTCGCGTACGTAGACAATATCCCACATATGCGACTGTGCCATTGTTGTAATCTAGCGTACGCAGAAGTGTCTCGCGTATGCAAATATGTTTCGCGTACGTGGCAACCCCATTTTCGACACTCATGTGTACGCGGGTGGCATGAGTACGAATGACCTTCCAGTTTTTCAAAAAATATATTTGTGTATTTTTAACCATTCTTCGAGCATGCTTACCCTCTATAACTCATGTTATGAGTTTAGAGTCGGTGTAATGGAGGGTAGAGGAGTTAGAAATGAGACCTAATGGGTCGAGATTATGAGTTGAGAAGAGACGGATTACATGGAATGAGAGCTGTGATGAGGATGAGTGTGATAATGAAGAATGATGATGATTGAAAAAGGAATTGAAGAATGACGAGATTAGCTGTGAGAATGATGGATGATGTGGATTGATCTTAACTATAATTTTTAAACAAATTGAAATGATATTGAAAATGGATTTGGATAACCACTGGGTAAGATGTAGTGGCATTGTCCACTTGCTCCAGGTAAAAGTTAAAATACCGGGTAAGATGCAGTGGCGTTGTCCACTTGCTCCGAGTAAAGGTTCGAGACACCGGGTAAGATGCAAAGGTTGAGTTTTGTCACACTTGCTCCGGGTTGAGGTTGTCCCCTTGGCTCTGGGTTACGCGGATAAGATGCAAGGATTGCAGTTTGGTCCCACTTGCTCCGTCTCCTGTCTAGGGTTCGCTACCTGACATGTCAGGTATGACTGTATAATTGACAGATGATATCATCGATCATAGGGCAGGCATACATCATTTTGTATTTGATTGAATTATTTGGGCTTGCTATTATTGACTTTGCTTGTTTAATTGTGAATAATTAAATGTCTATGTGTTAAATGCCTTATTTGAATCTACTTGTGTATTATTTGTTTGCTATGCCCGTGTTTGCATATTTGAGAGGTCCCTCATGCTGGTGTTGGTTGACGCTGAGGGCTGATCTGCTTGCAGTTCGGAGGATGGTGGAAAACTTTGAGAGAAATGAATGTTGAGACTTTGTAAAAGTGAATTAGAATAGCATTCCCTAGGAGAGTTGCCTGATTACAGATTATTGTATCTATTTGGCACTTTTACCGTACTAAAAAATCATAGGTTGGGGGTTGTCACTCTTTATATATTCCGTGTCTTTTTATATTCAAGTTTTGGTGCTCTGCAGTGAGCTGGAGTTCGTTTGGAAGACGGTGAAGCTTCTCTTTAATTTTGTTTTGTATTTTGATTAGATTTCTCTCCCTTTTATTTGGAAAACTTATGATGTAAATGTATATGTTTCCTTTTGATACCTTATCTATAGAGGCTTTGATTTATTTAGGAGAGTTATATCTGTTATCAACTATTTACATTACTATAACCCTAGCCGACCTAAACTTTGTAAGTCGTGTCTAGTGGCTATTATACTTATGATTATATATACATATATTTTGTTTTTACTCTATTCTTCCTTTAAGATTTTACTTGGCTCTGTTTCACGAACGCGATATATCTTTCTTTACGTGTGTATGTTCGCAAGTTTCTTTTACTCTTTTTAGGCTTTTCATTTATTAATTTCTTCTAAATATGTATGTATTATAACTCCATCTTGAGTTGTACCACTGATGCATGATCATCTTCATAGTTATCTTAGTACCTCTTTCATTGAATAAATCAAAATTTTGGCTTATTAATAAGCGTGTTGTGGATAATCCTCATGTTATGCCTTCATACAAAGGACCATCGAACATTAAGTGACTTTTGTGATGATTTATGATCATTTGAACCAAATTTTGATAGCACTTATGATCAATGGTTGTCAAGAAAATGATTAATTCAATATATTTCAGAGTGTGCACTTGATTGTAGGAATCCAAGGAGAGGAAGCTAGTTAGAGGACTCAACGTCTCTAGAGCTTGGATATCATCCACTTGACTCACTTCAAATATGTTGGCCTCCAACGTTGCTCACATGCAAGCTCAACGTCTCAAGTTGAGAATGCCCTTCACTTTGTTTTCACGTTGGCAAGCCAAGAGCTCTCTCCCAGGGATGCCTTCTATGGCGTTCTCAACCCTATAGACGTGGCTCACATCAACGTGTGCATGGGAGATGCAACAGAGGCATCCCCAAGAACATCACACCTCAAGACGCCTCCCACTTCAAAGCCATGCAAGGTGAGAATCCACAAGGCACCTTCAAAGACGTCACTAACTCAAGACACCACTCACATCAACATGTGCATGGGAGCTTTTTCTAGCGGCCCATCGAGCACGTCTCTGGCCCCTAAGACGTTGCTCACGGCACTACAGCCAAGGCCACCCTAAAGCTCCAGCATCTCCAATGGCGTCTCTGTTACAAGGATGTGCTTCACGCTGGCATGCATACATGAGGAGCTCCTTGTAGTGATGCCGTCGAGCACGTCTCTGGTCCCTAAGACGTCGCTCACGTCACCACATCCAAAGGTCACTCTAAGGCACAGCGTCCGTGATGGCATCCCTGAGCCAGAAATGTGCCTCGCTTTGGCATGCATGCACGTTCCCACCTTTGATGTTCACGTTGCTGTCCCTGAAGCCACACGTCTCTCTCTTGATTGGAACGTCCAAGAGTTGCGCATGGAGACGCCTTCGATGACGTCCTTGATCCGAAGACGTTACTCTCGCCATCACATGCAAGGAAGGCTTATGGGCTAGTATTCTTATGTGCATTCTTGTTCCAGGGATGTCGTTCACTTGTCCAAAGACGTGACTCATTTTAATGCAACCACGTTTGCTCCCAGGGACGTCATTCACTCCAAGGGACGTCCAAAGCCACGTTGGGCCAAGTTCCAGAGAGCAAAATAGTAGCACTAAGAACATCTCTGGTCCCTAAGACGTTGCTCACAAGGAGGCCCACATCCAAGGCAATTCCTAATGCATGTAAGACGTCACTCACTTGAATAGCAACGTCAAGTGTAATTGCAAAATATTTTGAAGCCCAAAACACCAAACGAAGCCTACACAAGGAATCATGTCTTTGAAGCCTCATATCTAAAGGAATCACATCTTGGGCATGATAGAATTTGATTGTAATTTGGTATGATGTGAATTTGAATTTAAGGAACAGAGTAGAGTATAGAAAGGGGTAGTGGATACTGCATGGGGGGACTTTTACTTGTTCACTTCCACTTTTATTTCCTTTTGTATAATTATCTTCTTTGGTAATGAGGAACTAATCCTCTTTGTCGAGGAGAGGAGCTCTATGAGTTTTCAATGAATTGATTATTGTGTTTCTTCTCCTCTAAGTTTTGTAATTCTTATTCTAAGATAGAGCTTCGATCTTTAATCTAAGGAACTGGATCTATTGAAAAATAATTCAGTTCTCACTTGAATTTTGTGATTCTCCGAAAGGAAAGAATCATAGAATTGAGTTTGAAGTCTGGTAGCGTGTACGCAAACCCCACACTTCCGTACAATTATACCAGCAAGTGCACTGGATCGTTCAAGTAATAGCTGAGTAAGTCAAGGTCGATCTCACGAGGATTGTGGCTTGAAACAAGTTATGGTTATCTTGCAGGTCTTAGTCAAGCTATGTTGGATAAACTTTGAATGATTATATGTCATATGTAGAGTTGTAAGAGTAATGTGTGAAAGGGGTAAAACTAATTGGATTAAATGATAGGAATAGAGTTGAGAGTTGGAGTTGCTTCGCCTTTCTGGATAAACTCTGGTACTACTGTTCTCCTTGTTTGTGAGTGATTTCTTTAATGGTAGGCTGTATGTCATTGACATTAGTTTGAGCAGCTGCCAATACTCCTCCGGATCTAAACCCCAGGTTTAGTGTGGATCCATCTCTACTTGAGGGTGAAGCGCGTACTGTCCATTCTCCTTCATGATCCTACTCAAAACGCCACAGACAAGGTTGGATCTTCTGGATTAGAGAATGATGTATCTTTGGGTTCTAGCCTCTACCACAGAGACCCTAATCTCCCAAAAAATCGGCTGAACTGATGTCTCGAGAAGTCCCCAACGAAGTCGTGGATTAGCCGTCTGAGAGATGTATATTCAAGCTGTTGGTCGTCCTTGTCCGGTGAAAGACGCATTCTGACCCAAGTAGACGCGGGTGTTTGTCAAGCACGTTCGTCTTAATGTGATGAACAGAGCTAATTGGTTAGATCATCGTATTCACCACGATGAAGTACGAATACATCTTAGAATTAATCAAACACGGATCGAAGAGAAACAGTAGTACTTTTATTAATTCATAGGACTCAGCAGGGCTCTTCCCCTCAACCTAGGAGGTTTAAAAACTCATACTGAAGTCAGAATACAATGTAAAACTCGAAAATAGCATAAAGTCCTCCATCTTCTATGTCATCCCTTTGCCTTTGTTTCTCTTCCCTCATAGCCCTTTGGTCTTCCCTAATGGCTCTTTGGTCTTCACTTATTTCATTGAGGGTGGTAACATGTCCTTGATGCTCCATCCTCAATTGCTCCATGTTAGTGCTCAATTCTCCAAGAGAAGTTTGCCATTGATCCCAATAGCTTTGGAGAGGAAAATACATCCCTTGAGAAATCTCAGGGATCTCATACTGAGGCGGCTGCACGGGCTCTTGTGCATGCTTTCTAGTATGCTCCATTCACTTCTTAGTGATGGGCTTATCCTCCTGGTGCACGAAATTGTGATGTCCAGGCTCAAACAATCCCTGGCAACGTGAGCAACTTGGTACGCGCAATCGTGATTACACTTTGATTATGTAAACTTCATGGCTCTTTCTTTCCCTGGCAATGGCGCCAAGAACATGGTGCCAATACCATGGTTCACAACTTCGATACAACTAACCAGCAAGTGCACTGGATCGTCCAAGTAATACCTTACGTGAGTAAGGGTTGAATCCCACGGAGATTGTTGGTATGAAGCAAGCTATGGTCACCTTGTAAATCTCAGTCAGGCAGATATAAAGTGATAATGGTGTTTTCGAATATTATATAATAAAATAGGGATAGAGGTACTTATGTAAATCATTGGTGGGAATTTCAGATAAGCGAATGGAGATGCTTCCGTTCCTCTGAACCTCTGCTTTCCTGCTATCTTCATCCAATCTGTCTCACTCCTTTCCATGGCTGGCTGTATGCAAGGGCATCACCGTTGTCAGTGGCTACATCCCCTCCTCTCAGTGAAAAATATGCTCACATGCTCTGTCACAGCACGGCTAATCATCTGTCGATTCTCGATCATGCTGGAATAGGATTCACCCTCCTTTTGCGTCTATCACTAACGCCCAGCAATCGCGAGTTTGAAGCTCATCACAATCATTCAATCATTGAATCCTACTCGGAATACCACAGACAAGGTTTAGACTTTCCGGATTCTCTTGAATGCCGCCATCATTCTAGCTTACGCCACGAAGATTCTGGTTAGGAGATCTAAGAGATATTCATTCTAGCTTATTTCATGTAGAACAGAAGTGTTTGTCAGGCACGCGTTCATAAGGGAGAAGGATGATGAGCGTCACACATAATCATCACCTTCATCACGTTCTTGGGTGCGAATGGATATCTTAGAAGCGAAATAAGATGAATTGAATAGAAAACAGTAGTACTTTGCATTAATCTTTGAGGAACAGCAGAGCTCCACACCTTAATCTATGGAGTGTAGAAACTCTACCGTTGAAAATACATAAGTGAAAGTCCAGGCATGGCCGAGATGGCCAGCCCCCAAAGTCTAAGAACAATGCGTTCAAAGATGATCCTAAGATCCTAAGATGATCAAAAGATGCCTAATACAATAGTAAGAGGTCCTATTTATAATAAACTAGTCACTAGGGTTTACATGAGTAAGTAATTGATGTATAAATCCACTTCCTGGGCCCACTTGGTGTGTGTTTGGGCTGAGCTTGAGTGTTGCACGTGCAGAGGCCATTTGTGGAGTTGAACGCCAGTTTTTGTGCCAGTTTGGGCGTTCAACTCTGGTTCTGGATCCTTTTCTGGCGCTGGACGCCAGGTTTGGGTAGAAAGCTGGCGTTGAACACCAGTTTACGTCATCTATTCTTGGCCAAAGTATGGACTATTATATATTGCTGGAAAGCCCTGGATGTCTACTTTCCAACGCAATTGGAAGCGCGCCATCTCGAGTTCTGTAGCTCCAAAAAATCCACTTTGAGTGTAGGAAGGTCAGAATCCAACAGCATCAGCAGTCCTTCTTCAACTTCTGAATCTAATTTTTGCTCAAGTCCCTCAATTTCAGCCAGAAAATACCTGAAATCACAGAAAAACACAAAAACTCATAGTAAAGTCCAGAAATGTGAATTTAACATAAAAACTAATGAAAACATCCCTAAAAGTAACTAGATCCTACTAAAAACATACTAAAAACGATGTCAAAAAGCGTATAAATTATCCGCTCATCACAACACCAAACTTAAATTGTTGCTTGTCCCCAAGCAACTGAAAATCAAATAGGATAAAAGGAAGAGAATATACTATAAATTCCAAACTATCAATGAAACAGAGCTTCAATCATATGAGCGGGACTTATAGCTTTTTGCCTCTTGAATAGTTTTGGCATCTCACTTTATCCATTGAGGTTCAGAATGATTGGCATCTATAGGAACTCAGAGTTCAGATAGTGTTATTGACTCTCCTAGTTCAGTATGATGATTCTTGAACACAGCTTCTTTATGAGTCTTGGCCGTGGCCCTAAGCACTTTGTTTTCCAGTATTACCACTGGATACATAAATGCCACAGACACATAATTGGGTGAACCTTTTCAGATTGTGACTCAGCTTTGCTAGAGTCCCCAATTAGAGGTGTCCAGGGTTCTTAAGCACACTCTTCTTTTGCTTTGGACCTTGACTTTAACCGCTCAGTCTCAAGTTTTCACTTGACACCTACACGCCACAAGCACATGGTTAGGGACAGCTTGGTTTAGCCGCTTAGACCAGGATTTTATTCCTTTAGGCCCTCCTATCCACTGATGCTCAAAGCCTTGGGATCTTTTTTTTTTCCCTTGCCTTTTGGTTTTAAGGGTTATTGGCTTTTTCTGCTTGCTTTTTCTTTTTCTTTCTATTTTTTTTTTCGCCTATTTTTTTTTCTGCAAGCTTTGTTCTTTGCTGCTTTTTCTTGCTTCAAGAATCATTTTTATTATTTTTCAGATTATCAAATAACATGTCTCCTAGTCATCATTCTTTCAAGAGCCAACATATTTAACATTCTTAAACAACAACTTCAAAAGACATATGCACTGTTCAAGCATACATTCAGAAAACAAGAAGCATTGTCACCACATCAATATAATTAAGCTAAGTTCAAGGATAAATTCGAAACTCATGTACTTCTTGTTCTTTTGAATTAAAACATTTTTCATTTAAGAGAGGTGATGGATTCATAGGACATTCATAACTTTAAGACATAGTTACTACTACTAATGATCATGTAATGAAGACACAAACACAGATAAGTACATAACATAGAAAACGAAAAACATAAGAAGTAAGAACAAGGAATGAATCCACCTTAGTGATGGTGGCGTTTCCTTCTTGAGGAACCAATGATGTCCTTGAGCTCTTCTATGTCTCTTCCTTGTCTTTGTTGCTCCTCCTTCATTGCTTTTAGATCTTCTCTGATTTCATGAAGGATGATGGAGTGCTCTTGATGTTCCACCCTTAGTTGCTTCCAATAATTGTGTGGAAGAAAATGTATCCCCTGAGGTATCTCAGGGATCTCTTGATTTGCAGTCAAATGTTCTACCACTGAGCTATAGACCCTTGATGGAAGCTTTTGTCTTCCCTTTCCTCTTTCTAGAGGTTTCTCTGGCCTTAGGTGCCATCAATGGTTATGGAAAAAGCAAAAAAGCTATGCTTTTACCACACCAAACTTAGAATGTTGCTCGCCCTCGAGCAAAAGAAGAAAGAATAGAAGAATAAGAAGAAGATATGGAGGAGATGGATGGGAGTGTGTATTCGGCCATATGGGTGGGATTGGGTGGGAGAGAGATGTTGAATTTTGAAGGTAGTGGGTGTATGGATGTGAGTGGTCAATAGAAAACAGAAGGGATGATCATGAATGGGAAGAGAGATGATGAGGTAGGTGGGGATCCTATGGGGTCCACAGATCCTGAGATGATCCTGTGGGGTCCACAGATCCTGAGGTGTCAAGGCATTTACATCCCTGCACCAATTTAGGCATGTAAAATGCCCTTGCACACAACTCTGGGCGTTCAGCGCCAGGTTGGTGGCCATTTTGGATGTTCAATGCCCATTTGTGTGCCATTTCTGGCGTTGAACGCCAGAACCATGCCTGTTCTGGCGTTCAGCGCCCAGAAGCTGCCCATTTTGGGCGTTCAGCGCCAGAACCATGCTCTGTTCTGGCGCTGAACGCCAGACAGATGCTCCTCCAGGGTGTGATTTTTCTTCTGCTGTTTTTGATTCCGTTTTCAATTTTTTATATTTATTTTGTGACTCCATATGATCATGATCCTAAGAAAACATGAAAAACAAGAATAATAGAGTTAGATAAATAAACATTGGGTTGCCTCCTAACAAGTGCTTTTTTAATGTCAATAGCTTGACAGTGGGCTCTCATGGTGCCTCACAGATGTTCAGAGCATTGTTGAGACTCTCCAACACCAAACTTAGAGTTTGGATATGGGAGTTCAACACCAAACTTAGAGTTTGGTTGTGGCCTCCCAACACCAAACTTAGAGTTTGACTGTGGGGGCTTGGGTTGACTCTGCTTTGAGAGAAGCTTTTCATGCTTCCTCTCCATGGTTGTAGAGGGAGATCCTTGAGTTTTAAACACAAGGGAGTCCTCATTCCATTGAAGGACTAGTTCACCTCTGTCAACATCAATCATAGCTCTTGCTGTGGCCAGGAAAGGTCTTCCTAGGATGATGGATTCATCCTTTTCCTTTCCAGTATCCAGGACTATGAAATCAGCAGGGATGTAAAGGCCTTCAACCTTTACTAATACGTCCTCTACTTGTCCATATGCCTGTTTTCTCGAATTGTCTGCCATCTCTAGTGAGATTTTAGCAGCTTGCACCCCATAGATTCCCAGTTTCTCTATTACAGAGAGGGGCATGAGGTTTATTCCTGAACCAAGGTCACACAGAGCCTTAAAGATCATGGTGCCTATGGTACAAGGTATTATGAACTTCCCAGGATCCTGTCTCTTCTGAGGCAATGTCAGTTGATCCAGATCACTTAGTTCATTGATGAACAAGGGAGGTTCAACTTCCCAAGTATCAATGCCAAATAATTTGGCATTTAGCTTCATGATTGCACCAAGAAACTTGGCAGTTTGCTCTTCAGTAACATCCTCATTCTCTTCAGAAGAGGAATACTCATCATAGCTCATGAAGGGCATAAGGAGGTTCAATGGAATCTCTATGGTCTCTAGATGAGCCTCAGAGTCCCTTGGTTCCTCAGAGGGAAGCTCCTTATTGATCACTGGACGTCCCAGGAGGTCTTCCTCACTGGGATTCACGTCCTCCACTCCCTCATTGGGTTCGGCCATTTTGCTTATGTCAATGGTCTTGCACTCTCCTTTTGGATTCTCTTCTGTATTGCTTGGGAGAGTACTAGGAGGGATTTCAGTGATCCTCTTACTCAGCTGGCCTACTTGTGCTTCCAAATTTCTAATGGAAGACCTTGTTTCATTCATGAAACTTATAGTGGCCTTGGATAGATCAGAGACTAAGTTTGCTAAATTAGAAGCATTTTGTTCAGAGTTCTCTGTCTGTTGCTGAGTTGATGATGGAAAAGGCTTGCTATTGCTAAACCTGTTTCTTCCACCATTATTAAAGCCTTGTTGAGGCTTTTGATCCTTCCATGAGAAATTTGGATGATTTCTCCATGATGAGTTATAGGTGTTTCCATAAGGTTCACCTAAGTAATTCACCTCTGCTATTGCAAGGTTCTCAGGATCATAAGCTTCTTCTTCATAAGAAGCCTCTTGAGTACTGTTGGATGCAGCTTGCATTCCATGCAGACTCTGAGAGATCATATTGACTTGCTGAGTCAATATTTTATTCTGAGCCAATATGGCATTCAGAGTATCAACTTCAAGAACTCCCTTCTTCATAGGCGTCCCATTATTCACAGGATTCCTTTCAGAAGTGTACATGAACTGGTTATTAGCAACCATGTCAATGAGTTCTTGAGCTTCTGCAGGTGTTTTCTTTAGGTGAATGGATCCACCTGCAGAAGTGTCCAGTGACATCTTTGATAGCTCAGATAAACCATCATAGAATATATCCAGGATGGTCCATTCTGAAAGCATGTCAGAAGGACACTTTTTGGTCAACTGTTTGTATCTTTCCCAAGCTTCATAGAGGGATTCACCTTCTTTCTGTCTGAAGGTTTTGAACATCAGCTCTAAGCTTGCTCAGCTTTTGAGGAGGAAAGTACTTGGCTAAGAAAGCCGTGACCAACTTATCCCAAGAGTTCAGGCTGTCCTTGGGTTGAGAATCCAACCATAATCTAGCTCTGTCTCTTACAGCAAAAGGGAAAAGCATGAGCCTGTAGACTTCAGGATCTACTCCATTAGTCTTAACAGTATCACAAATCTGCAAGAATTCAGTTAAGAACTGAAAAGGATCTTCAGATGGAAGTCCATGAAACTTGCAGTTCTGTTGCATCAGAGAAACTAATTGAGGTTTCAACTCAAAGTTGTTTGCTCCAATGGCAGGAATGGAGATGCTTCTTCCATGTAAATTGGAATTTGGTGCAGTGAAGTCACCAAGCATTCTCCTTGCATTATTATTATTTTCAGCTGCCATCTCCTTTTCTTTTTCGAAAATTTCTGAAAGGTTATTTCTAGATTGTTGTAATTTAGCTTCTCTTAATTTTCTCTTCAGAGTCCTTTCAGGTTCTGGATCTGCTTCCACAAGAATGTTCTTATCCTTGCTCCTGCTCATATGATAAAGAAGAGGGCACAGAAAAATAATAATAATAATAGAGATCCTTTATACCACAGTATAGGGATCCCTGTGTGAGTAGAAGAAGAGGGGGAGACAAAGAATGTAATATAATGGAAGAAACACAACTGTGAGGGTGGCAGAGATGTGAGATGAGATGTTAGGATATGAATGAATAAATAGAATAAGATGGGGGAGGGATAATTTTCGAAAATAATTTTTGAAAAAGAGTTAGTGATTTTTGAAAATAGTTTTTGAAAAAGGTTAGTATTTTTTTCGAAAAAATTTTAAAATAAAAAAAAAAAAAAAATTAATTAGTTAATAAAAAAAAGAAATTTTTGAAAAAGAGGGAAGATATTTTCGAAAAATGAGAGAGAGAGAGAGTTAGTTAGGTGGTTTTGAAAAAGATAAGAAACAAACAAAAAGTTAGTTAGTTAGTTGAAACAAATTTTGAAAAGATAGGAAGTTAGGAAGTTAGAGAAGATATTTTGAAATTAAATTTTTGAAAAAGATAAGATAAGAAGATATTTTTGAAAAGATATGATAGGAATTAGTTTTGAAAAAGATTTGATTTTTAAAATCTCAATTAATGACTTGATTCATAAGAAATCACAAGATATGATTCTAGAACTTAAAGTTTGAATCTTTCTTAACAAGTAAGTAAAAAAACTTCAAATTTTTGAATCAAAGCATTAATTGATTATGTTATTTTCGAAAATTATGATATAAGATAAGAAAAAGATTTTTGAAAATTATTTTTGGAATTTTCGAAAATAACCAAGAATTTTGAAAAAGATTTGATTTTTGAAAAAGATTTTGAAAAAAGATAAGATTTTCAAATTGAAAATTTGATTTGACTTATAAGAAACAACTTGATTTTAAAAATTTTTGAAAAAGTCAATCCCAATTTTCGAATTTGATGAGAGAAAAAGGGAAAGATATTTTTTTGATTTTTTTGAATTTTTATGATGCAAGAGAAAAACACTAAAAAGATGCAATGCATGAAATTTTTAGATCAAACCAATGAATGCATGCAAGAATGATATGAATGTCAAGGTGAACACCAAGAACACTATGAATGTCAAGATGAACATCATAGACACAATTTTGAAAAATTTTTAATGCAAAGAAAACATGCAAGACACCAAACTTAGAATTCTTTAATGCTTAGACACTAAGAATTCAAGAATGCATATGATAAACATGAAAAGACACAAAACAAAAAATCATCAAGATCAAACAAGAAGACTTACCAAGAACAACTTGAAGATCATGAAGAACACTATGAATGCATGATATTTTCGAAAAATACAAGATGCACATGCAATTGACACCAAACTTATAATATGACTCAAGACTCAAACAAGAAACAAAAAAATATTTTTTGATTTTTATGATTTTCTAATTTTTTTTGTCATTTTTTCGAAAATTATATGAAAAAGGAAAATAAGGATTCCAAAGATTTTAATATGAATTCCAGGAATCTTGCATTCTTAGTCTAAAGCTTCAGTCCAGGAATTAGACATGGCTCACTAGCCAGCCAAGCTTTCAATGAAAGCTCCAGTCCAAAACACTAGACATGGCCAATGGCCAGCCAAGCTTTAGCATGTAACACCAGAGTATATTGCTCTTGATAACAAATTGCTGCTCATCATTTATCAAGTATGTAACTTACCTCTGATGGTTTGGAAGCCTCAGTCCAAAAGAATTTAGACATGGCTTTACAGCCAGCCAGGCTTCACATGCTTCATGAAACACTAGAATTCATTCTTAAAAATCTTGAATAAAATTTTGAAAACATTTTTATTTTTTTCGAAAACAGATGAGAGATTTTTGAAAATATTTTTGAAAGATTTTTGAAAACAAAACGAAAAGAAAATTACCTAATCTGAGCAACAAGATGAACCGTCAGTTGTCCAAACTCGAACAATCCCCGGCAACGGCGCCAAAAACTTGGTGCACGAAATTGTGATGTCCAGGCTCAAACAATCCCTGGCAACGTGAGCAACTTGGTACGCGCAATCGTGATTACACTTTGATTATGTAAAATTCATGGCTCTTTCTTTCCTTGGCAATGGCGCCAAGAACATGGTGCCAATACCATGGTTCACAACTTCGATACAACTAACCAGCAAGTGCACTGGATCGTCCAAGTAATACCTTACGTGAGTAAGGGTTGAATCCCACGGAGATTGTTGGTATGAAGCAAGCTATGGTCACCTTGTAAATCTCAGTCAGGCAGATATAAAGTGATAATGGTGTTTTCGAATATTATATAATAAAATAGGGATAGAGGTACTTATGTAAATCATTGGTGGGAATTTCAGATAAGCGAATGGAGATGCTTCCGTTCCTCTGAACCTCTGCTTTCCTGCTATCTTCATCCAATCTGTCTCACTCCTTTCCATGGCTGGCTGTATGCAAGGGCATCACCGTTGTCAGTGGCTACATCCCCTCCTCTCAGTGAAAAATATGCTCACATGCTCTGTCACAGCACGGCTAATCATCTGTTGGTTCTCGATCATGCTGGAATAGGATTCACCCTCCTTTTGCGTCTGTCACTAACGCCCAGCAATCGCGAGTTTGAAGCTCGTCACAGTCATTCAATCATTGAATCCTACTCGGAATACCACAGACAAGGTTTAGACTTTCCGATGAAAAGGATGAAGATTGAGGAAGCCAAGCCAACAAGAATGGCACTCCAATTGGCTAACAGAACATTTAAATTTCCACATGGTGTGGTGGAAGACTTGCTAGTGAAAGTGGGGGAATTCATTTTTCCTGCTGATTTCGTTGTGCTAGACATGGAAGAAGAGGCCAACACGTCAATTATCCTAGGAAGACCATTCCTAGCTACTGCTGGAGCCATTATTGATGTGCAAAAAGGGGAACTAGTCCTGAAGTTGCATGAAGAGAAAATGGTCTTCAACGTCTTTAAAGCAATGAGTTACCCCAAAGAATCCATAGGAGAATGCATGCTGGTAGACACCATGGAATAGATAGTTCAAGAAGTCTTGGAAGAAGAACAATGTCGAGGAACCGTCGAGCTGGAACAAGCACCAGATGGAGAACCACCACAAGCAACCATGAGAAACTCAATCATGCCAACCACTACAGACAACAAAGATGCAGAGTCACCAAAACTAGGGCTGAAAACCTTACCACCCAGTTTGAAATATGCATATTTGGGTGCCAACAACACTCACCCAGTAATCATAAATTCAAGTCTGAGTAAGGAACAAGAAAAGGAGCTTATCCAAGTGTTGAGACAACACAAGAATGCCATAGGCTGGACACTTGCAGATTTAAAAGGGATCAGTCCTTCAATGTGTATGCATAAGATCCTGCTTGAAGAAGATGTCAAACCATCAAGGCAACAACAAAGGAGGCTGAACCCAAGTATGAATAAAGTGGTTCAGAAAGAATTGTTAAAATTGTGGCAAGCAGGGGTGATCTACCCTATCTCAGACAGCCCTTGGGTAAGCCCGGTGCAAGTAGTCCCTAAGAAGGGAGGGATCATTGTTGTGGCAAATGAGAAGAATGAATTAATACCCACATGGACAGTGACCGGATGGCGTATGTGCATTGACTACCGAAAACTTAACGAAGCCACCCAGAAGGATCACTTTCCCCTACCTTTCATGGACCAGATGCTTAAAAGATTGGCAGGACATGAGTATTATTGCTAAGGATCAGGAAAAACTTTCATTTACTTGTCCATATGGTGTCTTTGCTTATAGGAGAATGCCCTTTGGATTGTGCAATGCACCTGCAACATTCCAAAGGTGCATGCTCTCCATTTTTTCAGACATGGTTGAGAAGTTCATAGAAGTATTCATGGATGACTTCTCTGTATTTGGGAACTCATATTCTGATTGCCTATACCATCTTGCTCTTGTGCTAAAAAGGTGTCAAGAAACCAACCTGGTTTTAAACTGGGAGAAGTGCCATTTTATGGTAACTGAAGGGGTGGTTCTTGGTCACAAGATTTCAAAAGATGGCATAGAAGTGGACAAGGCAAAAGTGGAAGTAATTGAAAAATTACCTCCACCATGCAATGTCAAAGCAATCAGAAGCTTTTTGGGACACGCTGGGTTCTATAGGAGGTTTATCAAAGACTTTTCTAAGATTGCAAAACCCCTTAGCAACCTACTTGTCTCAAATGCTCCCTTTGTTTTTGATAGAGAGTGCATGGTAGCCTTTGATGAACTTAAGAAGAAACTCCCCTCTGCACCTATTATAGCACAACCAAGCTGAGATCTTCCCTTTGAACTAATGTGCGATGCATCTGATTTTGCTGTTGGTGCTGTTCTAGGACAGAGGAAAGACAAGCTAGTACATGTTATTTACTATGCTAGCATTGATGCACGGAAAACTTGTCTCTTAACAAATTTCCTTCGGCAAGTGTACCGAATTTGTCGTCAAGTAAAAACTCACAGTAGAGTGAGGTCGAATCCCACAAGGATTGATTGATCAAGCAACTTTAATTAGAGGAATGTTCTAGTTGAGCGAATCTAGGATTTGATTTTAGAATTGCAGAAAATAAAATGGCGGGAAGGTAAATGACAGAAAAAGTAAATGCTAGAATTAAAGAACTAAAAGTAAATTACTAAAGTAAATTGCAGAATTGTAAATGGGAATGGGGTATTGCTCATAAATGTAAATGGCAGAAAATAAAGAGAATGGGTAAGATCAGAAATGGGGAGTTCATTGGGCTTAGGAGATGTTGCTTTTTCCGGATCAATTTCGTTTTCATCTCTTCCTCAATCAATGCACTCATTGATCTCCTTGGCAATCTTAAGTGATTGAATTACAATTTCTTGTAATTCAATCTCTCAAATCTTGATCAATAGCCAATTCCTTGGTCAATTGCTCATGAGAAGAGATGTAGTATGGTCACTGATTATACCACATGCATTTCCCAAATCAAGTGTTGAGAGGATTATAGTCACATATCCATCCAAATCCAATTTAGTCCAGCATGAGAAAGTATTTCTAGCTTGATCTCTTCATTCCTCTTTCAAAGTTCAGAAGAGATCCAAGTATGAATAGCTTCTTTTCCAAGATAACTATCCAATTGGATGAAGATCAAAAGCTTTCAAGTAAAATCAAGAGAAAAGATAGAAGAAGAACAATGAAAACTAGTATTGATCCATCAAATTACAACAGAGCTCCCTAACCCAATGAAAGGGGTTTAGTTGTTCATAGCTCTGGAAAATAAAAACAAAGATGGAGAATACATGATGAAACTAGAAGTGCAGAGAAAGTAAATACAGAGAGTAATTCTATGCCCAGAGGCTCCCTATATTTTCTAACTCCCTATTTAATTCAAAGCTACTCCTATATATACTACTCTTCTACTCTTCTAGTTGGTTCTTCAAGTCTTGGGTCTGGGCCTTTGGATCTTGAGTTTGAAGCAGTTATCTTCTTCATCGGGCTTGGCTTTACTTGCAGAGAGAAAGTGTGAAGTGGGCAAGACTTTAGCTCAGGACGTTAGTGGTGTTAACGTTCAGTGAAAATATGGGTTCGAGAACGTTAGTGACATTCAACTTTTTTACTAATGTTCCTTACCCATGTAAGAGCCACGTTAACCTCAACGTTAGTGGCACAAACGTTGCCACTAACGTTGCCTCTTTGTCCTTCGCACACGTTATTGGGACTCAACTTTCCCAATAACGTTGAGAAGCCTCCCCCTTCCCTACGTTAGAGTCCACGTTAACTTAGTTAACGTGGCTCTTTTAACGTAAGCTTGCCATCCTTCGAGAACGTTAGTGACACTTAACATTGTCACTAACGTTCCAATGTGCCCCTTAGCTCCCACGTTAGAGTCCATGTTAACTAGGTTAATGTGGCTTCTAACGTGGCCATGCTAGCCATCTCCAACGTTAGTGACAAAGTTGAGTGTCACTAACGTTGGCTCAACATTCCCTTATCCACGTTAGCTTCCATGTTAACTAAGTTAACGTGGGAGTTAACGTGGCTCATGGTGGCATGTGTGGGCTCCTTCCAACGTTAGTGACAATGTTGGGTGTCACTAACGTTGGCGTCACCTCCCTTCTTCACGTTAACTTCCACGTTAACTAGGATAACGTGGGAGTTAACGTGGCCTAGTGTGACTTGGCCAACGTTAGTGATAATGTTGAATGTCACTAACGTTGGCTTTCCCCCTTTCTTCTTAACGTTAGAGGCCACGTTAACTAAGTTAACGTGGTGACTAACGTGGCCACTTATGAGCTTGGTCCAACGTTAGTGATAATGTTAAGTGTCACTAACGTTGGCTCCATTTCCTTTCTTCCACGTTAGAGTTCACGTTAACTTAGTTAACGTGACTCTTAACGTGGGAAATGATGGCTTCGAGAGCGTTATTGCCAATCACTTTTCTCATTAACTTTGCAAGTTACTCCCATTCCACGTTAGTGTTAACGTTAGTGTAACTAATGTAGCCACTAATGTGGTTCTTCTTTGCTTCCTTTGTCCTGAAATCAAGCAATAAAGTGCATCAAAAGTTCTAGTCCAAGTCATGGGAAATGCAACATCCAATTTGTCCTTAAATTAATGCAAAATCCTCATGAAATCATGTAAAGTGCACAATGTATGCTTGAATCAAGATGTAAGTGAATAGCTTCCCAAAACTAGCTTATTTTCTAAGGAAATGCATGAAACTACTCCAAAAACAGTAAAGAAAAGGTCAGTGAAACTGGCCAAAATGCCCTGGCATCACAACACCAAACTTAAAGCTTGCTTGTCCCTAAGCAAGTACTGGAACAAGAGAATGATGAATGGAATTCCAAGAGAAATGAGTCATTCTTGTGGAAGTCATGTCCCTGGTTTTATGGTGGATTCATGCATAGCAACTTAGGTTCATTCCTGGCTTTCAGACCTTTATCATGTCCTAGAATACTCACTGTGATTGCATCCCATGAAACTTCTATTTATTTATCCTTTTGTTGTTATTTCAGGGCTTATTTGTGTTCTTAGACTAAGTGTTCTGTAAGGGGGCAACTCTTTAAAATAAGCTTTCAGCCAACACTCCCGAACCAGTTGGTTCAAAGTGCTAGGTGTTGAAGCACCCCTAAGGACTTACTTGCTCAAGTCTCTCCCCCATACATACACACCACAGGCATATAGTTTATTTATTTTCTTTTCTTGAGACTTTGGTGTCCAGCACCTCTTTGGGTTACTAAATGCTCTGTAGTGAGGGTTACTCTTGATAGTGGACTTTCAGCTGATAATCCCGAGTTAGTTAACCCAAGTTACCAAGTGATAAGGCACCCCTAAGAGATTATTCATCCAAGTAGATCCCTCACACAGGAGCACCACAGACACATGTCTCAAGATTAAACCATTGGTGCCTAGCCTTATTGCTTACTCTTTTCTTTTATTCCTCAACTTTGATTGTTCTTTCCCTTTTTTTTATTAGGATCTTCTTATTTAGCTAGTCTCATAGGGTGTGTCACAAGCATAGTATTCATGACAGATAGTTGTCCTCCCACCTTATGGTTGAACCAACTTAGCTAACTTATGACTATACCATAAACTCATGAACTTATTCCATAGTATGAACTCATCTCTGGTCTTTAAAAACACTCATTCTCTTTTTCATTTGATTTAAAGGAACAAGCATACAAGTAAGCAAAGTAATGATGCAGTGACATAAGGACTAGCAATCCTAAACCTCTTCAACACAAAAACTTTAAAAGACAGAATTTAAACTAACATGGAAGCAAGTTCTATTTCATACAAGATCTTCCTTATTTAAAACATAGAGAAAAAATGGACCAAAGAAGGAACTCCACCACCTTTTACTCTTGTGGATGCCCATGCTTTCCTCCTTGCTTGTCCTCTCTGTGTCCTCTTGCATTCCCTCGCATCCGTGCCAATCTTGCTTGCTTCCAATCCTCAAGTGCCTTCCTCACTGACTCATGACTCTCTTCTTCAAACAGTATAGACCGCAGCTTTAATGCCCGCATGACACTCATGGGACCAAAATCCACAATCTTTCCTCTCACAAAGCTTGTATATGACTCATCTGCCTTATCATATCGGACCGCATTTGCATAAAACTCTCTTATAAGATTTGCATTCACCCTAATGACCGGATCAGTAAGGAGCTCCCATCTTCTCTTTTCTACCTTCTTTGTGATTTCATGACACTCATTTTTCCTAACTTGAAATCCCAGCTCATAAATGATCTCCTTATCCACCATCCATCCGTATTGCAATGCATGGTGCAAGCTTCTAAATCTCTTTTCATCATACGGGTGTTGCTCCATAGGTTCTTTTCCTTTCCTTCTTTTAGAGCTCGAAGATGCCATGAATGAAGGTTAATGCGTGAAGTTAGCAAGGGTGTGGAGACTTTTGGTTGTTTAGGGTTGAGTGCAATGAAGGGAGTGAAGGGGAACCCGAAATGGAGAGGTGTGAAGAGTGGGTACGGAACAAGGATCACTTATATAGAGAGGTTGTGAGTAAATGGAGGGTGTGGATTGATGGAGTGGTTGTTTGATGGACGGTTGGGGTTGTGCATGTAGAAAGGACAAGGATCATCACTTTATGATGGAGATTGCTCGATCTCCAAGGGTCCTATTTTTTTTAATGTTGCATGGCAACATTTTCCAATGACTTCCCTTTTTAGAACAAATGTATAGTCCTTTCTTTTATGGTGTCCGAACCTTCTTCCTTTAATTGTCCAATCTATCCCCTTCAATGCTCCTTTCCCTTTCCCTATAAAAATAAAATAAGAAAAATCAATATCATAAAAAGTTTTTAAACTTTTCGGCTAGAATAATGAAGAGAAGAAAATATTTTGTTTATTCATGAACTCCAACTAACCAACTAACTGTGTATCCTTATATGCACATTGGTGGCACCACGGGGTGACACCAAACTTAGTTTGGAGCACTGTGATGAAAAGTTCTGTTCAAAGCTCCAAGACTAGCATGCTCTCAGTTACATTCATGCTTTCTTGGCACGCTTTGAACACCAAACTTGTTCTTCACTATATACTGCAATATAAGGACTTCACAAAGTTTGGGTTGGAATTCATGAATATTGATTTATTCACTAGTAAAAGCTAATAAAACATGGGTTGCCTCCCATGAAGCGCTTCTTTAGCATCACTAGCTTGATGTTTCTCCTTCATCAGGGAGGTTGATAATGCTTCAAGTCCTCCCCTCTTGCCTTGGACTTATATCCATTGGTTGTATCAATGATCTCTACATGTTCCAAGGAGAGAACTCTGTTGATAGTGAAGACCTTAGGTAACTGAGATGGTACAGTGGGGAGATTAAGGGGATATCTGGGAAGTAAGCTGAGATCACTTTATCTCCTGGAGAGAAGTCTTCCGTAGGGATCTTCTTGTTCCTCCACCCCCTTGGTATCTTCTTCTTTGTCCCTTTTGATGCTGGCTTGCACTTGGTTACTTCTTCTTCTAAGGAAATTTTGTTGTTGTCTTCACATGCCTCCGGTGGTTTAGGTTCCTCCAGCTTCTCCTTGAGCTGTGACAATTGCTGTTTGCCTTGTTCATTATTCAGTGGGGTTCTCAGATGTGTTGGTTGTGCTTCAGTGCTTGTTTCCTCTGTCAGCATCTCATTATGATCATTGCTTGGTTCTTTGTTTTCTTGGTCTGCTTCTTGTGAGAGTTTGAAGACATTAAAGCTGAGTCATTCATCATGGATCCTCAATATTAGCTCCCCTCGCTCCACATCTATGAGTGCTCTGGCTGTAGCTAGAAATGGTCTTCCCAATATGATTGGGTGAGTGTGACTCTCTTCCATGTCCAACATGACAAAGTCTGTGGGAAGAAAGTATTTCCCCACCTTCAACAACACGTTTTCCACCACCCCTCTTGCTTGTTTTTGAGTTTTGTCAGCCAGCCTAATGACTACATCTGTGGGCAATATCTCATTGATCTGCAGCCTCTTCACTAGGGATAAGGGCATTAAGTTGATGCTTGCTCCCAAATCGCAGAGTGCTCTATCAAACATTGTTTCCCCTATGGCACAGGGGACATGAAAACTCCCTGGATCTTTTCTTTTCGTAGGCAACTGCGGTTGAATGAGAGCACTGCACTCCTTGTTCATCACTATAGTTTGGCCTCCCTTGCGTGAGCCTTTCCTGGGAAGCAGCTCCTTCATATACTTGATGTATGCAGGCATTTGTTGGATAGTCTTGATGAACGGTATGTTCACATGCAAAGATGCAAACAAGTCAAGAAATCTTGAGTATATTCTCTTCTCCATAGCACCATTGAGCAGTTACGGAAAAGGTGCATAGAGTCTCAGTAGCTCCTGTTTTGAGATTTCTGGTTCTTGGTAATCTTTTTCCCCCTCCTCTACTGTGGTATCTTCAGGTTGTTCTGACAGCTTGCTTGGCTTGTCCTCAGTCTCCTTATCACTTATAGTGACCATCTTGCAATCTTCCCATCTTACTTTCTTTTTTTCACCTCTCGGATTCTTCTCTGTGTCACTTGGGAATCCATCTGTGGGTTTGGGAATATGTTCAGAGAGATACCCCACTTGAGATTCCAACCTCTTGATTGTGTCTCCCTAGTTCTTGAAACTGGCTCGCACTTCCTCCTTGAACACCTTGTTGTCTTGAATCTCCTTGCTTATGCCTTCAAGTAGATTCTCAATCCTTGAGATTCTTTCATCTAATGATGATAGGTCAGGCTGAGGAGGGTTATTCTGGCCTTGATATGAATGTGGAGAGGTGTTGTCATGGGGGTTTTGATATGGTCTAGATGTGAAGTGTTGGTGGGTTGCATTATTTGGATTTGGGCGTCTTTGATCAAGGCTTTGGTTTTGTTGATTTTCCCACCCAAAGTTTGGGTGATTCCTCCATCCAGGGTTGTAGGTCTTGGAGTAAGGATCATGGTTTTGACTAGGTGAATTCCCAATGTAGTTGGCTTGCTCCTTACTACCCTCTGCTTATTCATTCACTCCTTCTTGGGTTGTTGATGAAGTGGAGATTGCTGCTACTTGGTTCCTCTCCATCTTCTTGGTGAGGTCAGCCAGCTGCTGGGTAATGAGCTTGTTTTGGGCCAGCAGAACATCTATATTGTTTAGCTCCATTACTCCTCTTGTGTTCCCTCTTTCGGAAGCATAGAAATAGTCATTCTCTGCTACTGTTTCAATGACATCTATGGCCTCCTCAATGGTCTTCTTCTTGTTCAAAGATCCTCCGGATGAATGGTCTATGGCCTTCTTTGACTCATAAGAGAGCCCTTCATAGAAAATATGCAGCTGCACCCATTCATTGAACATATCTAGTGGGCACCTCCTTGTTAGGTCTTTAAACCTCTCCCATGCTTCATATAGAGTCTCCCCATCTTGTTGCCTGAAAGTTTGGACCTCAGCTCTCAACCTATTGATTCGTTGAGAAGGGTAAAATCTTGCTAAGAATTTGTTCACCACATCTTCCCAAGTTGTCAAGCTCTCCCTTGGAAAAGACTCCAACCACTTGGCTGCCTTATCCTTGAGTGAGAATAGAAATAAGAGCAGTCTATAGGCGTCAGGGTGAACACCATTAGACTTCACTGTGTCACATATTCTCAGAAAGGTGGTTAAATGTTGATTGGGGTCCTCTTGGACACTTCCTCCGAATGAACAGTTGTTTTGATCAAGGGTGATGAGCTGTGGTTTTAGTTCAAAATTGTTGGCATGGATGGTTGGCTTTTGAATGCTACTTCCACAGTTTCCTGGGTTTGGATTGATGTAAGAGCCTAAAACTCTTCTATCCTCCCCAGCATGATTTGCTCGACCTCTTCCGCCATGGTTGTGAGCCTCTTCTTCGTGATGGTTTTCCATGTTTTCTTCCATGTTTGGTTCAAAGTATTCCTCAAAGTGTTCCTCCTCTTCTTCAGCACCAATTACACGTTTTTCTCTTGCCTCCCTTCTTAGTCTAAGGAAGGTTCTCTCAGGTTCAGAATCAAAGGAAGTTGAAGCCCCGCTTCTTCTCCCTGTGAGAATAGGTGCAAAAAGTATATCTGTCAGAATTACTGTTAGTGTGAGTGATGCAATATATCAAACAGTTAGTGGGTTAGTGAGATGAATTGTAAATAACAAAGAAAAAGTAGGGGGAAGGGAAGAAATTAACTAAAACAGGAAGTAAATGACTCAAACAGAAAATTAAATCAAACAAAAATAAAATGCTCAATCTAGTTATCCTCCAATCTAATCATTGTTGATGCACAATCAATCCCCGGCAACGGCGCCATAAACTTGATGCACGAAAAACTTGTCTCTTAACAAATTTCCTTCGGCAAGTGTACCGAATTTGTCATCAAGTAAAAACTCACAGTAGAGTGAGGTCGAATCCCACAAGGATTGATTGATCAAGCAACTTTAATTAGAGGAATATTCTAGATGAGCGAATCCAGGATTTGATTTTAGAATTGCAGAAAATAAAATGGAGGGAAGGTAAATGACAGAAAAAGTAAATGCTAGAATTAAAGAACTGAAAGTAAATTACTGAAGTAAATTACAGAATTGTAAATGGGAATGGGGTATTGCTCATAAATGTAAATAGCAGAAAATAAAGAGAATGGGTAAGATCAGAAATGGGGAGTTCATTGGGCTTAGGAGATGTTGCTTTCTCCGGATCAATTTCATTTTCATCTCTTCCGCAATCAATGCACTCATTGATCTCCTTGGCAATCTTAAGTGATTGAATTACAATTTCTTGTAATTCAATCTCTCAAATCTTGATCAATAGCCAATTCCTTGGTCAATTACTCATGAGAAGAGATGAAGTATGGTCACTGATTATACCACAGGCATTTCCCAAATCAAGTGTTGAGAGGATTATAGTCACATATCCATCCAAACCCAATTTGGTCCAGCATGAGAAAGCATTTCTAGCTTGATCTCTTCATTCCTCTTTCAAGGTTCAGAAGAGATCCAAGTATGAATAGCTTCTTTTCCAAGATAACTATCCAATTGGATGAAGATCGAAAGATTTCAAGTAAAATCAAGAGAAAAGATAGAAGAAGAATAATGAAAACTAGTATTGATCCATCAAATTACAACAGAGCTCCCTAACCCAATGAAAGGAGTTTAGTTGTTCATAGCTCTCAAAAATGAAAACAAAGATGGAGAATACATGATGAAACTAGAAGTGCAGAGAAAGTAAATACATAGAGTAATTCTATGCCCAGAGGCTCCCTATATTTTCCAACTCCCTATTTAATTCAAAGCTACTCCTATATATACTACTCTTCTACTCTTCTAGTTGGTTCTTCAAGTCTTGGGTCTGGGCCTTTGGATCTTGAGTTTGAAGCAGTTATCTTCTTCATTGGGCTTGGCTTTACTTGCAGAGAGAAAGTGTGAAGTGGGCAGACACTTTAGCTCAGGACATTAGTGGTGTTAACGTTCAGTGAAAATATGGGTTCGAGAACGTTAGTGACATTCAACTTTTTCACTAACGTTCCTTACCCAAGTAAGAGCCACGTTAACCTCAACGTTAGTGGCACAAACGTTGCCACTAACGTTGCCTCTTTGTCCTTCGTGCACGTTATTGGGACTCAACTTTCCCAATAACGTTGAGAAGCCTCCCCCTTCCCTACGTTAGAGTCCACGTTAATTTAGTTAACGTGGCTCTTTTAACGTAAGCTTGCCATCCTTCGAGAACGTTAGTGACACTTAACATTGTCACTAACGTTCTAATGTGCCCCTTAGCTCCCACGTTAGAGTCCATGTTAACTAGGTTAACGTGGCTTCTAACGTGGCCATGCTAGCCATCTCCAACGTTAGTGACAAAGCTGAATGTCACAAACGTTGGCTCAACATTCCCTTATCCACGTTAGCTTCCACGTTAACTAAGTTAACGTGAGAGTTAACGTGGCTCATGGTGGCATGTGTGGGCTCCTTCCAACGTTAGTGACAATGTTGGGTGTCACTAATGTTGGCGTCACCTCCCTTCTTCACGTTAACTTCCACGTTAACTAGGTTAACGTGGGAGTTAACGTGGCCTAGTGTGACTTGGCTAACGTTAGTGATAATGTAGAATGTCACTAACGTTGGCTTCCCCCCTTTCTTCTTAACGTTAGAGGCCACGTTAACTAAGTTAACGTGGTGACTAACGTGGCCACTTATGAGCTTGGTCCAACGTTAGTGATAATGTTAAGTGTCACTAACGTTGGCTCCATTTCCTTTCTTCCACGTTAGAGTTCACGTTAACTTAGTTAACGTGACTCTTAATGTGGGAAATGATGGCTTCGAGAGCGTTATTGCCAATCACTTTTCTCATTAACTTTGCAAGTTACTCCCATTCAACGTTAGTGTTAACGTTAGTGTAACTAACGTAGCCACTAATGTGGGTCTTCTTTGCTTCCTTTGTCCTGAAATCAAGCAATAAAGTGCATCAAAAGTTCTAGTCCAAGTCATGGGAAATGCAACATCCAATTTTTCCTTAAATTAATGCAAAATCCTCATGAAATCATGTAAAGTGCACAATGTATGCTTGAATCAAGATGTAAGTGAATAGCTACCCAAAACTAGCTTATTTTCTAAGGAAATGCATGAAACTACTCCAAAAACAGTAAAGAAAAGGTCAGTGAAACTGGCCAAAATGCCCTGGCATCAGTCCTCAATGAGAATCAAAGGAACTATACCACTACGGAGAAAGAACTTTTAGCCATAGTTTTTGCTTTTGATAAGTTTAGATCATATCTTATTGCCTCAAAAGTAATTATGTCCACTCATCATGCAGCACTCAAATACTTGCTTACCAAACAAGAATCTATGCCCAGACTAATAAGGTGGATTCTGCTGCTCCAAGAATTTGATATTGAGATTAAAGATAGGAGCGGAGCAGAGAACAAGGTAGCTGACCACCTCTCAAGGATCCCACAAGAAGAAGAAATGCAGCAAGTAGCAGTAAATGAAAGCTTTCCTGACGAACAGTTGATGATGATTCGAGTAGCCCCTTGGTTTACAGACATAGCTAACTTCAAGGCTATTGGGGAACTACCCACTAACATCAATAAGCACATGAGAAGGAAGCTAATTAAGGATGCCAAACACTACATCTGGGATGACCCCTATTTGTTCAAAAAGTGTGCTGATGGAATCCTAAGAAGGTGTATATCCCATGAAGAAGGGAAGGAAGTGTTATGGCAGTGCCATGGATCTGCATATCGAGGTCACTTCAGTGGAGAAAGAACAGCAGCAAAAGTGCTTCAATCCGGATTTTACTGGCCAACAATGTTTAAGGATGCCAAGAAAATGGTGTCAAGGTGTGATGAATACCAAAGAGCTGGTAATCTAACCAAGAGAAATGAGATACCACAGCAATTCATACTAGAGCTGGAGCTATTTGATGTATGGGGGATTGACTTCATGGGACCTTTCCCAACCTCCTACTCAAATAGCTACATATTAGTGGCTGTTGATTATGTTTCAAGGTGGGTAGAAGCCATAGCCACTGCAACAAATGACAACAAAGTTGTGATAAGCTTCTTGAGAAGGAATTTCTTCAGTAGATTTGGAGTTCCCAGAGCTCTCATTAGCGATGGAGGGACACACTTCTGCAACAAACAACTTGAGACACTCCTTTTCAGATATGGAGTCAAGCACAAAGTAGCAACTCCGTACCACCCACAAACCAACGGGGCAAGCTGAAATTTCCAACAAAGAGCTAAATCGAATCCTTGAAAAAACTGTTGGAAGCTCAAGAAAGGATTGGTCTAAGAAGCTGGATGATGCACTATAGGCCTACAGAACAGCCTGTAAGACTCCCATTGGAATGTCTCCATACCAACTGGTATATGGCAAGGCTTGTCACTTACCAGTTGAACTTGAGCATAGAGCATTTTGGGCTCTAAAAATGTTAAACTATGATGAGCAAGCTACTGGAGAAAAGAGATTAATGCAACTCAATGAGCTGTAGGAGTTTAGAAATCAAGCATATAAGAATGAAAAAATCTACAAAGAGAACACAAAAAGGTGGCATGACCAAAAGATAGCAAGAAGGGAGTTCACTGAAGGACAGAAGGTGTTACTCTACAACTCAAGACTCAAGTTCTTTCCTGGAAAACTGAAGTCTCGATGGTCAGGACCTTTCACCATACTCAAGGTGTTTCCCTATGGTCATGTGGAGCTCATGGAAGACAAGACTCAGAGAACCTTTATTGTCAATGGCCATAGACTCAAACACTTCTTGGGAGGCTCCTTAGAGGAGCAGAGAGTGAGCTACAAACTCAGCTAAAGAAGGAATGTCAAGCTTATGACAATAAAGAAGCGCTAGTTGGGAGGCACCCCAACACTTTATCCTTTTTGAATTATTGCTTTTCTTAGAAATAGTTTAAAATCTATTGCTTTAGATAGTTTAATTTTCAGTCTCACATTGATGTTACATTATCAAATTAGGATTAGTTTACAATTGTAGATTAGAAAGTTTGATATTAGCTTTGGCAGCTAGATTTTCTTTACACTCTTTTATTTCTTTCTATTCTGGAATTGCAACGTGATGAAGGCATAACTAATGATAGGTGAATGGGATAAGAACTAGCTAAATTGCTAAGTTTGGCGTGGCCTGTCACTCACTTAATCTAGGCTTACAAACAATTAGTAACTTGATTTTGAAGAGTAAGCTCAGAGATTAAGTTTGGTGTGGCCCCTACCGATGATCACCTAGCAAGCCCATGTCACCCAATTTGAAAGCACTTAATGTTTTGGGTAAGAACATGAACGTGGTTTAATGAGTTCAGAGGAATTGGAATCAAAAGAAAATGAAAAGATTGGTGTTACTCCATTCTTATGAACACATTAAATACACAATGATGGAACCAATTTATTAAGATGCCAAAGGATTAAGTTTGGTGTCCCAAGGGACACCCATCAGTTGCAATCTAAATCACTTTTGATGGGAATGGGTTCAGTTTCATTTCAGGAGAGAAGATGGAGCCCACATGGTAAACAACTCACAAAGCAAGGAAGTCAAAGTGTACTTACACTTTGGAACTCAACACATGCAGAAGACGCTGTGAGAAAAGAGTTGGCGCCTCTTCCTACGCTAGGCGCCACTCCCTAAGTGGGAAAACATTTAACCCTTTTTATTTCCCACCTTTCGACCATACCATTCAACCCTTATAAAAGCCTCACCTCCCCAACTCCTCTCCCACTTCAACAATCCCTAATCACACACGAAAAGCATACACCCCTCATCTTCCTTTCTCTTTTCATCTTTTACTATCTCTTTCCCTACTTTCTTCTTTTTTTCTTGATTGGGACAATCAAGTCCTAAGTTTGGTGTTGGAGCAAAACCTTGTTTTGCTTGCTCTTTCTTGCAACCCACATTTTTTAACCTCAAACACACTCTCTCAACCTAATGGCACCACCAAAAAGCTCAGCCTCAAAGAAAAGAAAAACCAAGGAACCAACCTCTAGATCCTCAAGCTCTTTTAATGACTACAAGTTCCTCTCTGCCTTCAACCAAAATCAATTCTATGGTTGGGTGAGTAAGAGGGAGATCATTCCAGAAGTTGGGTTTCAACTAGGGAGGAATGAGCATCTTGAGATCAACATTGAAATCAACAATAGGGGTTGGTCACTCGTATGCAACTCACCAAGGAAGGTGGTAGAGATCTTGGTGAGGGAATTCTATGCTAACGTAGTGCCTCAACCAGGACAACACTATGGTTACATTAGCTATGTAAGGGGGAAGTCCATTGACTATAGCCCCTCTAGCATAGAAAGGATGCTAATGGTGAAGGGGACAAGCTCCACCCGGAGCTATGAAGAAAGAATGAAGCAGCAAGACCCTGGGTTTGACGAAGGCGTGGCACGCCAACTCTTTGATGAAGGCGTGGCACGCCTAATCCAGCAACTACTATGGGCGTGCCACTTGAGCAAAGGGGCGTGGCACACCAACTCACCATTCCAAGAAGAACCTACACTATGGCGTGCCACTTGGTATCGAAGGCGTGCCACTTAAGAACCCAGGTGTGGCACGCCAAGCTTGAAGAGTTCACAAATCCATGGGCGTGCCACTTGAACAGCATGGTGTGGCATGCTGGTACAATAATCCAGAGAATGGGCTGAAGGCAATTGAAGACTGGGCGTGCCACTTGAAGTCGAAGGCGTGGCACGCCAACCTCTCAACCTCACTTAGGCGTGCCACTTGGTATCGAAGGTGTGGCACGCCAACCGAAGCATGTCACTATGGCATGCCACTTGAAGGCTGAGGCGTGACACGCCAACTACTGGAACCAAGACATGATCATGGGCGTGGCACGCCAGCCTTTAGGCATGGCACGCTGGTATAAGTTTCCAAAGAGGATGAAGGAGGGCAATTACATGGGGCGTGCCACTTGGTGTCGAAGGCGTGGCACGCCAATCACTATTCTTCACTTAGGCATGCCACTTGAACCCCAGGTATGGCACGCCAGTGCCATTCAGAGAGCAGAGAAGCATTGGGGCGTGCCACTTGAGTTCGTGGCGTGGCACGCCAAACAGAGGAACCACTCACTCACAAAGGGGCGTGGCACGCCAGACCCTGGGCGTGCCACGCTAGTGCAACTTTCCAGAGAAGCTTAGCCAAGCATAGAGCAAGGGCGTGGCACGCCAGACCCTGGGCGTGCCACGCTAGTTCAAATTTCCAGAGGAAGAGAGAAAGGAAAAAAAGGCTAGGGCGTGCCACTTGAGCTCGAAGGCGTGGCACGCCAAGGTTGTTAGAGAGACAAGCGTGCCACTTGAAGGGCTGGGCGTGGCACGCAAAGCTAAAATTGAAGAGCACGTGACACGCCACTAGAGTGCCAATCACACACCAGCTGGGGATGTCACACTTATTGAGCTTCTTTTCCCTCCAAAATGTAATTTTCCTTTTTCACTTTTGTAGATCTTTTATTTTACTAGGAGTAGTATAAATACTGATGACAAGTCATCTTAGCCTATTTTAACTAGTTTTTTTTTTTCTTGTTTTCATTAGAATTATGCACTTTCTTGAGCTACAAGCAAGCCAATTAGGTAGAATTTCATGTTTCCCTTGATTGAATCAACCATGTATGAATTCATGCTATTTCATGAGGTTTTATACTATAATTGTCACATATTATGAAAGAATGAATATCTCATGATTTTAAGCATAGCTTTGATATGTTTGGTTGATTAATTATAGGTGAAGAAAGCTTGGAGAAAGGTTGAAGCAAGAAGGAATAGCTAGGAGTAAAGAGAAGACAATGGAATAAGTGAAATTGAAGCAGGAAGCAAAAAGCTGGACCTAAAGTTAGCATCAAACTTTTGCACAAACTTTTGGTTGAAAAGTTAGCCCCAACGTTAGCCCCCTAACTTGGAGGCTAACGTTGGAACTTGAACATTACTCCCTGGGTACCAAAAGTTTGCGCCAACGTTAGCCCCCTAACTTTGAGGCTAACGTTGGCACATGAAATTCACCCCTGGGCACCAAAAGTTTGCGCCAACGTTAGCCCCCTAACTTTGAGGCTAACGTTGGCATGAAGAAAACCTCCCTGGGCACCAAAAGTTTGCGCCAACGTTAGCCCCCTAACTTGGTGGCTAACGTTGGCACATGAAAATCACAAGGAGGAGCAAAAGTTTGCGCCAACGTTAGCCCCCTAACTTGGTGGCTAACGTTGGCGCCACAAGTACACAAGGTAAGGCCAACGTTAGGGCCAAAGTTAGACCCCTAACGTTGGCACCAACGTTCATATCAGCAAAGTGGTGTTAGCTGATATGAAAAGTTGGAGCAAAAGTTAGACCCCTAACTTTTGCTCCAACTTTTGGTCCAACTTTTGCAAAACTCAAACCCGGTTCAATTGGTTCACTTTTGTTCTTCTCCAAACTTCAAGAGCAATCAACCAAGGCCTCTTTCAACCCAATTCCACCAAGAGCAAAGGCCCAACTAAAGGCTTGAAGATCATTGGAAGAAAGTGCATAAATAGGAGAGAATTCAAGTTCTTCAGGGAGCTTTTTTTTTGAATTTTCATAATAGTTTTCGGAGAGCTTTGGATATTGAGTGATCTTTAATTTCTTTGTCTTGGAGAAAGAGAATTCACTTCTCTTCCTCTTCATTTTATTGCTTTCTATTTCAATTGCAATTGTCTTGGATCTTGGGTTGGAGAATTGAGGGAATTCTGTTTCAATCTCATCCTTGGATCTCTCTGCTTTGTTTACTGCAATTTAATTTCCGTTTCTGTTACTTGCTTCTCATCTACTTTCCTTACAATTAACAATTCCTTTGCAATTGTTCTTGTTGGATCTAGGAAGGCATTGAGATCTAGACTTGGCTTTCTAGTCTCTGGGTCCTGAGATCTGAATTCCTAATTTACATTTTGTTTCTTGCTTTTAATGTTCATTTACTTTACTGCTTCAAGATCCGATTCAACCCAAACCTTCTTTTACTCTTTTGTTTGATGCAAGTTACTTTTCTTTGTTTAATTTCTGCAAATCCAACTCCTAATCCCCTTTACATTTCGAGCTATTTACATTTCTTGCACTTTAAGATTCCGCAATTTACATTTCTTGCACTCTAAGTTTCTGCCATTTAATTTCTTGTTCTTTAAGATTCAGCAATTTAATTTCCTGCTCTCTTTAATTTCATGCAATTTAAGTTCTGCAAATCACAAATCACTCAACCAAATCTTGATTCGCTTGACTAAATTAACCACTAAGCTAAAATTGCTCAATCCTTCAATCCCTGTGGGATCGACCTCACTCCCGTGAGTTTTTATTACTTGATACGACCCGGTACACTTGCCGGTTAGATTTGTGTGTTTTGGAGGAAATTTATTTTTCACCAAAATACTCATCAAGTTTTTGGCGCTGTTGCCGGGGATTGATTAGATTGACAATGATTAAGTGAGGTGGTGATCTAGATCAAGCACTTTTTCTTTAATTTTCGACTAACCCACTAACTGTTTGATTTTTTGCTTAATCTAACTAACACTTCAATCTGGCAGTAAATTGAAGTGTCACTGGTTTTGTGCATTTCTCATGCTCTGCTTGTATGTCAGGTACAAGAAGAACCATACCCAATTTTCATGAACAAGACGAAAGATCTCTCAGGAGGTTAAGAAGAGCTGAAAGAGGGAAAAATATTGTTGGAGAAGAGGAATCAGACGAAGAATTCCAAGAGATGGAGGAACATTTAACCAATCCACCAGGTGGAGAAGACAACAACAATGACAACCCACCCCAGAGGAGAGTTTTGGCTTCCTATACCTTTGCAAATCCTAGACATTGTGGGAGCAGCATCTTGGCTCCAAATGTCAATGCTAACAATTTTGAACTCAAACCACAACTCATCACCTTGGTTTAGAACAATTGCTCTTTTGGTGGAGGACCACTTGAGGACCCACACCAACATTTATCCACTTTCTTGAGGATATGCAACACTGTCAAAACTAATGGAGTGCCCCCTGACAGTTACAAGCTGATGCTATTCCCATTTTCTCTCAGGGACAAGGCCACTCAATGGTTGGAATCTTTTCCAAGGGACAGCATCAACAACTGGGATGATTTGGTAACCAAGTTTCTTGCCAAGTTTTACCCACCTCAGAGGATTATAAGGTTGAAGGCTGAGGTACAAACATTTACACAAATGGAGGCCGAACCCATCTATGAGGCATGGGAGAGGTACAAGGCTCTGATTAAGAAATGTCCCCCTGCCATGTTTAATGAGTGGGAGAAGCTTCAAAACTTCTATGAAGGCTTA
The DNA here is from genome assembly GCF_003086295.3 of Arachis hypogaea. Classification (NCBI taxonomy): domain Eukaryota; kingdom Viridiplantae; phylum Streptophyta; class Magnoliopsida; order Fabales; family Fabaceae; genus Arachis; species Arachis hypogaea. Next base: position 54,596,890 of record NC_092047.1, read on the forward strand.
ACACTGAAATCCCAGGAAGCTTTGGATCATTCAGCTGGAGGTTCCTTGCAACTCATGAAAACTGCAGAAGAGGCTCAAGAACTCATTGATATGGTGTCCAACAACCAATATTTCTTTGCTCATCAAAGAGGCCGCCAACCATCACAAAGGAGAGGAGTAATGGAGCTAGAAGGAGTGGATTCAATCCTGGCTCAAAACAAGATGATGCAGCAGCAAATTCAATGACAATTTGAGCAAATGGCCAAGAGGATTGATAGTCTCCAAGTTGCAGCAGTTAACACCAGCCAACCATCAACCACATGGGGACAGAGTGAAGAAACTCAAGAAGAACAACAAGAGCAAGTACAGTATATGCACAACCAAGGACCAAATGAAGTGTATGGTGATACATACAATCCATCCTGGAAAAACCACCCAAACCTCAGATGGGGAGATAACCATACCCAAAACCAACAACCATGGCAGAGGAACTCAAACCAACACAACCCAAGAAGCAACCAAAATCACAACCAGCAGCAAACTAACCAAAACCCCTACAGAAAACCTCAAAACAACTACCCCAACCTCAACCAATACCAATCTAATAACCAACCCACCAACCAAAATGCCTACCATCCACCACCCACATCTCATAACCCACCTCAAGTATCACCTGAAGCCCAAAGAATCACTCACTTGGAGGCCATGATAGACAAAATGTTGAAACACCAGGAAATGGTAACCAAGAATCAGGAAGCCTCCCTGAAGAGCCTAGAGAGACAGATGGGGCAACTCTCCAAGCAAGTATCTGTTGAGAGACCTTCAAACTCACTGCCCAGTGACACAATTCCAAATCCCAAGGAGGAATGCAAGGCAATACAATTAAGGAGTGGGAGAACATTGATAAGCAACAATGACACTACAAAGAAGCAAGCAGAGAACATCAAAGAACCAACGGAGGATGAGAATCAAACAAAGGCAGATGAGGCTAAGGAGCAAGTTGTGATGCCAAACAAAGGCACTGAGAAACTTAAAGAGAAGGACAACCAGCCACATAGCTCAAAGGAAGTAGCTCAGGGACAGCAGCAAATAGGAAAGAGCATCACACCTCCACTGCCATATCCCCAGAGGTTCAACAAAGAGGTTAAAGACCAGCATTTTCACAAATTCCTTGAGATTTTCAAGAAGCTAGAAATTAATATTCCCTTGGCTGAAGCACTTGAGCAAATGCCTCTATATTCCAAGTTTCTGAAGGATCTTATCAACAAGAAAAGAAGTTGGCTTGAAAGGGAAACCGTATTACTTACTGAGGAATGCAGGGCCTTGATTCAAAGGGGGCTTCCTCCCAAGCTTGAGGACCCAGGGAGCTTCCTGTTGCCTTGCACCATTGGGGAATTGACCATCACTAAAGCAATGTGCGATCTCGGAGCAAGTATTAATTTAATACCATCCTCCTTGGTGAAAAAGCTGCATATAGAGGAGGTCAAACCAGTACAAATGTCTCTGGAGCTGGTAGACAAGTCAATGGTATACCCCAGGGGTGTAATTGAAAATCTTTTGGTCAAGGTGGACAGTTTTATATACCCTGCTGATTTTGTGGTTCTAGAATCAAACGATGATGATGGTGACTCTGTTATACTGGGAAGGCCATTCTTGGCCACTGCTAGAGCTATCATAGACGTAGAGGAAGGGGAATTAACTCTCAGGATGCATGACCAGAGTGTCACTCTGAAGGTATTACCAGAGGCACAATTTAGCAAGGAAAAGAAAGACTATATGAAAAATGACCAGGAAAGTCACAGCAACATCCCAATGCTAAGGAGTGTGCAGACTGATGAAAAAGCCCAAGAGGATAGTAGAGTATTGGCCACTGAAAAGAGAGGTCCCCAAGGAAAACCTACGGCCAGAAAAGAAAGAACAACAAAAGGAAAGATGAAACGCAGAAACAAAGCAAAAAGGGGTTGGAAGAACAGAAAGATTCCAACAGAGGGGCTTTCCAAAGGTGACAAAGTGCAACTGATATATCAACAGCTGGGGGCAAATCAACAAACCGAGGATTACTACACGGTCAGCAACATACTATCATTAGAGCATGCTGAAATTGAACACCAGAGAACAAAGAAGAGGATCACGGTCAGAGGAGACAAATTGAGGCCCTACAAGCACCAACCACCATAAAAGAAAGCCTCAATGTCAAGCTAATGACAATAAAAGAGCGCTCCATGGGAGGCAACCCATGCTTTAAGATTCATGTCATTTTAAATTCAATAAATTATGATCAATTGAGCATGAATTCTTTTATCTTTTCATGAACATGTCCATTGACTGCATGCACTATTTTGAAACATATGCTAAGTTTGGTGTGCCTTCAAGCACACTAAACCATTGTTACAAATAATTCCATTTTGCATGCTTGGAGTATCTTGACAAAGCATATGACCGAACACTAAGTTTGGTGTCCACATAGCTTCATGAAAAGTAGAAACTCATGCATCAATAATCATACAATTGTTGTTTTTCAAAATCTTATAAATAAAAAAATTCTTTTCCGGTAATGAAGGCATTAATTGTGATGTACCCTTTGACAAGAAACAAGTTTGGTGTTCATCAAACCTTGATGCACCGATTTAGGGATACAATTGATCCTTCATGAAAAAAAAAAGAGAAAAAGAAAGTATGATGAAAACAATTCTTATGAACATTTAACATTTGAATCTCACTAATTGGAGGAAGACACTCATTTTCTTTATATATGACCAAACATTAAGTTTGGTGTCTTCAAGGGAGAGTGTCACGGTTCAAATGATATAAGAATTGATGGTTCACATAGTATTAATAAAAAGAACACTCTTGCTACGGTTGGATAAGACTAATGTATGTTGTCTTGTTGTGGTGACTAGGAGGTCAAAGAATCTTCAAAGAAAAAGACAAGACAAAGAAAAGCATAGCATGAAGACAAAATCCCATAACATGCCTCGAAGAAGAAATCTGCCACTCCTTGAGAATGATCACGGCAAAGGCAAGGGAAGGAGCAAACTTTGTCTTCATTCATCCTTACATGCATACCTTTGATCTCCATAAGTCTAATTGCATCCCAACCCTTCATTGCTCATTTAAAAGCATACCACCTTCAAGCCATGCACATGACCGAATCACTCCAACCTTGGAAACTTTACTCCCTTCATCACTCCTCAACATAACAGGCTTTGTGCAACATTTCTCTCACTTTAAACTCCAACCACTTAAACTTCTCTTCATCATTTCATGTCATAGCAAGTTCGGTCTCAATTTCTTTTTGCTCCAAACACACATCAAACTCTCCAACATTCTTCACACTCCTTCTCAACCAACCAAGTGACCATGGCCTCCTCCTCAAGAACCAAACGAAGAAAAGGAAAAGATCCCATAGTGGAGGAAGACACACATGAATATGACCAACGGAGATTCAAATCTTGGTTTCATCAAATGCAAATTCAATGGATGAACGAGAAAAGAATCTACCCTGAAATTCCATTCTTGTTGCCGGATGATGGATGTCAAGAAATGAAGGACAAAATTCGGAAGAGGAGGTGGGAGGAACTTGCATCACCAGCCACCCGAATCAATGCCAATATCATAAGAGAGTTCTATGCAAATGTCCCAAGGCTTGACATGCGTGAGCCCCCAACGTACAAGAGCTATGTGCGGGGGGTGGAAGTAGACTTTAGCCCGGATGCAATCAAGAAAGTCTTGAAACTAAAGTCAGTCCGCTTTGATGAACCGGGATACCAACAAAGATTGAATGAGGATCAGGATTATGAGGAGATTGCGAGAGACATTTGTTTTGAGAACTCAGAGTGGGAAGGAGATAACAAGAACAGATACAAGTTCCTGAAGAGATGTAACCTCACTCCGGAAGCAAAAGGATGGTATGAGTTGATGAAAAGATCAATTCTGGGCACAGTGAACACCTCAGAAGTTAACAGGGAGAGAGCCGTGATGCTGCATTGCATCATTGTGGGAGGAGAGATAAGAGTTCATGAAATCCTTGCAAAAGACATTCAAAAGATGGCTGAAAAGAATTCGGCCGGATCTTGGCTGTACTATCCGAGTACCATTTGGAGGTTGTGTGCAAAGGCTAAGGTTCCAATGGAAGAGGAGAATCCAATGTGGTTAAGCCAAGGCATGCCC